>NC_141688.1:239930835-240530835 GCF_964263255.1 Lissotriton vulgaris | reverse complement strand
TGAGGCACTAGAAAGATGAGAGTCCCCTGATGGAGATCTCACCCTCCTGTTGCCTGGGAGAATTTGGTTATGAGATCTGGAGTGGTGCTGGCCCTCTCCATTCTCATGTAGGTCCAAGTTGGCCTGGTTAAGCCTGGCAACCTGTACCTGGTTTCCCTCCTGATCCTGATCTTCAGGCTCATCTAAATCAGAGCCTTCTTCTTCCTCTTCCTCCTCTACTACATCATCTTGAAGATCCTCATTCTCAGGGGAGTTTATCCCTTCCTCTGTTTCTAAGGGAGTCTGACTCACCTTATCTAGGTCATCCTTTTCTAGGAGAGCTACTAGGGAAGGAATGGTAGGGCCTCTGCCCTTTTCTAGCCCCCTGGCTGTGCACAAGGCACTCAGGTCTTTGTGGCTAAGGTTGTCATATCTGGATGTTGTCCCTATAGGATCAACTATTACAGGAGCAGAGCCTGAGGCTCTACCTGTATCAGACATGACTGCTAGTGAGGTGTAAGTGGTGCACTTACCTACACTAAGTGGTTTCCTACTGTACCTTGCTAGTGAGTTGTAGTCAGGGTGTGCTAATCCCTTTTATCTACAACTACTAAGTTCAGTAGAACTTAATATGCTAAGCTTTTGATTTATATGTACCTAGAGGTACTTGATGTGATCTTTCAATTTGATAAAGATTGCAATGGTAAAACAAACAGCAAGCTCAAATCCGCACCGCTGCACACCAATGTGAGAAGTTGGCCTGATATGTAGTGTTTCCAATTCTGGAACCACTGGGTATCAGTCCAAACAAACCCCAAAGATGTCAGGTTGTAAGTCAACCTTGTTAGACAAGCTATCCTAGTGGTAGCATGGACTAAGCAGCCTTAAAGGCTTAACTTAAGAGGTCGTGTTAAGCGAGCTGTTTTACCACATACAATCCTGTAATCAAATGAAAGGACACCACACAAGTATATATTATAAAAATATATGTATTTATTTCTAAATTACTCCCCAGTACTCTTTATGAGGAAAGGGGCACAAGCGTTAAATCAAAAGCACTGTTACACATATAAAGTTGCACGTTTATGGATGAGGGTGGGTGGCCACTCAGACCATATATTAAAAAAGTGGTATAAGTAACACTTATCGAACAATGGTTAGGCCTAGGGCCTAGAGATTCGCTGGGAGCAGTCAGGACTAGCAATGATGAAGTCGGGAGTAGCCCACAGGAGACGGGTGCAGCACGGAAAGTGCGGCGCGCACCAATGCACTGTCAATGGTGCGTAAAAGTCAGTTAAAGTGAATTTAAAGATACTTCCGCTGAACCTAGGAGCACAAAACTTTAGACACAGACCCTAGAGGTATGTACCAGCGTAAAGACACCGGCGTTGCAAAGTTACCTCACCCACAGGCCGTGGGTGCACAGGGTCGAAGTGGCGTCGGGTTCTGTCACGCAGGTTCTTGGTGCTTGAAGCTGTTGCAGCTGCAGGCGCTGTGAAGCAGAAGTGTCCGGTGCGATCCAAGGGTGGATCGAAGTAGAAAAGTACCTGAAAGCAGAGGGGACAGAGTCTGGGTCACTCAGCAGTGACCAGGGTGGAACCAGGACGGAACCAGGCAATGTCGGGCGCAATCAGGCGGTTGTCGATAGGCTTCTCTCCGCTGTCACGTGGGCTCTGGGGCATCTGCGACGTCCAGGAGCAGGTCACGATCTGTCCCACGTAGGCTCTCGCCGTCAGCACCGTCGGCTTCAAGATTGCAGCAAACAGCACTTGGCAAAAGCAATCCACGCGGAACCGGGAGATTGCTTATCACTCGAACCAGGAGGGTCAGAGTGGGTGCTCCTTTTCACAGGAGCTGGTGCAGATCTGGAGCAAACAGAAAAGCAAGTCGTATTTCAAAGTTCGTCGGCACAGGGGCCACAAGCCAGCTGGCAAGTGACCGGGCCAACGCGTCGAGCGCACACAAGCAGAAGGGCCCCACGCAGCACTCGTCGAGTGTGGAGGGGTGAGCTTTGGTGCAAGTGGAGCTCGGGGCTGGGGCTTCTTAAACCCCGGTGTACAGCTTCGAGGGTCACTCGTGGGCCGCACGGTCAGCGTCTCGTGGCCTTTTCAAGATGGCGTGCCCCACGCTTCCGGTCGCCTCCACGGGTCTCAGCTCTGCAGGGACTGTGGATCGGGCAGGTAAAAGGCAGGCAAGCTTGATCTCGTCGATCTCTGTCGCTCGAGTTCCGGCGGGAACTGCAACAAAGCAAGGGTCGAGGGCTGGATGGTGCCTGTTTGCACAGGGTGGTCACTCCTTGACCACAAGGGAGATTCTTCAGTCTTCTCACGTCGTGTAGAAAGTCGAAGGGTCCAGATTTCGTTTCTTATGTTTCTTCAGGATGATCTGAGTTGCATTGGCACTGCTCCCCCTCTTATTCCAATCTGGGGGGTTGGACATCCTGCTAGGTCCCCTCCTATGGGTGGGACCCAGGAAGGGGGTGGTTACACCCCTCTCCTTTGATCCTGGCCGCGCTGGGACAGGGGCTGGGAGGCCCCAGAACCGGTTTGGCCGGATCCTGCAAGGGGCAGCCTTGTGCTCCCCAGGCAGTGTCTGGTTTCTTTCAAACCTCCCTGCTACAATCCACTATCTCCTGTCTGGGGTGGTGTCACACCTCCCTGTGACAGGAAATCCTTTGTCCAGGCCTCCTCTGCTGAGTTTCGGTCAGCAGCAGGAGGTCAGACATGTGTCTGTGGCAGAAGCATCCATTTTGTGGATCTGAGGCTCTTTTAAAAATCAACCGCGTGTTAGCAAAAGTAACATGTCGTCCCCTCTAGAGGGGTGGAATGCTACCCCCGTCGCCAGGACTGGCGAGGGGGTAGTATTCCAAATCGTATGACACCTTACACGACATGTTTTGATAAAGCCAAACCAAAGTTGACATATAACCGCGAGGATTATAATGCACTTAATAGTATATGGTTTGGCATTATCCCGGAACAGCTAAGGGAATTGGTCCCGACAGCTGCAGACAGGCTCAGCTCATGCTAGAGCACCATCTCACATTAAACCACGCACTCTGCCTTCAGGATTGTTAAGGCCTGCCATAGGAGTGGCTCACAGGTTTATATGGGTCCAGATAGGTTTAGATATAGGCATACTATATCTAAGCAAGGGGTGATTACACCACCTTGCCCCAGCTGAGTGATCAGCCAGTTGTGTCAATTTTAGATAGCCAGCCAGGGGTGGCAAAAGATATGCTGCAGCCCCTGGTAGGCCTTGGATGCACCTATGCCCTGGGCACCTATAGTGCTCTGTACAGGGGCTGATAAGGTGACCCAAGCCAATCTAGTTATGCACCTAGGGTACATGGAATCCACTTTACAGAGAGAGCAGATAGCCTGGGGCCCTGATTAGCAGGGAACCAGGCCAACTAAGTCGAAAACCAGCTAAACACAAGGCAAAAAATCTGGGGTAACCATAGTCAGGTAGCCACCTTCCTACAGACACCACACAAGTATATATTATAAAAATATATGTATTTATTTCTAAATTACTCCCCAGTACTCTTTATGAGGAAAGGGGCACAAGCGTTAAATCAAAAAGCACTGTTACACATATAAAGTTGCACAATTATGGATGAGGGCGGGTGGCCACTCAGACCATATACTAAAAAAATGGTATAAGTAACACTTATCGAACAATGGTTAGGCCTAGGGCCTAGAGATTCGCTGGGAGCAGTCAGGACTAGCAATGATGAAGTCGGGAGTAGCCCACAGGAGACGGGTGCAGCACGGAAAGTGCGGCGCGCACCAATGCACTGTCAATGGTGCGTAAAAGTCAGTTAAAGTGAATTAAAAGATACTTCCGCTGAACCTAGGAACACAAAACTTTAGACACAGACCCTAGAGGTGTGTACCAGTGTATAGACACCGGCGTTGCAATGTTACCTCACCCACAGGCCGTGGGTGCACAGGGTCGAAGTGGCGTCGGGTTCTGTCACGCAGGTTCTTGGTGCTTGAAGCTGTTGCAGCTGCAGGCGCTGTGAAGCAGAAGTGTCCGGTGCGATCCAAGGGTGGATCGAAGTAGAAAAGTACCTGAAAGCAGAGGGGACAGAGTCTGGGTCACTCAGCAGTGACCAGGGTGGAACCAGGACGGAACCAGGCAATGTCGGGCGCAATCAGGCGGTTGTCGATAGGCTTCTCTCCACTGTCACGTGGGCTCTGGGGCATCTGCGACGTCCAGGAGCAGGTCACGATCTGTCCCACGTAGGCTCTCGCTGTCAGCACCGTCGGCTTCAAGATTGCAGCTGTAGGAGAGTAGGGTCTGCTATCCTATGGTCACCCCAATTTTTGCTTTTTGCTTCACTGGTTTTCGACTTACTGAGGCTGTGGGCCTGCTAATCAGACCCCCAGCCTGCTGTTCTCTCTCTAAATTTATGATACATGTGCTATAGGTACATACCACAATTGGAAATGGACTCCTTGTCAGCCCCTGTACCATGCACTATAGGTGCTCAGGGCATAGGTGCCACCAAGGCCTACCAGGGGCTGAAGCATAGCTTTTGCCACCCCTGGCTGGTTCTTAAATTGACACAACTGGCTGATCACTCAGCTGGGGCAAGTGGGTGTAATCACCCCTTGCTTAGATATAGTATACCTATATCTAAACCTATATCTGGACACATATATAACCTGTGAGCCACTCCTATGGAAGGCCTCATCAATCCTGGAGGCAGAGTGCGTGGTTTTATGTGAGATGGTGCTCTGGCATGAGCTGAGCCTGTCTGCAGCTGTCGGGAACAACTCCCTAAGCTGATCCGGGATAATGCCATACCATATACTCTTAAGCGCATTATAATCCTCGCGGTTATATAGCAACTTTGGTTTGGCTTTATCAAAACATGTCGTGTAAGGTGTCATACGAATTGGAATACTATCCCCTCGCCAGTTCTGGCGACGGGGATAGCATTCCACCCTTCTAGAGGGAGAAGACATGTTACTTTACTGAAACGCGGTTGATTTAAAATGAGCCTCAGATCCACAAAATGGATGCCCCTGCCACAGACACGGGTCTGGCCTCCTGCTGCTGACCGAAACCCGGCAGAGGAGGCCTGGACAAAGAGTTTCCTGTCACAGGGCGGTGTCAAACCACCCCAGACAGGAGATAGTGGATTGGAATAGGGAGGTTTCAAAGAAACCAGACACTGCCTGGGGAGCACAAGGCTGCCCCTGGCAGGATCCGGCCAAACCGGTTCTGGGGCCTCCCAGCCCCTGTCCCAGCGCGGCCAGGATCAAAGGAGAGGGGTGTAACCACCCCCTTCCTGGGTCCCACCCATAGGAGGGGACCTAGCAGGATGTCCAACCCCCTAGATTCGAATAAGAGGGGGAGCAGTCCCAACGGACCTCAGATCATCCTGAAGAAACATAAGAAACGAAATCTGGACCCTTCGACTTTCTACACGACGTGAGAAGACTGAAGAATCTCCCTTGTGGTCAAGGAGTGACCACCCTGTGCAAACAGGCACCATCCAGCCCTCGACCCTTGCTTTGTTGCAGTTCCCGCCGGAACTCGAGCGACAGAGATCGACGAGATCAAGCTTGCCTGCCTTCTACCTGCCCGATCCACAGTCCCTGCAGAGCTGAGACCCGTGGAGGCGACCGGAAGCGTGGGGCACGCCATCTTGAAAAGGCCACGAGACGCTGACCGTGCAGCCCACGAGTGACCCTCGAAGCTGTACACCGGGGTTTGAGAAGCCCCAGCCCCGAGCTCCACTTGCACCAAAGCTCACCCCTCCACACTCGACGAGTGCTGCGTGGGGCCCTTCTGCCTGTGTGTGCTCGACGCGTTGGCCCGGTCACTTGCCAGCTGGCTTGTGGCCCCTGTGCCGACGAACTTTGAAATCCGACTTGCTTTTCTGGTTGCTCCAGATCTGCACCAGCTCCTGTGAAAAGGAGCACCCACTCTGACCCTCCTGGTTCGAGTGATAAGCAATCTCCCGGTTCCGCGTGGATTGCTTTTGCCAAGTGCTGTTTGCTACAATCTTCAAGCCGACGGTGCTGACGGCGAGAGCCTACGTGGGACAGATCGTGACCTGCTCCTGGACGTCGCAGATGCCCCAGAGCCCACGTGACAGCGGAGAGAAGCCTATCGACAACCGCCTGATTGCGCCCGACATTGCCTGGTTCCGTCCTGGTTCCACCCTGGTCACTGCTGAGTGACCCAGACTCTGTCCCCTCTGCTTTCAGGTACTTTTCTACTTCGATCCACCCTTGGATCGCACCGGACACTTCTGCTTCACAGCGCCTGCAGCTGCAACAGCTCCAAGCACCAAGAACCTGCGTGACAGAACCCGACGCCACTTCGACCCTGTGCACCCACGGCCTGTGGGTGAGGTAACTTTGCAACGCCGGTGTCCTTACACTGGCACACACCTCTAGGGTCTGTGTCTGAAGTTTTGTGTTTCTAGGTTCAGCGGAAGTATCATTTAATTCACTTTAACTAACTTTTACGCACCATTGACTTTACATTGGTGCGCGCCGCACTTTCCGTGCTGCACCCGTATCCTGTGGGCTACTCCCGACTTCTTCATTGCTTGTCCTGACTGCTCCCAGCGAATCTCTAGGCCCTAGGCCTAACCAATATTCGATAAGTGTTACTTATACCATTTTTTTAGTATATGGTCTGAGTGGCCCCCCGCCCTCAGCCATAATTGTGCCAACTTTATATGTTTAACAGTGCTTTTGATTTAACGCTTGTGCCCCTTTCCTCATAAAGAGTACTGGGGAGTAATTTAGAAATAAATACATATATTTTTACAATATATACTTGTGTGGTGTCCTTTCATTTGATTACAGGATTGTATGTGGTAAAACAGCTCGCTTAACACGACCTCTTAAGTTTAGCCTTTAGGCTGCTTAGTCCATGCTACCACTAGGATAGCTTGTCTAACAAGGTTGACTTACAACCAGACATCTTTGGGGTTTGTTTGGACTGATACCCAGTGGTTCCAGAATTGGAAACACTACATATCAGGCCAACTTCTCACATTGGTGTGCAGCGGTGCGGATTTGAGCTTGCTGTTTGTTTTACCATTGCAATCTTTATCAAATTGAAAGATCACATCAAGTACCTCTAGGTACATATAAATCAAAAGCTTAGCATATTAAGTTCTACTGAACTTAGTAGTTGTAGATAAAAGGGAGTAGCACACCCTGACTACAACTCACTAGCAAGGTACAGTAGGAATCCACTTAGTGTAGGTAAGTGCACCACTTACACCTCACTAGCAGTCATGTCTGATACAGGTAGACCCTCAGGTTCTGCTCCTGTAGAAGTTGATCCTATAGGGACAACATCCAGATATGACAACCTTAGCCACAAAGACCTGAGTGCCTTGTGCACAGCCAGGGGGCTAAAAAAGGGCAGAGGCCCTACCATTCCTTCCCTAATAGCTCTCCTAGAAAAGGATGACCTAGATAAGGTGAGTCAGACTCCCTTAGAAACAGAGGAAGGGATAAACTCCCCTGAGAATGAGGATCTTCCAGATGATGATGCAGTGGAAGAGGAAGGCTCTGATGTAGAAGAGCCTGAAGATCAGGATCAGCAGGGAAACCAGGTACAGGTTGCCAGCCTTAACCAGGCCAACTTGGACCTACATGGGAATGGGGGGGGCCAGCACCACCCCAGATCTCATAACCAAATTCTCCCAGGCAATAGAAGGGAGAGATCTCCATCAGAGGACTCTCACCTTTCTAGTGCCTCAAGAGAATCTCAAAGAGGGATGACTTCCTCCCAGAGAAAAGAGCATAGGGCCAGAATGAGGGCTGTCCAACTCCAGATAGAGAGGGAAGAGGTAGCCCTGGCTCAAGCTAAGCTTACTTTGGAACAAGCTAAACTTACCTTGGCAAGGGAGAAAAAAATAAGTGGCTTAGATGCCACTGGTGGCAGCAAAATTCCTAAAGAAAAAGACAGGGCCTATGACAATAGAAACCTGACAAAAATTGTGCCCCCCTACAAGGAAGGGGATGATATCCACAAATGGATGACTGCTCTTGAGAGGGCCTGCATGGTACAGCAGGTCCCTGAGGATCAGTGGGCAGCAATTTTATGGTACTCCTTTTCTGAGAAAGGGAGGGACAGGCTCCTCACTGTTAGACCTGAGGATGCCAAAAACTACTCTGTTCTGAAGAGTGCTCTTATTGAAGGGTTTGGCCTAACCACTGAGCAATACAGGTTGTTGTTCAGAGACACCCAAAAAGCACAGACTCAGGACTGGACTGATTTTGTAGATTGTGCCACTAAGGCTCTGGAGGGTTGGCTGCAGGGAAGTAAAGTTTCAGACTATACAGGATTGTACAATCTTATGATGAGAGAACAGATCCTTAATAACTGTCAGAACCAGCTGTTGCATCAATACCTTGTTGACTCTGATTTGACCTCTCCCCAAGAATTGGGAAAGAAGGCAGACAAATGGGTCAGAACAAGGATTAAGCAGAAAAACCAGAACCAAGGTGACCAGAAGAAAACAGACCAGAAGGGTGGGAATCAGAAAGATAAAGAAAAGGACCAGAAGTCTTCAGGCCCCCAAACTAGCAATAAGGAGGGGGGTTCCCAAAATGGAAACAAGAAAAAGAAGAATGATGGCCCAAAGAAACCTTGGTGTAATACCTGCAAATCAGTTTCACACTGGGGCAGTGAATGCACTAAGAAAAATCCAGTCCCCACCACTGCAGCTCCTAAAGCAACTGCACCCCCTAGTACAGTCAGCAGTGGTGGTACACAGCCAAAGGGTTTAGTAGGGTTGACCCTGGGTACTGAGGTGGAATCTGGCCTAGTCAGAATCCCCACACAGGCAGTTCTCCTATATGATGTGGACATATCTTTGCCCACTGCAGTAAGCCCCAGTAACCTGGGCAAATATAGGCAGACTCCCTTAATTAATGAGAAACTGGCTCAGGCCTACAGGGACACTTGTGCCAGTGTCACAATGGTGGCACCTGGCTTTGTGGACCCTGGACAGATTGTACTAGGTGAAAGTTACCTAGTGACCAATGCAAGCAACTCCACTACTTCCCATAGTGTGGCTGTTGTGAACTTCTCCTGGGGAGGGGTAGATGGCCTAAAGAAAGTTGTTGTGAGTGCAGACCTCCCAGTAGACTGTCTGTTAGGCAATGATCTTGAAAGCTCAGTTTGGTCAGAAGTGGAGTACAGGACTCATGCAGAAATGCTAGGGATTTCAGCTCATGTCCTTGCAGTGACAAGGTCTCAGGCTAAGAAGTGCCTTCCTGAACCAGTGGTGGATCTTGAAACAATAGACCAACCACAACCCAAGAGGAGGAGCAAGAGGGTTAAGGCTGTGCCTTCCCACTTGCCCCAGGTTGAGGATCAAGTTTCACAGGAAACTGATTCTGCAGTCCAAGAGGAGACTGTCTCAGATGAGCTTGAACCTGAACAGGTTGAGTTTCTGGGGACAGGGGGACCCTCAAGGGCAGACCTGGGGCAGGCCCAATTAGATTGCCCTTCACTTGAACCCCTCAGACAGCAAGCTGCTGCTGAGGCTGCAGGGAATGCTCAAGGTACCCATAAGGTGTATTGGGATGAAGGGCTCCTTTATTCAGAGGCTAGAGACCCCAAGCCTGGCACCACCAGGAGGTTGGTTATACCTTTGAAGTTTAGGGGCTTCCTTCTTACCTTGGCCCATGATATTCCCCTTGCAGGACACTTAGGCCAGAATAAGACTTGGGACAGGCTTGTTCCACACTTTCACTGGCCTCACATGTCAGAAAATGTCAAGGAGTTTTGTCGCTCCTGTGTCACTTGCCAAGCCAGTGGTAAGTCAGGTGGCACAACAAAGGCCCCCCTGATACCACTACCTGTGGTGGGGGTACCCTTTGAAAGAGTTGGAATAGACATTGTGGGTCCCATGGATCCTCAAACAGCATCTGGGCACAGATTTATACTGGTGGTAGTGGATCATGCCACCAGGTACCCAGAGGCAATTCCCCTGAGGACCACCACAGCTCCTGTGGTGGCAAAAGCCCTCATTGCAGTTTTCTCAAGAGTGGGCTTTCCAAAGGAGGTTCTTTCAGACAGAGGTACCAACTTTATGTCTGGATACTTAAAAGCAATGTGGAAAGAGTGTGGAGTAAACTATAAGTTTACCACACCCTACCATCCACAGTGCAATGGGCTTGTGGAAAGGTTCAACAAGACCCTAAAGGGAATGATAAAAGGTTTACCAGAGAAGCTTAGGCGGAAATGGGACATCCTTTTACCCTGCTTGCTCTTTGCTTACAGAGAGGTCCCACAGAAGGGGGTTGGCTACAGCCCTTTTGAACTTTTGTTTGGCCACCCTGTAAGAGGTCCATTGAGTTTGGTGAAGGAAGGATGGGAGTTACCTCTCAAAAAGCCTAAACTAGACATTGTGGACTATGTACTTGGTCTCCGCTCCAGGATGGCTGAATACATGGAGAGAGCATCCAAAAACCTTGAGGCAAGTCAGGAATTACAGAAAGCCTGGCATGACCAAAAGGCTGTCATGGTTGAGTTCCAGCCAGGACAGAAGGTGTGGGTGTTGGACCCAGTGGGGCCAGCAGCTCTCCAGGACAAATGGACTGGACCCTACCCTATCATTGAAAAGAAGGGAGAAGTCACCTACTTGGTTGACTTTGGTACCCCTAGGAGCCCCCACAGGGTGCTCCATGTGAACAGATTGAAAGCATTTGTTGACAGGGAGGACATGAGTCTCCTCATGGCCACAGATGGGGAACAGGAGGAAGAGAGTGACCCTCTCCCAGACCTGCTTTCCCAGAACCCTGATGATGGTTCAGTTGATGGAGTAGCCTTGGCAGGCAGCCTCACTGAGCAGCAACAGGTGGACTGCAGACAGGTGTTGCAGGCCCACAGACAATTGTTTTCACTCACACCCAGTCAGACTAACTGGTGCACCCATGAGGTGGACACTGGTGACAATCTGCCTGTGAAGAATAAGATCTACAGGCAACCTGACCATGTCAGGGATTGTATAAAGGCTGAGGTGCAAAAGATGTTGGAGCTTGGAGTGATTGAGCCATCAGAGAGCCCATGGGCTAGCCCAGTGGTCCTTGTGCCAAAACCTCATACCAAAGATGGGAAGAGAGAAATGAGGTTTTGTGTGGACTACAGAGGTCTCAATGCTGTCACTAGGACAGATGCTCATCCCATTCCAAGAGCAGATGAGCTCATTGATAAATTGGCTTCTGCCAAGTTTCTGAGCACATTTGATTTGACAGCTGGCTACTGGCAAATCAGACTAGCTGAGGAGTCAAAAGCCAAAACAGCATTTTCGACCCCTAGTGGACATTATCAATTTGTGGTAATGCCCTTTGGCTTGAAGAATGCACCTGCCACTTTCCAAAGGTTGGTGAACCAAGTCCTTGCTGGGTTGGATGACTTTTGTGCAGCATATCTAGATGATATTGCTGTCTTTAGCTCCACCTGGGAGGATCACCTGATCCACCTGAAGAAAGTTCTGGAGGCCCTGCAAAAGGCAGGCCTGACTATCAAGGCTACTAAGTGCCAGATAGGGCAGAGCAAGGTTGTGTACTTGGGCCACCTAGTAGGTGGGGGTCAAGTTCAACCACTGGAGAGCAAGATCCAGACCATACAGGACTGGGCTCCTCCAACTACCCAGACACAAGTCAGAGCCTTCTTGGGCCTGACTGGGTATTACAGAAAATTTGTAAAGAACTATGGGTCCATTGTGACACCATTGAATGACTTGACATCCAAGAAGATGCCCAAAAAGGTTCAGTGGACAGTTAGCTGTCAAAAGGCATTTGATGACCTGAAGAAGGCCATGTGCTCTGCACCTATCCTGAAGAGTCCTGACTACTCCAAACAGTTCATTGTACAGACAGATGCTTCTGAGTTGGGGGTGGGAGCTGTGCTTTCACAACTTAATCAAGATGGTCAAGACCAGCCCATTGCTTTTATTAGCAGAAGGCTGACCCCCAGGGAGAAACGTTGGTCAGCTATTGAGAGGGAGGCCTTTGCTGTGGTTTGGGCCCTGAAGAAGTTGAGGCCATACTTGTTTGGTACTCACTTCCTAATTCAGACAGACCATAAGCCCCTCTTGTGGCTAAATCAGATGAAGGGTGAAAATCCCAAACTACTCAGGTGGTCCATTTCCCTACAGGGGATGGACTTTACAGTGGAGCACCGCCCAGGGACTGACCATGGTAATGCAGATGGTCTCTCCAGGTACTTCCACTTAGAACATGAAGACTTATCTGGTCAAGGTTAAGTTTAATGTCCCTGCGTTTGGGGGGGGGTTATGTAGGAGAGTAGGGTCTGCTATCCTATGGTCACCCCAATTTTTGCTTTTTGCTTCACTGGTTTTCGACTTACTGAGGCTGTGGGCCTGCTAATCAGACCCCCAGCCTGCTGTTCTCTCTCTAAATTTATGATACATGTGCTATAGGTACATACCACAATTGGAAATGGACTCCTTGTCAGCCCCTGTACCATGCACTATAGGTGCTCAGGGCATAGGTGCCACCAAGGCCTACCAGGGGCTGAAGCATAGCTTTTGCCACCCCTGGCTGGTTCTTAAATTGACACAACTGGCTGATCACTCAGCTGGGGCAAGTGGGTGTAATCACCCCTTGCTTAGATATAGTATACCTATATCTAAACCTATATCTGGACACATATATAACCTGTGAGCCACTCCTATGGAAGGCCTCATCAATCCTGGAGGCAGAGTGCGTGGTTTTATGTGAGATGGTGCTCTGGCATGAGCTGAGCCTGTCTGCAGCTGTCGGGAACAACTCCCTAAGCTGATCCGGGATAATGCCATACCATATACTCTTAAGCGCATTATAATCCTCGCGGTTATATAGCAACTTTGGTTTGGCTTTATCAAAACATGTCGTGTAAGGTGTCATACGAATTGGAATACTATCCCCTCGCCAGTTCTGGCGACGGGGATAGCATTCCACCCTTCTAGAGGGAGAAGACATGTTACTTTACTGAAACGCGGTTGATTTAAAATGAGCCTCAGATCCACAAAATGGATGCCCCTGCCACAGACACGGGTCTGGCCTCCTGCTGCTGACCGAAACCCGGCAGAGGAGGCCTGGACAAAGAGTTTCCTGTCACAGGGCGGTGTCAAACCACCCCAGACAGGAGATAGTGGATTGGAATAGGGAGGTTTCAAAGAAACCAGACACTGCCTGGGGAGCACAAGGCTGCCCCTGGCAGGATCCGGCCAAACCGGTTCTGGGGCCTCCCAGCCCCTGTCCCAGCGCGGCCAGGATCAAAGGAGAGGGGTGTAACCACCCCCTTCCTGGGTCCCACCCATAGGAGGGGACCTAGCAGGATGTCCAACCCCCTAGATTCGAATAAGAGGGGGAGCAGTCCCAACGGACCTCAGATCATCCTGAAGAAACATAAGAAACGAAATCTGGACCCTTCGACTTTCTACACGACGTGAGAAGACTGAAGAATCTCCCTTGTGGTCAAGGAGTGACCACCCTGTGCAAACAGGCACCATCCAGCCCTCGACCCTTGCTTTGTTGCAGTTCCCGCCGGAACTCGAGCGACAGAGATCGACGAGATCAAGCTTGCCTGCCTTCTACCTGCCCGATCCACAGTCCCTGCAGAGCTGAGACCCGTGGAGGCGACCGGAAGCGTGGGGCACGCCATCTTGAAAAGGCCACGAGACGCTGACCGTGCAGCCCACGAGTGACCCTCGAAGCTGTACACCGGGGTTTGAGAAGCCCCAGCCCCGAGCTCCACTTGCACCAAAGCTCACCCCTCCACACTCGACGAGTGCTGCGTGGGGCCCTTCTGCCTGTGTGTGCTCGACGCGTTGGCCCGGTCACTTGCCAGCTGGCTTGTGGCCCCTGTGCCGACGAACTTTGAAATCCGACTTGCTTTTCTGGTTGCTCCAGATCTGCACCAGCTCCTGTGAAAAGGAGCACCCACTCTGACCCTCCTGGTTCGAGTGATAAGCAATCTCCCGGTTCCGCGTGGATTGCTTTTGCCAAGTGCTGTTTGCTACAATCTTCAAGCCGACGGTGCTGACGGCGAGAGCCTACGTGGGACAGATCGTGACCTGCTCCTGGACGTCGCAGATGCCCCAGAGCCCACGTGACAGCGGAGAGAAGCCTATCGACAACCGCCTGATTGCGCCCGACATTGCCTGGTTCCGTCCTGGTTCCACCCTGGTCACTGCTGAGTGACCCAGACTCTGTCCCCTCTGCTTTCAGGTACTTTTCTACTTCGATCCACCCTTGGATCGCACCGGACACTTCTGCTTCACAGCGCCTGCAGCTGCAACAGCTCCAAGCACCAAGAACCTGCGTGACAGAACCCGACGCCACTTCGACCCTGTGCACCCACGGCCTGTGGGTGAGGTAACTTTGCAACGCCGGTGTCCTTACACTGGCACACACCTCTAGGGTCTGTGTCTGAAGTTTTGTGTTTCTAGGTTCAGCGGAAGTATCATTTAATTCACTTTAACTAACTTTTACGCACCATTGACTTTACATTGGTGCGCGCCGCACTTTCCGTGCTGCACCCGTATCCTGTGGGCTACTCCCGACTTCTTCATTGCTTGTCCTGACTGCTCCCAGCGAATCTCTAGGCCCTAGGCCTAACCAATATTCGATAAGTGTTACTTATACCATTTTTTTAGTATATGGTCTGAGTGGCCCCCCGCCCTCAGCCATAATTGTGCCAACTTTATATGTTTAACAGTGCTTTTGATTTAACGCTTGTGCCCCTTTCCTCATAAAGAGTACTGGGGAGTAATTTAGAAATAAATACATATATTTTTACAATATATACTTGTGTGGTGTCCTTTCATTTGATTACAGGATTGTATGTGGTAAAACAGCTCGCTTAACACGACCTCTTAAGTTTAGCCTTTAGGCTGCTTAGTCCATGCTACCACTAGGATAGCTTGTCTAACAAGGTTGACTTACAACCAGACATCTTTGGGGTTTGTTTGGACTGATACCCAGTGGTTCCAGAATTGGAAACACTACATATCAGGCCAACTTCTCACAGCAGCAAACAGCACTTGGCAAAGGCAATCCACGCGGAACCAGGAGATTGCTTATCACTCGGACCAGGAGGGTCAGAGTAGGGGCTCCTTTTCACAGGAGCTGGTGCAGATCTAGAGCAACCAGAAAAGCGAGTCGTATTTCAAGTTTCGTCGGCACAGGGGCCACAAGCCAGCTGGCAAGTGACCGGGCCAACGCGTCGAGACCACACAAGCAGAAGGGCCCCACGCAGCACTCGTCGAGTGTGGAGGGGTGAGCTTTGGTGCAAGTGGAGCTCGGGGCTGGGGCTTCTCAAACCCCGGTGCACAGCTTCGAGGATCACTCGTGGGCTGCACGGTCAGCGTCTCGTGGCCTTTTCAAGATGGCGTGCCCCACGCTTCCGGTCGCCTCCACGGGTCTCAGCTCTGCAGGGACTGTGGATCGAGCAGGTAGAAGGCAGGCAAGCTTGATCTCGTCGATCTCTGTCGCTCGAGTTCCGGCGGGAACTGCAACAAAGCAAGGGTCGAGGGCTGGATGGTGCCTGTTTGCACAGGGTGGTCACTCCTTGACCACAAGGGAGATTCTTCAGTCTTCTCACGTCGTGTAGAAAGTCGAAGGGTCCAGAATTCGTTTCTTATGTTTCTTCAGGATGATCTGAGTTGCATTGGGACTGCTCCCCCTCTTATTCGAATCTCGGGGGTTGGACATCCTGCTAGGTCCCCTCCTATGGGTGGGACCCAGGAAGGGGGTGGTTACACCCCTCTCCTTTGATCCTGGCCGCGCTGGGACAGGGGCTGGAAGGCCCCAGAACCGGTTTGGCCGGATTATGCAAGGGGCAGCCTTGTGCTCCCCAGGCAGTGTCTGGTTTCATTGAAACCTCCCTACTCCAATCCACTATCTCCTGTCTGGGGTGGTTTGACACCGCCCTGTGACAGGAAACTCTTTGTCCAGGCCTCCTCTGCCGGGTTTCGGTCAGCAGCAGGAGGCCAGACCCGTGTCTGTGGCAGGGGCATCCATTTTGTGGATCTGAGGCTCATTTTAAATCAACCGCGTTTCAGTAAAGTAACATGTCTTCTCCCTCTAGAAGGGTGGAATGCTACCCCCGTCGCCAGAACTGGCGAGGGGGTAGTATTCCAATTCGTATGACACCTTACACGACATGTTTTGATAAAGCCAAACCAAAGTTGCTATATAACCGCGAGGATTATAAGGCGCTTAAGAGTATATGGTATGGCATTATCCCGGATCAGCTTAGGGAGTTGTTCCCGACAGCTGCAGATGGGCTCAGCTCATGCCAGAGCGCCATCTCACATAAAACCACGCACTCTGCCTCCAGGATTGATGAGGCCTTCCATAGGAGTGGCTTACAGGCTATATATGTGTCCAGATATAGGTTTAGATATAGGTATACTATATCTAAGCAAGGGGTGATTACACCCACTTGCCCCAGCTGAGTGATCAGCCAGTTGTGTCAATTTAAGAACCAGCCAGGGGTGGCAAAAGCTATGCTTCAGCCCCTGGTAGGCCTTGGTGGCACCTATGCCCTGAGCACCTATAGTGCATGGTACAGGGGCTGACAAGGAGTCCATTTCCAATTGTGGTATGTACCTATAGCACATGTATTATAAATTTAGAGAGAGAACAGCAGGCTGGGGGTCTGATTAGCAGGCCCACAGCCTCAGTAAGTCGAAAACCAGTGAAGCAAAAAGCAAAAATTGGGGTGACCATAGGATAGCAGACCCTACTCTCCTACATAACCCCCCCCCCCAAACGCAGGGACATTAAACTTAACCTTGACCAGATAAGTCTTCATGTTCTAAGTGGAAGTACCTGGAGAGACCATCTGCATTACCATGGTCAGTCCCTGGGCGGTGCTCCACTGTAAAGTCCATCCCCTGTAGGGAAATGGACCACCTGAGCAGTTTGGGATTTTCACCCTTCATCTGATTTAGCCACAAGAGGGGCTTATGGTCTGTCTGAATTAGGAAGTGAGTACCAAACAAGTATGGCCTCAACTTCTTCAGGGCCCAAACCACAGCAAAGGCCTCCCTCTCAATAGCTGACCAACGTTTCTCCCTGGGGGTCAGCCTTCTGCTAATAAAAGCAATGGGCTGGTCTTGACCATCTTGATTAAGTTGTGAAAGCACAGCTCCCACCCCCAACTCAGAAGCATCTGTCTGTACAATGAACTGTTTTGAGTAGTCAGGACTCTTCAGGATAGGTGCAGAGCACATGGCCTTCTTCAGGTCATCAAATGCCTTTTGACAGCTAACTGTCCACTGAACCTTTTTGGGCATCTTCTTGGATGTCAAGTCATTCAATGGTGTCACAATGGACCCATAGTTCTTTACACATTTTCTGTAATACCCAGTCAGGCCCAAGAAGGCTCTGACTTGTGTCTGGGTAGTTGGAGGAGCCCAGTCCTGTATGGTCTGGATCTTGCTCTCCAGTGGTTGAACTTGACCCCCACCTACTAGGTGGCCCAAGTACACAACCTTGCTGTGAGAAGTTGGCCTGATATGTAGTGTTTCCAATTCTGGAACCACTGGGTATCAGTCCAAACAAACCCCAAAGATGTCTGGTTGTAAGTCAACCTTGTTAGACAAGCTATCCTAGTGGTAGCATGGACTAAGCAGCCTTAAAGGCTTAACTTAAGAGGTCGTGTTAAGCGAGCTGTTTTACCACATACAATCCTGTAATCAAATGAAAGGACACCACACAAGTATATATTATAAAAATATATGTATTTATTTCTAAATTACTCCCCAGTACTCTTTATGAGGAAAGGGGCACAAGCGTTAAATCAAAAAGCACTGTTACACATATAAAGTTGCACAATTATGGATGAGGGCGGGTGGCCACAAAGACCATATACTAAAAAAGTGGTATAAGTAACACTTATCGAACAATGGTTAGGCCTAGGGCCTAGAGATTCGCTGGGAGCAGTCAGGACTAGCAATGATGAAGTCGGGAGTAGCCCACAGGAGACGGGTGCAGCACGGAAAGTGCGGCGCGCACCAATGCACTGTCAATGGTGCGTAAAAGTCAGTTAAAGTGAATTAAAAGATACTTCCGCTGAACCTAGGAACACAAAACTTTAGACACAGACCCTAGAGGTGTGTACCAGTGTATAGACACCGGCGTTGCAATGTTACCTCACCCACAGGCCGTGGGTGCACAGGGTCGAAGTGGCGTCGGGTTCTGGCACGCAGGTTCTTGGTGCTTGGAGCTGTTGCAGCTGCAGGCGCTGTGAAGCAGAAGTGTCCGGTGCGATCCAAGGGTGGATCGAAGTAGAAAAGTACCTGAAAGCAGAGGGGACAGAGTCTGGGTCACTCAGCAGTGACCAGGGTGGAACCAGGACGGAACCAGGCAATGTCGGGCGCAGTCAGGTGGTTGTCGATAGGCTTCTCTCCGCTGTCACGTGGGCTCTGGGGCATCTGCGACGTCCAGGAGCAGGTCACGATCTGTCCCACGTAGGCTCTTGCCGTCAGCACCGTCGGCTTCAAGATTGCAGCAAACAGCACTTGGCAAAAGCAATCCACGCGGAACCGGGAGATTGCTTATCACTCGAACCAGGAGGGTCAGAGTGGGGGCTCCTTTTCACAGGAGCTGGTGCAGATCTGGAGCAACCAGAAAAGCGAGTCGTATTTCAAGTTTCGTCGGCACAGGGGCCACACGCCAGCTGGCAAGTGACCGGGCCAACGCGTCGAGCACACACAGGCAGAAGGGCCCCACGCAGCACTCGTCGAGTGTGGAGGGGTGAGCTTTGGTGCAAGTGGAGCTCGGGGCTAGGGCTTCTCAAACCCCGGTGCACAGCTTCGAGGATCACTCGTGGGCTGCACGGTCAGCGTCTTTTGTTCCTTTTCAAGATGGCGTGCCCCACGCTTCCGGTCGCCTCCACGGGTCTCAGCTCTGCAGGGACTGTGGATCGGGCAGGTAGAAGGCAGGCAAGCTTGATCTCGTCGATCTCTGTCGCTCGAGTTCCGGCGGGAACTGCAACAAAGCAAGGGTCGAGGGCTGGATGTTGCCTGTTTGCACGGGGTGGTCACTCCTTGACCACAAGGGAGATTCTTCAGTCTTCTCACGTCGTGTAGAAAGTCGAAGGGTCCAGAATTCGTTTCTTATGTTTCTTCAGGATGATCTGAGTTGCATTGGCACTGCTCCCCCTCTTATTCCAATCTGAGGGGTGGATCTCCTGCTAGGTCCCTCCCCTATGGGTGGGACCAGGAAGGGGGGTGGTTACACCCCCTTTCCTTTGTCCAGGTCTCACTGGAGCTGGGGCTGGGCTGCCCCAGAACCGGTTTGACCGGATTATGCAAGGGGAAGCCTTGTGCTCCCCAGGCACTGTCTGGTTTCATTCAAACCTCCCTGCTACAATCCACTATCTCCTGTCTGGGGTGATGTCACACCTCCCTGTGACAGGAAATCCTTTGTCCAGGCCTCCTCTGCTGAGTTTCGGTCTGCAGCAGGAGGTCAGACATGTGTCTGTGGCAGAAGCATCCATTTTGTGGATCTGAGGTGTGAGAAGTTGGCCTGATATGTAGTGTTTCCAATTCTGGAACCACTGGGTATCAGTCCAAACAAACCCCAAAGATGTCAGGTTGTAAGTCAACCTTGTAGACAAGCTATCCTAGTGGTAGCATGGACTAAGCAGCCTTAAAGGCTTAACTTAAGAGGTCGTGTTAAGCGAGCTGTTTTACCACATACAATCCTGTAATCAAATGAAAGGACACCACACAAGTATATATTATAAAAATATATGTATTTATTTCTAAATTACTCCCCAGTACTCTTTATGAGGAAAGGGGCACAAGCGTTAAATCAAAAGCACTGTTACACATATAAAGTTGCACGTTTATGGATGAGGGCGGGTGGCCACTCAGACAATATATTAAAAAAGTGGTATAAGTAACACTTATCGAACAATGGTTAGGCCTAGGGCCTAGAGATTCGCTGGGAGCAGTCAGGACAAGCAATGAAGAAGTCGGGAGTAGCCCACAGGAGACGGGTGCAGCACGGAAAGTGCGGCGCGCACCAATGCACTGTCAATGGTGCGTAAAAGTCAACTAAAGTGAATTAAAAGATACTTCCGCTGAACCTAGGAACACAAAACTTTAGACACAGACCCTAGAGGTGTGTACCAGTGTAAAGACACCGGCGTTGCAAAGTTACCTCACCCACAGGCCGTGGGTGCACAGGGTCGAAGTGGCGTCGGGTTCTGTCACGCAGGTTCTTGGTGCTTGGAGCTGTTGCAGCTGCAGGCGCTGTGAAGCAGAAGTGTCCGGTGCGATCCAAGGGTGGATCGAAGTAGAAAAGTACCTGAAAGCAGAGGGGACAGAGTCTGGGTCACTCAGCAGTGACCAGGGTGGAACCAGGACGGAACCAGGCAATGTCGGGCGCAATCAGGCGGTTGTCGATAGGCTTCTCTCCGCTATCACGTGGGCTCTGGGGCATCTGCGACGTCCAGGAGCAGGTCACGATCTGTCCCACGTAGGCTCTCGCCGTCAGCACCGTCGGCTTCAAGATTGCAGCAAACAGCACTTGGCAAAAGCAATCCACGCGGAACCAGGAGATTGCTTATCACTCGAACCAGGAGGGTCAGAGTGGGTGCTCCTTTTCACAGGAGCTGGTGCAGATCTGGAGCAACCAGAAAAGCAAGTCGTATTTCAAAGTTCGTCGGCACAGGGGCCACAAGCCAGCTGGCAAGTGACCGGGCCAACGCGTCGAGCGCACACAAGCAGAAGGGCCCCACGCAGCACTCGTCGAGTGTGGAGGGGTGAGCTTTGGTGCAAGTGGAGCTCGGGGCTGGGGCTTCTCAAACCCCGGTGTACAGCTTCGAGGGTCACTCGTGGGCCGCATGGTCAGCGTCTCGTGGCCTTTTCAAGATGGCGTGCCCCACGCTTCCGGTCGCCTCCACGGGTCTCAGCTCTGCAGGGACTGTGGATCGGGCAGGTAGAAGGCAGGCAAGCTTGATCTCGTCGATCTCTGTCGCTCGAGTTCCGGCGGGAACTGCAACAAAGCAAGGGTCGAGGGCTGGATGGTGCCTGTTTGCACAGGGTGGTCACTCCTTGACCACAAGGGAGATTCTTCAGTCTTCTCACGTCGTGTAGAAAGTCGAAGGGTCCAGATTTCGTTTCTTATGTTTCTTCAGGATGATCTGAGTTCCATTGGGACTGCTCCCCCTCTTATTCGAATCTCGGGGGTTGGACATCCTGCTAGGTCCCCTCCTATGGGTGGGACCCAGGAAGGGGGTGGTTACACCCTCTCCTTTGATCCTGGCTGCGCTGGGACAGGGGCTGGGAGGCCCCAGAACCGGTTTGGCCGGATCCTGCAAGGGGCAGCCTTGTGCTCCCCAGGCAGTGTCTGGTTTCTTTGAAACCTCCCTACTCCAATCCACTATCTCCTGTCTGGGGTGGTTTGACACCGCCCTGTGACAGGAAACTCTTTGTCCAGGCCTCCTCTGCCGAGTTTCGGTCAGCAGCAGGAGGCCAGACCCGTGTCTGTGGCAGGGGCATCCATTTTGTGGATCTGAGGCTCGTTTTAAATCAACCGCGTTTCAGTAAAGTAACATGTCTTCTCCCTCTAGAAGGGTGGAATGCTACCCCCGTCGCCAGAACTGGCGAGGGGGTAGTATTCCAATTCGTATGACACCTTACACGACATGTTTTGATAAAGCCAAACCAAAGTTGCTATATAACCGCGAGGATTATAAGGCGCTTAAGAGTATATGGTATGGCATTATCCCGGATCAGCTTAGGGAGTTGTCCCCGACAGCTGCAGACAGGCTCAGCTCATGCCAGAGCACCATCTCACATAAAACCACGCACTCCGCCTCCAGGATTGATGAGGCCTTCCATAGGAGTGGCTTACAGGCTATATATGTGTCCAGATATAGGTTTAGATATAGGTATACTATATCTAAGCAAGGGGTGATTACACCCACTTGCCCCAGCTGAGTGATCAGCCAGTTGTGTCAATTTAGATAGCCAGCCAGGGGTGGCAAAAGATATGCTGCAGCCCCTGGTAGGCCTTGGATGCACCTATGCCCTGGGCACCTATAGTGCTCTGTACAGGGGCTGATAAGGTGACCCAAGCCAATCTAGTTATGCACCTAGGGTACATGGAATCCATTTTACAGAGAGAGCAGATAGCCTGGGGCCCTTATTAGCAGGGAACCAGGCCAACTAAGTCGAAAACCAGCTAAACACAGGGCAAAAAATCTGGGGTAACCATAGTCAGGTAGCCACCTTCCTACATAACCCCCCCCCCCAAACGAAAGGAGATAAGGCTATCCTTGGCCAGGTAAGCCTTTATTGCCTGAGTGGCCATATAAGGAAGTACCTGCACTAGCATGGGTACCCCCTGTCTCATGGTCCACTAAGCAGTCCCTCACCCTAGGGGTATTAGAGGGTCTCCACCATAGGGAATCACTACCTTGGGTGTGTTTATGCAAAGTTAAAGGCTGGTTTGGATATGGAGTATTGAAGTGAGGCTCCACTATTTTTGGGCTCAACTTCCTCCAATTATCTTCCACCATATGTGCCTTTCTTTCTTCAACTGAGTTGCACTGAGCTCTCAGGGTCAACCTCTGGCTACCTAAAGCTGGAGGCTGGGTCCCTCTGTTTGGCTTGCTGGAGGGACAGTTCAGGGTTGGGCCCTTTGGGTCCCAGGTTTGGCTGTGCCCAACAGAATCCATCTGTGGGAGGTCCCTAACTGTTTTTAAGGGGGCTCCCTCAGGAGTTTTTAAAGTTTTCACCTTACTAGGCCTACTAGTTTTGGTGCCCCTAATCTGTTGATGGGAGTGCTTTATTTGACAGGGGGCCCTCTGGGTCTCACTGTCCTTCTTGTCCTCTGCAGCCCTGGGCTGACTAAGGCAAGGTAGAGAGGGGCAGGTTACCTGCTCCAGACTGGATCCCACCTGAGAAGGGTCCACTGCCATCAGGGGCTCTGTCAGGCCAGGCCTAACAACCTCTGGGGCAGTTCCTTCATCAGGGGTAAGATCAGTTCCCTGAGGAGGCTGATCCTGTCCTAATGTCTGGTGAGGGGAAGATTTATCTTCCTCCTCCATGCTCTCAGTTTGGGTGGAGTGATCCATCATTTCAGGCTTCACAACAACCGTATCTGTTTGAGTTTGGGCTGTGGCCATCACAGCCCCACCAACCTTTTCAGGAGGAGACTCAGTTTGGGTTTCTGCTGTTATCATAACAGCTTTGCTATTCTGGTTTGGAAGAGCTTCTGGTAAAGATGGGGCAGAGAGTTGCTCAGCCCTACCAACCTTTTCAGGAAGGACATCTTGAATTGGGGCTATAGCCAGTACAGCCCCACTAACCTTTCCATTGGAATTTACCATTCTAGAATGGATTTCCTGTTCAACCTCAGCCCAGGCTGAGATTTCCAAATCATTACCCAGTAGACAGTATACAGGCAAGTTTGGTGACACTGCCACTCTCTTTGGGCCAATGACACCTCCCCAGCTGAGACTTACTACTGCCATGGGATGATTGGTTTGGATGCCATCAATGTTTGTTACCTGGTATGTGGCACCTGGTAAAAGTTGCTTAGAGGGGACTATACAGTCAGCCACCATGGTGATGCTAGCCCCTGTGTCTCTAAAAGCTTCAACTTTCAAACCATTGATGATGGGTTCCTGTCTATATTTGCTCAAGGTATTTGGGCAAACAGAGAAGTTGGCAAACCCCATGCCAGTCTCATAGACAAGATCATTTGGGGATGGAGACCTGGATAGGCCAGGGTCCCCTTGGGCTCCAAAAGTAAACCCACCCAGATTCCTGGGTGTGCTCCCACTTCCTGGGGGATTACTGCTGACAGTAACAGGAGGTGTTGGAGCTGGCTTTGGAGGTATGTTTTCTTTATTGCCATTCTTGGGACAACAGCTGTCTGTTTTGTAATGCCCAACCTGTTTACAGGCATGGCAATAAGGCTTTTTCTCTGTTGAAGAAGTGTCTTGGGACCCACCCCCCTTCTTGGAGTTTTGGGGCCCTGGGGAAGTGTTTTCTTTACTTTTATCCCCACCCTTATCTTGAGGCTTGGTAGACTCCTTCTTCTGGTTATTGTCCTGATTCTTAGGCCTAATCCTGGTTCTGACCCACTTATCTGCCCTCTTTCCCAATTCTTGGGGAGAGGTCAAATCTGAGTCCACCAGGTGCTGGTGTAAGAGCTGGTTCTGACAATTACTAAGTGTGAGAAGTTGGCCTGATATGTAGTGTTTCCAATTCTGGAACCACTGGGTATCAGTCCAAACAAACCCCAAAGATGTCTGGTTGTAAGTCAACCTTGTTAGACAAGCTATCCTAGTGGTAGCATGGACTAAGCAGCCTTAAAGGCTTAACTTAAGAGGTCGTGTCAAGCGAGCTGTTTTACCACATACAATCCTGTAATCAAATGAAAGGACACCACACAGGTATATATTATAAAAATATATGTATTTATTTCTAAATTACTCCCCAGTACTCTTTATGAGGAAAGGGGCACAAGCGTTAAATCAAAAAGCACTGTTACACATATAAAGTTGCACAATTATGGATGAGGGCGGGTGGCCACTCAGACCATATATTAAAAAAGTGGTATAAGGAACACTTATCGAACAATGGTTAGGCCTAGGGCCTAGAGATTCGCTGGGAGCAGTCAGGACTAGCAATGATGAAGTCGGGAGTAGCCCACAGGAGACGGGTGCGGCACGGAAAGTGCGGCGCGCACCAATGCAATGTCAATGGTGCGTAAAAGTTAGTTAAAGTGAGTTAAAAGATACTTCCACTGAACCTAGGGGAACAAAACTTTAGACACAGACCCTAGAGGTGTGTACCAGTGTGGGAACACCGGCGTTGCAATGTTACCTCACCCACAGGCCGTGGGTGCACAGGGTCGAAGTGGCGTCGAGTTTTGACACGCAGGCTCTTGGTGCTTGAAGCTGTTGCAGCTGCAGGCGAGGTGAAGCAGAAGTGTCCGGTGGATCCAAGGGTGGATCTGAAGTGGTGAAGACCTGAAAGCAGAGGGGACAATGTTCAAAGTCACTGACCAGTGACCACCGTGGAACCAGATTGGAACCAGGCAAAGTCGGGTGCAAACAGGTGATCAGGGGTTGCTTCTCTCAGCAGCCACGTGGACACGAAGAGGTCAAGGACGTCCAGGAGTCGATCACGAGCTGTCCCTCGAAGGCTCTAGCTGATGGCGGTGTCGGCAACTCGATTGAAGCAAACAAGCCTTGGCTAACGCAAGCCACGGGGAAAGCGAAAAAGGCTTATTACTCGGACCAGCAAGGTCAGAGCGGGTACTCCTTTCTACAGGAGCGAGGGCAGGTCTGGAGCAACCGGACCCACAGTGTAAATCGTAGGTTTCGTCGCCAAGATGGCCGCTGACCACGTGACAAGCGGCCGGGATGGCGAGTCGAGTGGCAAAAAGCAAAAGGGCCCCACGCAGATCGTGGAGATGCTGGAGGGCTGATCTTTGGTGCAAATGCTGCTCGGTTGTGGGGCTTCTCAAACCCCAAAGCACAGAGTCGAGGGTGCCTCGGGTGCTGCGCAGTCAGCGTCTCGGGGGTCTTTCAAGATGGCCGCTCCCACGTCTCTCGGTGCCTCCACGGGTCCCTTCTTTGCAGGGACTGTGGATCGGGCTGGGAGAAGTCTAGGAAGCTGAGTCTTGTCAGGCTCTGCACTCGGGCTCCGGCGGGAGGTGGCGGCAAAGCAGATGTCGAGGTGCTGGGTGATGCCTGTGTTCACAGGGTGGCCCCTCCTAGGCCACAAGGGAGATGCTCTTCAGTCTTCTTTTCATCAGAAAGTCGAAGTCCAGTCGTCTTCTTAGTTTAAAGTTGATTTCAGGATGATCTGAGTTGCATTGGCACTGCTCCCCCTCTTATTCCAATCTGAGGGGTGGATCTCCTGCTAGGTCCCTCCCCTATGGGTGGGACCAGGAAGGGGGGTGGTTACACTCCCTTTCCTTTGTCCAGGTCTCACTGGAGCTGGGGCTGGGCTGCCCCAGAACCGGTTTGACCGGATTATGCAAGGGGAAGCCTTGTGCTCCCCAGGCACTGTCTGGTTTCATTCAAACCTCCCTGCTACAATCCACTATCTCCTGTCTGGGGTGGTGTCACACCTCCCTGTGACAGGAAATCCTTTGTCCAGGCCTCCTCTGCTGAGTTTCGGTCAGCAGCAGGAGGTCAGACATGTGTCTGTGGCAGAAGCATCCATTTTGTGGATCTGAGGCTCTTTTAAAAATCAACCGCGTTTTAGCAAAAGTAACATGTCGTCCCCTCTAGAGGGGTGGAATGCTACCCCCGTTGCCAGGACTGGCAAGGGGGTAGTATTCCAAATCGTATGACACCTTACACGACATGTTTTGATAAAGCCAAACCAAAGTTGACATATAACCGCGAGGATTATAATGCACTTAATAGTATATGGTTTGGCATTATCCCGGAACAGCTAAGGGAATTGGTCCCGACAGCTGCAGACAGGCTCAGCTCATGCTAGAGCACCATCTCACATTAAACCACGCACTCTGCCTTCAGGATTGTTAAGGCCTGCCATAAGAGTGGCTCACAGGTTTATATGTGTCCAGATTGGTTTAGATATAGGCATACTATATCTAAGCAAGGGGTGATTACACCGCCTTGCCCCAGCTGAGTGATCAGCCAGTTGTGTCAATTTTAGATAGCCAGCCAGGGGTGGCAAAAGATATGCTGCAGCCCCTGGTAGGCCTTGGATGCACCTATGCCCTGGGCACCTATAGTGCGCTGTACAGGGGCTGATAAGGTGACCCAAGCCAATCTAGTTATGCACCTAGGGTACATGGAATCCATTTTACAGAGAGAGCAGATAGCCTGGGGCCCTGATTAGCAGGGAACCAGGCCAACTAAGTCGAAAACCAGCTAAACACAGGGCAAAAAATCTGGGGTAACCATAGTCAGGTAGCCACCTTCCTACATAACCCCCCCCCCAAACGAAAGGAGATAAGGCTATCCTTGGCCAGGTAAGCCTATATTGCCTGAGTGGCCATATAAGGAAGTACCTGCACTAGCATGGGTACCCCCTGTCTCATGGTCCACTAAGCAGTCCCTCACCCTAGGGGTATTAGAGGGTCTCCACCATAGGGAATCACTACCTTGGGTGTGTTTATGCAAAGTTAAAGGCGGGTTTGGATATGGAGTATTGAAGTGAGGCTCCACTATTTTTGGGCTCAACTTCCTCCAATTATCTTCCACCATATGTGCCTTTCTTTCTTCAACTGAGTTGCACTGAGCTCTCAGGGTCAACCTCTGGCTACCTACAGCTGGAGGCTGGGTCCCTCTGTTTGGCTTGCTGGAGGGACAGTTCAGGTTTGGGCCCTTTGGGTCCCAGGTTTGGCTGTGCCCAACAGAATCCATCTGTGAGAGGTCCCTAACTACTTTTAAGGGGGCTCCCTCAGGAGTTTTTAAAGTTTTCACCTTACTAGGGCTACTAGTTTTGGTGCCCCTAATCTGTTGATGGGGGTGCTTTATTTGACAGGGGGCCCTCTGGGTCTCACTGTCCTTCTTGTCCTCTGCAGCCCTGGGCTGACTAAGGCAAGGTAGAGAGGGGCAGGTTACCTGCTCCAGACTGGATCCCACCTGAGAAGGGTCCACTGCCATCAGAGGCTCTGTCAGGCCAGGCCTAACAACCTCTGGGGCAGTTCCTTCATCAGGGGTAAGATCGGTTCCCTGAGGAGGCTGATCCTGTCCTACTGTCTGGTGAGGGGGAGATTTCTCTTCCTCCTCCATGCTCTCAGTTTGGGTGGAGTGATCCATCATTTCAGGCTTCACAACACACATATCTGTTTGAGTTTGGGCTGTGGCCATCACAGCCCCACCAACCTTTTCAGGAGGAGACTCAGTTTGGGTTTCTGCTGTTATCATAACAGCTTTGCTATTCTGGTTTGGAAGAGCTTCTGGTAAAGATGGGGCAGAGAGTTGCTCAGCCCTACCAACCTTGTCAGGAAGGACATCTAGAATTGGGGCTATAGCCAGTACAGCCCCACTAACCTTTCCATTGGAATTTACCATTCTAGAATGGATTTCCTGTTCAACCTCAGCCCAGGCTGAGATTTCCAAATCATTACCCAGTAGACAGTCTACAGGCAAGTTTGGTGACACTGCCACTCTCTTTGGGCCAATGACACCTCCCCAGCTGAGACTTACTACTGCCATGGGATGATTGGTTTGGATGCCATCAATGTTTGTTACCTGGTATGTGGCACCTGGTAAAAGTTGCTTAGAGGGGACTATACAGTCAGCCACCATGGTGATGCTAGCCCCTGTGTCTCTAAAAGCTTCAACTTTCAAACCATTGATGATGGGTTCTTGTCTATATTTGCTCAAGGTATTTGGGCAAACTGAGAAGTTGGCAAACCCCATCCCAGTCTCATAAACAAGATCATGTGGGGATGGGGACCTGGATAGGCCAGGGTCCCCTTGGGCTCCAAAAGTAAACCCACCCAGATTCCTGGGTGTGCTCCCACTTCCTGGGGGATTACTGCTGACAGTAACAGGAGGTGTTGGAGCTGGCTTTGGAGGTATGTTTTCTTTATTGCCATTCTTGGGACAACAGCTGTCTGTTTTGTAATGCCCAACCTGTTTACAGGCATGACAATAAGGCTTTTTGTCAGTTGATGAAGTGTCTTGGGACCCACCCCCCTTCTTGGAGTTTTGGGGCCCTGGGGAAGTGTTTTCTTTACTTTTATCCCCACCCTTATCTTGAGGCTTGGTAGACTCCTTCTTCTGGTTATTGTCCTGATTCTTAGGCCTAATCCTGGTTCTGACCCACTTATCTGCCCTCTTTCCCAATTCTTGGGGAGAGGTCAAATCTGAGTCCACCAGGTGCTGGTGTAAGAGCTGGTTCTGACAATTACTTAGGATCTGCTCCCTCATAATCAAATTATACAATCCTGTGAAGTCATGTACTTTGCTGCCATTTAGCCAACCCTCCAGAGCCTTAGTTGCACAATCAACAAAATCAGTCCAGTCCTGAGTCTGTGTCTTCTGGGTGTCTCTGAACTTTAACCTGTACTGTTCAGTGGTTAAGCCAAACCCATCTATTAGGACACTCTTCAGGACTTTGTAATTGCTGGCATCCTCATGTCTGACAGTGAGGAGCCTATCTCTCCCTTTCTCTGAAAAGGAGTACCATAAGATTGCTGCCCACTGTTCCTCAGGAACCTGCTGTACCATGCAGGCTCTCTCCAGAGCAGTCATCCATTTGTGGATGTCATCCCCTTCCTGATAGGGGGGCACAATCTTTGTCAGGTTTCTACTATCATAGGACCTGGGTTTCTCTTTAGGAACTTTGCTGCCACCAGTGGCATCTAAGCCACACAATTTTCTTTCTCTTGCTAAAGCAAGTTTAGCTTGAGCCAAGGCTACCTCTTCCCTTTCTATTTGGAGTTGGACAGCCCTCATCCTGGCCCTATGCTCTTTTCTCTGGGAGGAAGTCATCCCTCTTTGAGATTCTCTTGAGGCACTAGAAAGATGAGAGTCCCCTGATGGAGATCTCACCCTCCTGTTGCCTGGGAGAATTTGGTTATGAGATCTGGAGTGGTGCTGGCCCTCTCCATTCTCATGTAGGTCCAAGTTGGCCTGGTTAAGCCTGGCAACCTGTACCTGGTTTCCCCTCTGATCCTGATCTTCAGGCTCTTCTAAATCAGAGCCTTCCTCTTCCTCTTCCTCTTCCTCCTCCTCTTCTTCTTCTGGAAGATTCTCATTCTCAGGGGAGTGTATCCCTTCACCTGAATCTAAGGGAGCCTGACTCACCTTATCTAAGTCATCCTTTTCTAGGATAGCTATTAGGGAAGGAATGGTAGGGCCTCTGCCCTTTTTTAGCCCCCTGGCTGTGCACAAGGCACTCAGGTCTTTGTGGCTAAGGTTGTCATATCTGGATGTTGTCCCTATAGGATCAACTATTACAGGAGCAGAGCCTGAGGCTCTACCTGTATCAGACATGACTGCTAGTGAGGTGTAAGTGATGCACTTACCTACACTAAGTGGTTTCCTACTGTACCTTGCTAGTGAGTTGTAGTCAGGGTGTGCTTATCCCTTTAATCTACAACTACTAAGTTCAGTAGAACTTAATATGCTAAGCTTTTGATTTATATGTACCTAGAGGTACTTGATGTGATCTTTCAATTTGATAAAGATTGCAATGGTAAAACAAACAGCAAGCTCAAATCCGCACCGCTGCACACCAATGTGAGAAGTTGGCCTGATATGTAGTGTTTCCAATTCTGGAACCACTGGGTATCAGTCCAAACAAACCCCAAAGATGTCTGGTTGTAAGTCAACCTTGTTAGACAAGCTATCCTAGTGGTAGCATGGACTAAGCAGCCTTAAAGGCTTAACTTAAGAGGTCGTGTTAAGCGAGCTGTTTTACCACATACAATCCTGTAATCAAATGAAAGGACACCACACAAGTATATATTATAAAAATATATGTATTTATTTCTAAATTACTCCCCAGTACTCTTTATGAGGAAAGGGGCACAAGCGTTAAATCAAAAAGCACTGTTACACATATAAAGTTGCACAATTATGGATGAGGGCGGGTGGCCACTCAGACCATATATTAAAAAAGTGGTATAAGGAACACTTATCGAACAATGGTTAGGCCTAGGGCCTAGAGATTCGCTGGGAGCAGTCAGGACTAGCAATGATGAAGTCGGGAGTAGCCCACAGGAGACGGGTGCGGCACGGAAAGTGCGGCGCGCACCAATGCAATGTCAATGGTGCGTAAAAGTTAGTTAAAGTGAGTTAAAAGATACTTCCACTGAACCTAGGGGAACAAAACTTTAGACACAGACCCTAGAGGTGTGTACCAGTGTGGGAACACCGGCGTTGCAATGTTACCTCACCCACAGGCCGTGGGTGCACAGGGTCGAAGTGGCGTCGAGTTTTGACACGCAGGCTCTTGGTGCTTGAAGCTGTTGCAGCTGCAGGCGAGGTGAAGCAGAAGTGTCCGGTGGATCCAAGGGTGGATCTGAAGTGGTGAAGACCTGAAAGCAGAGGGGACAATGTTCAAAGTCACTGACCAGTGACCACCGTGGAACCAGATTGGAACCAGGCAAAGTCGGGTGCAAACAGGTGATCAGGGGTTGCTTCTCTCTGCAGCCACGTGGACACGAAGAGGTCAAGGACGTCCAGGAGTCGATCACGAGCTGTCCCTCGAAGGCTCTAGCTGATGGCGGTGTCGGCAACTCGATTGAAGCAAACAAGCCTTGGCTAACGCAAGCCACGGGGAAAGTGAAAAAGGCCTATTACTCGGACCAGCAAGGTCAGAGCGGGTACTCCTTTCTACAGGAGCGAGGGCAGGTCTGGAGCAACCGGACCCACAGTGTAAATCGTAGGTTTTGTCGCCAAGATGGCCGCTGACCACGTGACAAGCGGCCGGGATGGCGAGTCGAGTGGCAAAAAGCAAAAGGGCCCCACGCAGATCGTGGAGATGCTGGAGGGCTGATCTTTGGTGCAAATGCTGCTCGGTTGTGGGGCTTCTCAAACCCCAAAGCTCAGAGTCGAGGGTGCCTCGGGTGCTGCGCAGTCAGCGTCTCGGGGGTCTTTCAAGATGGCCGCTCCCACGTCTCTCGGTGCCTCCACGGGTCCCTTCTTTGCAGGGACTGTGGATCGGGCTGGGAGAAGTCTGGGAAGCTGGGTCTTGTCAGGCTCTGCACTCGGGCTCCGGCGGGAGGCGGCGGCAAAGCAGATGTCGAGGTGCTGGGTGATGCCTGTGTTCACAGGGTGGCCCCTCCTAGGCCACAAGGGAGATGCTCTTCAGTCTTCTATTCATCAGAAAGTCGAAGTCCAGTCGTCTTCTTAGTTTAAAGTTGATTTCAGGATGATCTGAGTTGCATTGGCACTGCTCCCCCTCTTATTCCAATCTGAGGGGTGGATCTCCTGCTAGGTCCCTCCCCTATGGGTGGGACCAGGAAGGGGGGTGGTTACACTCCCTTTCCTTTGTCCAGGTCTCACTGGAGCTGGGGCTGGGCTGCCCCAGAACCGGTTTGACCGGATTATGCAAGGGGAAGCCTTGTGCTCCCCAGGCACTGTCTGGTTTCATTCAAACCTCCCTGCTACAATCCACTATCTCCTGTCTGGGGTGGTGTCACACCTCCCTGTGACAGGAAATCCTTTGTCCAGGCCTCCTCTGCTGAGTTTCGGTCAGCAGCAGGAGGTCAGACATGTGTCTGTGGCAGAAGCATCCATTTTGTGGATCTGAGGCTCTTTTAAAAATCAACCGCGTTTTAGCAAAAGTAACATGTCGTCCCCTCTAGAGGGGTGGAATGCTACCCCCGTCGCCAGGACTGGCAAGGGGGTAGTATTCCAAATCGTATGACACCTTACACGACATGTTTTGATAAAGCCAAACCAAAGTTGACATATAACCGCGAGGATTATAATGCACTTAATAGTATATGGTTTGGCATTATCCCGGAACAGCTAAGGGAATTGGTCCCGACAGCTGCAGACAGGCTCAGCTCATGCTAGAGCACCATCTCACATTAAACCACGCACTCTGCCTTCAGGATTGTTAAGGCCTGCCATAGGAGTGGCTCACAGGTTTATATGTATCCAGATAGGTTTAGATATAGGCATACTATATCTAAGCAAGGGGTGATTACACCACCTTGCCCCAGCTGAGTGATCAGCCAGTTGTGTCAATTTTAGATAGCCAGCCAGGGGTGGTGTAGGAGAGTAGGGTCTGCTATCCTATGGTCACCCCAATTTTTGCTTTTTGCTTCACTGGTTTTCGACTTACTGAGGCTGTGGGCCTGCTAATCAGACCCCCAGCCTGCTGTTCTCTCTCTAAATTTGTAATACATGTGCTATAGGTACATACCACAATTGGAAATGGACTCCTTGTCAGCCCCTGTACCATGCACTATAGGTGCCCAGGGCATAGGTGCCACCAAGGCCTACCAGGGGCTGAAGCATAGCTTTTGCCACCCCTGGCTGGTTCTTAAATTGACACAACTGGCTGATCACTCAGCTGGGGCAAGTGGGTGTAATCACCCCTTGCTTAGATATAGTATACCTATATCTAAACCTATATCTGGACACATATATAGCCTGTAAGCCACTCCTATGGAAGGCCTCATCAATCCTGGAGGCAGAGTGCGTGGTTTTATGTGAGATGGTGCTCTGGCATGAGCTGAGCCTGTCTGCAGCTGTCGGGAACAACTCCCTAAGCTGATCCGGGATAATGCCATACCATATACTCTTAAGCGCATTATAATCCTCGCGGTTATATAGCAACTTTGGTTTGGCTTTATCAAAACATGTCGTGTAAGGTGTCATACGAATTGGAATACTATCCCCTCGCCAGTTCTGGCGACGGGGATAGCATTCCACCCTTCAAGAGGGAGAAGACATGTTACTTTACTGAAGCGCGGTTGATTTAAAACGAGCCTCAGATCCACAAAATGGATGCCCCTGCCACAGACACGGGTCTGACCTCCTGCTGCTGACCGAAACCCGGCAGAGGAGGCCTGGACAAAGAGTTTCCTGTCACAGGGCGGTGTCAAACCACCCCAGACAGGAGATAGTGGATTGGAGTAGGGAGGTTTCAATGAAACCAGACACTGCCTGGGGAGCACAAGGCTGCCCCTTGCAGGATCCGGCCAAACCGGTTCTGGGGCCTCCCAGCCCCTGTCCCAGCGCGGCCAGGATCAAAGGAGAGGGGTGTAACCACCCCCTTCCTGGGTCCCACCCATAGGAGGGGACCTAGCAGGATGTCCAACCCCCTAGATTCGAATAAGAGGGGGAGCAGTCCCAACGGACCTCAGATCATCCTGAAGAAACATAAGAAACGAAATCTGGACCCTTCGACTTTCTACACGACGTGAGAAGACTGAAGAATCTCCCTTGTGGTCAAGGAGTGACCACCCTGTGCAAACAGGCACCATCCAGCCCTCGACCCTTGCTTTGTTGCAGTTCCCGCCGGAACTCGAGCGACAGAGATCGACGAGATCAAGCTTGCCTGCCTTCTACCTGCCCGATCCACAGTCCCTGCAGAGCTGAGACCCGTGGAGGCGACCGGAAGCGTGGGGCACGCCATCTTGAAAAGGCCACGAGACGCTGACCGTGCGGCCCCCGAGTGACCCTCGAAGCTGTACACCAGGGTTTGAGAAGCCCCAGCCCCGAGCTCCACTTGCACCAAAGCTCACCCCTCCACACTCGCTGAGTGCTGCGTGGGGCCCTTCTGCTTGTGTGCGCTCGACGCGTTGGCCCGGTCACTTGCCAGCTGGCTTGTGGCCCCTGTGCCGACGAACTTTGAAATCCGACTTGCTTTTCTGGTTGCTCCAGATCTGCACCAGCTCCTGTAAAAAGGAGCACCCACTCTGACCCTCCTGGTTCGAGTGATAAGCAATCTCCCGGTTCCGCGTGGATTGCTTTTGCCAAGTGCTGTTTGCTACAATCTTCAAGCCGACGGTGCTGACGGCGAGAGCCTACGTGGGACAGATCGTGACCCGCTCCTGGACGTCGCAGATGCCCCAGAGCCCACGTGACAGCGGAGAGAAGCCTATCGACAACTGCCTGATTGCGCCCGACATTGCCTGGTTCCGTCCTGGTTCCACCCTGGTCACTGCTGAGTGACCTAGACTCTGCCCCCTCTGCTTTCAGGTACTTTTCTACATCGATCCACCCTTGGATCGCACCGGACACTTCTGCTTCACAGCGCCTGCAGCTGCAACAGCTTCAAGCACCAAGAACCTGCGTGACAGAACCCGACGCCACTTCGACCCTGTGCACCCACGGCCTGTGGGTGAGGTAACATTGCAACGCCGGTGTTCCCACACTGGTACACACCTCTAGGGTCTGTGTCTAAAGTTTTGTGTTCCTAGGTTCAGCGGAAGTATCTTTTTATTCACTTTAATTGACTTTTACGCACCATTGACAGTGCATTGGTGCGCGCCGCACTTTCCGTGCTGCACCCGTCTCCTGTGGGCTACTCCCGACTTCTTCATTGCTTGTCCTGACTGCTCCCAGCGAATCTCTAGGCCCTAGGCCTAACCATTGTTCGTAAAGTGTTACTTATACCACTTTTTTGATATATGGTCTGAGTGGCCACCCGCCCTCATCCATAAACGTGCAACTTTATATGTTTAACAGTGCTTTTGATTTAACGCTTGTGCCCCTTTCCTCATAAAGAGTACTGGGGAATAATTTAGAAATAAATACATATATTTTTATAATATATACTTGTGTGGTGTCCTTTCATTTGATTACAGGATTGTATGTGGTAAAACAGCTCGCTTAACACGACCTCTTAAGTTAAGCCTTTAAGGCTGCTTAGTCCATGCTACCACTAGGATAGCTTGTCTACAAGGTTGACTTACAACCTGACATCTTTGGGGTTTGTTTGGACTGATAACCAGTGGTTCCAGAATTGGAAACACTACCTATCAGGCCAACTTCTCACATTGGTGTGCAGCGGTGCGGATTTGAGCTTGCTGTTTGTTTTACCATTGCAATCTTTATCAAATTGAAAGATCACATCAAGTACCTCTAGGTACATATAAATCAAAAGCTTAGCATATTAAGTTCTACTGAACTTAGTAGTTGTAGATTAAAGGGATTAGCACACCCTGACTACAACTCACTAGCAAGGTACAGTAGGAAACCACTTAGTGTAGGTAAGTGCACCACTTACACCTCACTAGCAGTCATGTCTGATACAGATAGAGCTTCAGGCTCTGCTCCTGTAATAGTTGATCCTATAGGGACAACATCCAGATATGACAACCTTAGCCACAAAGACCTGAGTGCCTTGTGCACAGCCAGGGGGCTAAAAAAGGGCAGAGGCCCTACCATTCCTTCCCTAGTAGCTCTCCTAGAAAAGGATGACCTAAACAAGGTGAGTCAGACTCCCTTAGAAACCGAGGAAGGGATAAACTCCCCTGAGAATGAGGATCTTCAAGATGATGTAGTGGAGGAGGAAGAAGAAGAGGAAGGCTCTGATGTAGAAGAGCCTGAAGATCAGGATCAGGTGGGAAACCAGGTACAGGTTGCCAGGCTTAACCAGGCCAACTTGGACCTACATGGGAATGGAGGGGGCCAGCACCACTCCAGATCTCATAACCAAATTCTCCCAGGTAATAGAAGGGAGAGATCTCTGTCAAGGGACTCTCACCTTTCTAGTGCCTCAAGAGAATCTCAAAGAGGAATGACTTCCTCCCAGAGAAAAGAGCATAGGGCCAGGATGAGGGCTGTCCAACTCCAAATAGAAAGGGAAGAGGTAGCCTTGGCTCAAGCTAAACTTGCTTCAGCAAGAGAGAGAAAATTGTGTGGCTTAGATGCCACTGGTGGCAGCAAAGTTCCTAAAGAAAAAGACAGGGCCTATGACAATAGAAACCTGACAAAAATTGTGCCCCCCTACAAGGAAGGGGATGATATCCACAAATGGATGACTGCTCTTGAGAGGGCCTGCATGGTACAGCAGGTCCCTGAGGATCAGTGGGCAGCAATTTTATGGTACTCCTTTTCTGAGAAAGGGAGGGACAGGCTCCTCACTGTTAGACCTGAGGATGCCAAAAACTACTCTGTTCTGAAGAGTGCTCTTATTGAAGGGTTTGGCCTAACCACTGAGCAATACAGGTTGTTGTTCAGAGATACCCAAAAAGCACAGACTCAGGACTGGACTGATTTTGTAGACTGTGCCACTAAGGCTCTGGAGGGTTGGCTGCAGGGAAGTAAAGTTTCAGACTATACAGGATTGTACAATCTTATGATGAGAGAACAGATCCTTAATAACTGTCAGAACCAGCTGTTGCATCAATACCTTGTTGACTCTGATTTGACCTCTCCCCAAGAATTGGGAAAGAAGGCAGACAAATGGGTCAGAACAAGGATTAAGCAGAAAAACCAGAACCAAGGTGACCAGAAGAAAACAGACCAGAAGGGTGGGAATCAGAAAGATAAAGAAAAGGACCAGAAGTCTTCAGGCCCCCAAACTAGCAATAAGGAGGGGGGTTCCCAAAATGGAAACAAGAAAAAGAAGAATGATGGCCCAAAGAAACCTTGGTGTAATACCTGCAAATCAGTTTCACACTGGGGCAGTGAATGCACTAAGAAAAATCCAGTCCCCACCACTGCAGCTCCTAAAGCAACTGCACCCCCTAGTACAGTCAGCAGTGGTGGTACACAGCCAAAGGGTTTAGTAGGGTTGACCCTGGGTACTGAGGTGGAATCTGGCCTAGTCAGAATCCCCACACAGGCAGTTCTCCTATATGATGTGGACTTATCTTTGCCCACTGCAGTAAGCCCCAGTAACCTGGGCAAATATAGGCAGACTCCCTTAATTAATGAGAAACTGGCTCAGGCCTACAGGGACACTTGTGCCAGTGTCACAATGGTGGCACCTGGCTTTGTGGACCCTGGACAAATTGTACTAGGTGAAAGTTACCTAGTGACCAATGCAAGCAACTCCACTACTTCCCATAGTGTGGCTGTTGTGAACTTCTCCTGGGGAGGGGTAGATGGCCTAAAGAAAGTTGTTGTGAGTGCAGACCTCCCAGTAGACTGTCTGTTAGGCAATGATCTTGAAAGCTCAGTTTGGTCAGAAGTGGAGTACAGGACTCATGCAGAAATGCTAGGGATTTCAGCTCATGCCTTGCAGTGACAAGGTCTCAGGCTAAGAAGTGCCTTCCTGAACCAGTGGTGGATCTTGAAACAATAGACCAACCACAACCCAAGAGAAGGAGCAAGAGGGTTAAGGCTGTGCCTTCCCACTTGCCCCAGGTTGAGGATCAAGTTTCACAGGAAACTGATTCTGCAGTCCAAGAGGAGACTGTCTCAGAGGAGCTTGAACCTGATCAGGTTGAGTTTCTGGGGACAGGGGGACCCTCAAGGGCAGACCTGGGGCAGGCCCAATTAGATTGCCCTTCACTTGAACCCCTCAGACAGCAAGCTGCTGCTGAGGCTGCAGGGAATGCTCAAGGTACCCATAAAGTGTATTGGGATGAAGGACTCCTTTATTCAGAGGCTAGAGACCCCAAGCCTGGCACAACCAGGAGGTTGGTTATACCTTTGAAGTTTAGGGGCTTCCTTCTTACCTTGGCCCATGATATTCCCCTTGCAGGACACTTAGGCCAGAATAAGACTTGGGACAGGCTTGTTCCACACTTTCACTGGCCTCACATGTCAGAAAATGTCAAGGAGTTTTGTCGCTCCTGTGTCACTTGCCAAGCCAGTGGTAAGTCAGGTGGCACAACAAAGGCCCCCCTGATACCACTACCTGTGGTGGGGGTACCCTTTGAAAGAGTTGGAATAGACATTGTGGGTCCCATGGATCCTCAAACAGCATCTGGGCACAGATTTATACTGGTGGTAGTGGATCATGCCACCAGGTACCCAGAAGCAATTCCCCTGAGGACCACCACAGCTCCTGTGGTGGCAAAAGCCCTCATTGCAGTTTTCTCAAGAGTGGGCTTTCCAAAGGAGGTTCTTTCAGACAGAGGTACTAACTTCATGTCTGGATACTTAAAAGCAATGTGGAAAGAGTGTGGAGTAAACTATAAGTTTACCACACCCTACCATCCACAGTGCAATGGGCTTGTGGAAAGGTTCAACAAGACCCTAAAGGGAATGATAAAAGGTTTACCAGAGAAGCTTAGGCGGAAATGGGACATCCTTTTACCCTGCTTGCTCTTTGCTTACAGAGAGGTCCCACAGAAGGGGGTTGGCTACAGCCCTTTTGAACTTTTGTTTGGCCACCCTGTAAGAGGTCCATTGAGTTTGGTGAAGGAAGGATGGGAGTTACCTCTCAAAAAGCCTAAACTAGACATTGTGGATTATGTACTTGGTCTCCGCTCCAGGATGGCTGAATACATGGAGAGAGCATCCAAAAACCTTGAGGCCAGTCAGGAATTACAGAAAGCCTGGCATGACCAAAAGGCTGTTCTGGTTGAGTACCAGCCAGGGCAGAAGGTGTGGGTGTTGGACCCAGTGGGGCCAGCAGCTCTCCAGGACCAATGGACTGGACCCTACCCTATCATTGAAAAGAAGGGAGAAGTCACCTACCTGGTTGACTTTGGCACCCCTAGGAGCCCCCACAGGGTGCTCCATGTCAATCGTTTGAAAGCATTTGTTGACAGGGAGGACATGAGTCTCCTCATGGCCACAGATGGGGAACAGGAGGAAGAGAGTGACCCTCTCCCAGACCTGCTTTCCCAGAACCCTGATGATGGTTCAGTTGATGGAGTAGCCTTGGCAGGCAGCCTCACTGAGCAGCAACAGGTGGACTGCAGACAGGTGTTGCAGGCCCACAGACACTTGTTTTCACTCACACCCAGTCAGACTAACTGGTGCACCCATGAGGTGGATACTGGTGACAATCTGCCTGTGAAGAATAAGATCTACAGGCAACCTGACCATGTCAGGGATTGTATAAAGGCTGAGGTGCAAAAGATGTTGGAGCTTGGAGTGATTGAGCCATCAGAGAGCCCATGGGCTAGCCCAGTGGTCCTTGTGCCAAAACCTCATACCAAAGATGGGAAGAGAGAAATGAGGTTTTGTGTGGACTACAGAGGTCTCAATGCTGTCACTAGGACAGATGCTCATCCCATTCCAAGAGCAGATGAGCTCATTGATAAATTGGCTTCTGCCAAGTTTCTGAGCACATTTGATTTGACAGCTGGCTACTGGCAAATCAGACTAGCTGAAGAGTCAAAAGCCAAAACAGCATTCTCTACCCCTAGTGGGCATTATCAGTTTGTGGTAATGCCCTTTGGTTTGAAGAATGCACCTGCCACTTTCCAAAGGTTGGTGAACCAAGTCCTTGCTGGGTTGGATGACTTTTGCGCAGCATATCTAGATGATATTGCTGTCTTTAGCTCCACCTGGGAGGATCACCTGATCCACCTGAAGAAGGTTCTGGAGGCCCTGCAGAAGGCAGGCCTGACTATCAAGGCTACTAAGTGCCAGATAGGGCAGAGCAAGGTTGTGTACTTGGGCCACCTAGTAGGTGGGTGTAGGAAGGTGGCTACCTGACTATGGTTACCCCAGATTTTTTGCCCTGTGTTTAGCTGGTTTTCGACTTAGTTGGCCTGGTTCCCTGCTAATCAGGGCCCCAGGCTATCTGCTCTCTCTGTAAAATGGATTCCATGTACCCTAGGTGCATAACTAGATTGGCTTGGGTCACCTTATCAGCCCCTGTACAGAGCACTATAGGTGCCCAGGGCATAGGTGCATCCAAGGCCTACCAGGGGCTGCAGCATATCTTTTGCCACCCCTGGCTGGCTATCTAAATTGACACAACTGGCTGATCACTCAGCTGGGGCAAGTGGGTGTAATCACCCCTTGCTTAGATATAGTATACCTATATCTAAACCTATATCTGGACACATATATAGCCTGTAAGCCACTCCTATGGAAGGCCTCATCAATCCTGGAGGCAGAGTGCGTGGTTTTATGTGAGATGGTGCTCTGGCATGAGCTGGGCCTGTCTGCAGCTGTCGGGAACCACTCCCTAAGCTGATCCGGGATAACGCCATACCATATGCTCTTAAGCGCATTATAATCCTCGCGGTTATATAGCAACTTTGGTTTGGCTTTATCAAAACATGTCGTGTAAGGTGTCATACGAATTGGAATACTATCCCCTCGCCAGTTCTGGCGACGGGGATAGCATTCCACCCTTCTAGAGGGAGAAGACATGTTACTTTACTGAAACGCGGTTGATTTAAAATGAGCCTCAGATCCACAAAATGGATGCCCCTGCCACAGACACGGGTCTGACCTCCTGCTGCTGACCGAAACCCGGCAGAGGAGGCCTGGACAAAGAGTTTCCTGTCACAGGGCGGTGTCAAACCACCCCAGACAGGAGATAGTGGATTGGAGTAGGGAGGTTTCAATGAAACCAGACACTGCCTGGGGAGCACAAGGCTGCCCCTTGCAGGATCCGGCCAAACCGGTTCTGGGGCCTCCCAGCCCCTGTCCCAGCGCGGCCAGGATCAAAGGAGAGGGGTGTAACCACCCCCTTCCTGGGTCCCACCCATAGGAGGGGACCTAGCAGGATGTCCAACCCCCTAGATTCGAATAAGAGGGGGAGCAGTCCCAACGGACCTCAGATCATCCTGAAGAAACATAAGAAACGAAATCTGGACCCTTCGACTTTCTACACGACGTGAGAAGACTGAAGAATCTCCCTTGTGGTCAAGGAGTGACCACCCTGTGCAAACAGGCACCATCCAGCCCTCGACCCTTGCTTTGTTGCAGTTCCCGCCGGAACTCGAGCGACAGAGATCGACGAGATCAAGCTTGCCTGCCTTCTACCTGCCCGATCCACAGTCCCTGCAGAGCTGGGACCCGTGGAGGCGACCGGAAGCGTGGGGCACGCCATCTTGAAAAGGCCACGAGACGCTGACCGTGCGGCCCACGAGTGACCCTCGAAGCTGTACACCAGGGTTTGAGAAGCCCCAGCCCCGAGCTCCACTTGCACCAAAGCTCACCCCTCCACACTCGCTGAGTGCTGCGTGGGGCCCTTCTGCTTGTGTGCGCTCGACGCGTTGGCCCGGTCACTTGCCAGCTGGCTTGTGGCCCCTGTGCCGACGAACTTTGAAATCCGACTTGCTTTTCTGGTTGCTCCAGATCTGCACCAGCTCCTGTGAAAAGGAGCACCCACTCTGACCCTCCTGGTTTGAGTGATAAGCAATCTCCCGGTTCCGCGTGGATTGCTTTTGCCAAGTGCTGTTTGCTACAATCTTCAAGCCGACGGTGCTGACGGCGAGAGCCTACGTGGGACAGATCGTGACCCGCTCCTGGACGTCGCAGATGCCCCAGAGCCCACGTGACAGCGGAGAGAAGCCTATCGACAACCGCCTGATTGCGCCCGACATTGCCTGGTTCCGTCCTGGTTCCACCCTGGTCACTGCTGAGTGACCCAGACTCTGTCCCCTCTGCTTTCAGGTACTTTTCTACATCGATCCACCCTTGGATCGCACCGGACACTTCTGCTTCACAGCGCCTGCAGCTGCAACAGCTCCAAGCACCCAGAACCTGCGTGACAGAACCCGACGCCACTTCGACCCTGTGCACCCACGGCCTGTGGGTGAGGTAACTTTGCAACGCCGGTGTCTTTACACTGGTACACACCTCTAGGGTCTGTGTCTAAAGTTTTGTGTTCCTAGGTTCAGCGGAAGTATCTTTTTATTCACTTTAACTGACTTTTACGCACCATTGACAGTGCATTGGTGCGCGCTGCACTTTCCGTGCTGCACCCGTCTCCTGTGGGCTACTCCCGACTTCTTCATTGCTTGTCCTGACTGCTCCCAGCGAATCTCTAGGCCCTAGGCCTAACCATTGTTCGTAAAGTGTTACTTATACCACTTTTTTGATATATGGTCTGAGTGGCCACCCGCCCTCATCCATAAACGTGCAACTTTCTATGTGTAACAGTGCTTTTGATTTAACGCTTGTGCCCCTTTCCTCATAAAGAGTACTGGGGAGTAATTTAGTAATAAATACATATATTTTTATAATATATACTTGTGTGGTGTCCTTTCATTTGATTACAGGATTGTATGTGGTAAAACAAGCTCGCTTAACACGACCTCTTAAGTTAAGCCTTTAAGGCTGCTTAGTCCATGCTACCACTAGGATAGCTTGTCTACAAGGTTGACTTACAACCTGACATCTTTGGGGTTTGTTTGGACTGATAACCAGTGGTTCCAGAATTGGAAACACTACCTATCAGGCCAACTTCTCACATTGGTGTGCAGCGGTGCGGATTTGAGCTTGCTGTTTGTTTTACCATTGCAATCTTTATCAAATTGAAAGATCACATCAAGTACCTCTAGGTACATATAAATCAAAAGCTTAGCATATTAAGTTCTACTGAACTTAGTAGTTGTAGATTAAAGGGATTAGCACACCCTGACTACAACTCACTAGCAAGGTACAGTAGGAAACCACTTAGTGTAGGTAAGTGCACCACTTACACCTCACTAGCAGTCATGTCTGATACAGGTAGAGCTTCAGGCTCTGCTCCTGTAGAAGTTGATCCTATAGGGAAAACATCCAGATATGACAACCTTAGCCACAAAGACCTGAGTGCCTTGTGCACAGCCAGGGGGCTAAAAAAGGGCAGAGGCCCTACCATTCCTTCCCTAATAGCTCTCCTAGAAAAGGATGATCTAGATAAGGTGAGTCAGGCTCCCTTAGATTCAGGTGAAGGGATAAACTCCCCTGAGAATGAGAATCTTCCAGAAGAAGAGGAGGAGGAAGAGGAAGAGGAAGGCTCTGATGTAGATGAGCCTGAAGATCAGGATCAGCAGGGAAACCAGGTACAGGTTGCCAGGCTTAACCAGGCCAACTTGGACCTACATGGGAATGGAGGGGGCCAGCACCACTCCAGATCTCATAACCAAATTCTCCCAGGTAATAGAAGGGAGAGATCTCTGTCAAGGGATTCTCACCTTTCTAGTGCCTCAAGAGAATCTCAAAGAGGAAGGACTTCCTCCCAGAGAAAAGAGCATAGGGCCAGGATGAGGGCTGTCCAACTCCAAATAGAAAGGGAAGAGGTAGCCTTGGCTCAAGCTAAACTTGCTTTAGCAAGAGAGAAAAAATTGTGTGGCTTAGATGCCACTGGTGGCAGCAAAATTCCTAAAGAGAAACCCAGGTCCTATGATAGTAGAAACCTGACAAAGATTGTGCCCCCCTATCAGGAAGGGGATGACATCCACAAATGGATGACTGCTCTGGAGAGAGCCTGCATGGTACAGCAGGTTCCTGAGGAACAGTGGGCAGCAATCTTATGGTACTCCTTTTCAGAGAAAGGGAGGGATAGGCTCCTCACTGTCAGACATGAGGATGCTAGCAATTACAAAGTCCTGAAGAGTGTTCTGATAGATGGGTTTGGCTTAACCACTGAACAGTACAGGTTAAAGTTCAGAGATACCCAGAAGACACAGACTCAGGACTGGACTGATTTTGTTGATTGTGCAACTAAGGCTCTGGAGGGTTGGCTGAATGGCAGCAAAGTACATGACTTCACAGGATTGTATAATTTGATTATGAGGGAGCAGATCCTTAGTAATTGTCAGAACCAGCTCTTACACCAGCACCTGGTAGACTCAGATTTGACCTCTCCCCAAGAATTGGGAAAGAGGGCAGATAAGTGGGTCAGAACCAGGATTAGGCCTAAGAATCAGGACAATAACCAGAAGAAGGAGTCTACCAAGCCTCAAGATAAGGGTGGGGATAAAAGTAAAGAAAACACTTCCCCAGGGCCCCAAAACTCCAAGAAGGGGGGTGGGTCCCAAGACACTTCTTCAACAGAGAAAAAACCTTATTGCCATGCCTGTAAACAGGTGGGGCATTACAAAACAGACAGCTGTTGTCCCAAGAATGGCAATAAAGAAAATATACCTCCAAAACCAGCTCCAACACCTCCTGTTACTGTCAGCAGTAATCCCCCAGGAAGTGGGAGCACACCCAGGAATCTGGGTGGGTTTACTTTTGGAGCCCAAGGGGACCCTGGCCTATCCAGGTCTCCATCCCCAAATGATCTTGTCTATGAGACTGGCATGGGGTTTGCCAACTTCTCTGTTTGCCCAAATACCTTGAGCAAATATAGACAGGAACCAATCATCAATGGTTTGAAGGTTGAAGCTTTTAGAGACACAGGGGCTAGCATCACCATGGTGGCTGACTGTATAGTCCCCTCTAAGCAACTTTTACCAGGTGCCACATACCGGGTAACAAACATTGATGGTATCCAAACAAATCATCCAATGGCAGTAGTAAGTCTCAGCTGGGGAGGTGTCATTGGCCCAAAGAGAGTGGCAGTGTCACCAAACTTGCCTGTAGACTGTCTACTGGGTAATGATTTGGAAATCTCAGCCTGGGCTGAGGTTGAACAGAAAATCCATTCTAGAATGGTAAATTCCCATGGAAAGGTTAGTGGGGCTGTACTGGCTATGGCCCCAATTCAAGATGTCCTTCCTGAAAAGGTTGGTAGGGCTGAGCAACTCTCTGCCCCATCTTTACCAGAAGCTCTTCCAAGACAGAATAGCAAAGCTGTTATGATAACAGCAGAAACCCAAACTGAGTCTCCTCCTGAAAAGGTTGGTGGGGCTGTGATGGCCACAGCCCAAACTCAAACAGATATGTGTGTTGTGAAGCCTGAAATGATGGATCACTCCACCCAAACTGAGAGCATGGAGGAGGAAGAGAAATCTCCCCCTCACCAGACAGTAGGACAGGATCAGCCTCCTCAGGGAACTGATCTTACCCCTGATGAAGGAACTGCCCCAGAGGTTGTTAGGCCTGGCCTGACAGAGCCTCTGATGGCAGTGGACCCTTCTCAGGTGGGATCCAGTCTGGAGCAGGTAACCTGCCCCTCTCTACCTTGCCTTCGTCAGCCCAGGGCTGCAGAGGACAAGAAGGACAGTGAGACCCAGAGGGCCCCCTGTCAAATAAAGCACCCCCATCAACAGATTAGGGGCACCAAAACTAGTAGGCCTAGCAAGGTGAAAACTTTAAAAACTCCTGAGGGAGCCCCCTTAAAAACAGTTAGGGACCTCCCACAGATGGATTCTGTTGGGCACAGCCAAACCTGGGACCCAAAGGGCCCAAACCTGAACTGTCCCTCCAGCAAGCCAAACAGAGGGACCCAGCCTCCAGCTTTAGGTAGCCAGAGGTTGACCCTGAGAGCTCAGTGCAACTCAGTTGAAGAAAGAAAGGCACATATGGTGGAAGATAATTGGAGGAAGTTGAGCCCAAAAATAGTGGAGCCTCACTTCAATACTCCATATCCAAACCAGCCTTTAACTTTGCATAAACACACCCAAGGTAGTGATTCCCTATGGTGGAGACCCTCTAATACCCCTAGGGTGAGGGACTGCTTAGTGGACCATGAGACAGGGGGTACCCATGCTAGTGCAGGTACTTCCTTATATGGCCACTCAGGCAATAAAGGCTTACCTGGCCAAGGATAGCCTTATCTCCTTTCGTTTGGGGGGGGGTTATGTAGGAAGGTGGCTACCTGACTATGGTTACCCCAGATTTTTTGCCCTGTGTTTAGCTGGTTTTCGACTTAGTTGGCCTGGTTCCCTGCTAATCAGGGCCCCAGGCTATCTGCTCTCTCTGTAAAATGGATTCCATGTACCCTAGGTGCATAACTAGATTGGCTTGGGTCACCTTATCAGCCCCTGTACAGAGCACTATAGGTGCCCAGGGCATAGGTGCATCCAAGGCCTACCAGGGGCTGCAGCATATCTTTTGCCACCCCTGGCTGGCTATCTAAATTGACACAACTGGCTGATCACTCAGCTGGGGCAAGTGGGTGTAATCACCCCTTGCTTAGATATAGTATACCTATATCTAAACCTATATCTGGACACATATATAGCCTGTAAGCCACTCCTATGGAAGGCCTCATCAATCCTGGAGGCAGAGTGCGTGGTTTTATGTGAGATGGTGCTCTGGCATGAGCTGGGCCTGTCTGCAGCTGTCGGGAACCACTCCCTAAGCTGATCCGGGATAACGCCATACCATATACTCTTAAGCGCATTATAATCCTCGCGGTTATATAGCAACTTTGGTTTGGCTTTATCAAAACATGTCGTGTAAGGTGTCATACGAATTGGAATACTATCCCCTCACCAGTTCTGGCGACGGGGATAGCATTCCACCCTTCTAGAGGGAGAAGACATGTTACTTTACTGAAACGCGGTTGATTTAAAATGAGCCTCAGATCCACAAAATGGATGCCCCTGCCACAGACACGGGTCTGACCTCCTGCTGCTGACCGAAACCCGGCAGAGGAGGCCTGGACAAAGAGTTTCCTGTCACAGGGCGGTGTCAAACCACCCCAGACAGGAGATAGTGGATTGGAGTAGGGAGGTTTCAATGAAACCAGACACTGCCTGGGGAGCACAAGGCTGCCCCTTGCAGGATCCGGCCAAACCGGTTCTGGGGCCTCCCAGCCCCTGTCCCAGCGCGGCCAGGATCAAAGGAGAGGGGTGTAACCACCCCCTTCCTGGGTCCCACCCATAGGAGGGGACCTAGCAGGATGTCCAACCCCCTAGATTCGAATAAGAGGGGGAGCAGTCCCAACGGACCTCAGATCATCCTGAAGAAACATAAGAAACGAAATCTGGACCCTTCGACTTTCTACACGACGTGAGAAGACTGAAGAATCTCCCTTGTGGTCAAGGAGTGACCACCCTGTGCAAACAGGCACCATCCAGCCCTCGACCCTTGCTTTGTTGCAGTTCCCGCCGGAACTCGAGCAACAGAGATCGACGAGATCAAGCTTGCCTGCCTTCTACCTGCCCGATCCACAGTCCCTGCAGAGCTGGGACCCGTGGAGGCGACCGGAAGCGTGGGGCACGCCATCTTGAAAAGGCCATGAGACGCTGACCGTGCGGCCCACGAGTGACCCTCGAAGCTGTACACCGGGGTTTGAGAAGCCCCAGCCCCGAGCTCCACTTGCACCAAAGCTCACCCCTCCACACTCGCTGAGTGCTGCGTGGGGCCCTTCTGCTTGTGTGCGCTCGACGCGTTGGCCCGGTCACTTGCCAGCTGGCTTGTGGCCCCTGTGCCGACGAACTTTGAAATCCGACTTGCTTTTCTGGTTGCTCCAGATCTGCACCAGCTCCTGTGAAAAGGAGCACCCACTCTGACCCTCCTGGTTCGAGTGATAAGCAATCTCCCGGTTCCGCGTGGATTGCTTTTGCCAAGTGCTGTTTGCTACAATCTTCAAGCCGACGGTGCTGACGGCGAGAGCCTACGTGGGACAGATCGTGACCCGCTCCTGGACGTCGCAGATGCCCCAGAGCCCACGTGACAGCGGAGAGAAGCCTATCGACAACCGCCTGATTGCGCCCGACATTGCCTGGTTCCGTCCTGGTTCCACCCTGGTCACTGCTGAGTGACCCAGACTCTGTCCCCTCTGCTTTCAGGTACTTTTCTACATCGATCCACCCTTGGATCGCACCGGACACTTCTGCTTCACAGCGCCTGCAGCTGCAACAGCTCCAAGCACCCAGAACCTGCGTGACAGAACCCGACGCCACTTCGACCCTGTGCACCCACGGCCTGTGGGTGAGGTAACTTTGCAACGCCGGTGTCTTTACACTGGTACACACCTCTAGGGTCTGTGTCTAAAGTTTTGTGTTCCTAGGTTCAGCGGAAGTATCTTTTTATTCACTTTAACTGACTTTTACGCACCATTGACAGTGCATTGGTGCGCGCTGCACTTTCCGTGCTGCACCCGTCTCCTGTGGGCTACTCCCGACTTCTTCATTGCTTGTCCTGACTGCTCCCAGCGAATCTCTAGGCCCTAGGCCTAACCATTGTTCGTAAAGTGTTACTTATACCACTTTTTTGATATATGGTCTGAGTGGCCACCCGCCCTCATCCATAAACGTGCAACTTTCTATGTGTAACAGTGCTTTTGATTTAACGCTTGTGCCCCTTTCCTCATAAAGAGTACTGGGGAGTAATTTAGTAATAAATACATATATTTTTATAATATATACTTGTGTGGTGTCCTTTCATTTGATTACAGGATTGTATGTGGTAAAACAAGCTCGCTTAACACGACCTCTTAAGTTAAGCCTTTAAGGCTGCTTAGTCCATGCTACCACTAGGATAGCTTGTCTACAAGGTTGACTTACAACCTGACATCTTTGGGGTTTGTTTGGACTGATAACCAGTGGTTCCAGAATTGGAAACACTACCTATCAGGCCAACTTCTCACAGTGGGGGTCAAGTTCAACCACTGGAGAGCAAGATCCAGACCATACAGGACTGGACTCCTCCAACTACCCAGACACAAGTCAGAGCCTTCTTGGGCCTGACTGGGTATTACAGAAAATTTGTAAAGAACTATGGGTCCATTGTGACACCATTGAATGACTTGACATCCAAGAAGATGCCCAAAAAGGTTCAGTGGACAGTTAGCTGTCAAAAGGCATTTGATGACCTGAAGAAGGCCATGTGCTCTGCACCTATCCTGAAGAGTCCTGACTACTCCAAACAGTTCATTGTACAGACAGATGCTTCTGAGTTGGGGGTGGGAGCTGTGCTTTCACAACTTAATCAAGATGGTCAAGACCAGCCCATTGCTTTTATTAGCAGAAGGCTGACCCCCAGGGAGAAACGTTGGTCAGCTATTGAGAGGGAGGCCTTTGCTGTGGTTTGGGCCCTGAAGAAGTTGAGGCCATACTTGTTTGGTACTCACTTCCTAATTCAGACAGACCATAAGCCCCTCTTGTGGCTAAATCAGATGAAGGGTGAAAATCCCAAACTGCTCAGGTGGTCCATTTCCCTACAGGGGATGGACTTTACAGTGGAGCACCGCCCAGGGACTGACCATGGTAATGCAGATGGTCTCTCCAGGTACTTCCACTTAGAACATGAAGACTTATCTGGTCAAGGTTAAGTTTAATGTCCCTGCGTTTGGGGGGGGGTTATGTAGGAGAGTAGGGTCTGCTATCCTATGGTCACCCCAATTTTTGCTTTTTGCTTCACTGGTTTTCGACTTACTGAGGCTGTGGGCCTGCTAAACAGACCCCCAGCCTGCTGTTCTCTCTCTAAATTTGTAATACATGTGCTATAGGTACATACCACAATTGGAAATGGACTCCTTGTCAGCCCCTGTACCATGCACTATAGGTGCCCAGGGCATAGGTGCCACCAAGGCCTACCAGGGGCTGAAGCATAGCTTTTGCCACCCCTGGCTGGTTCTTAAATTGACACAACTGGCTGATCACTCAGCTGGGGCAAGTGGGTGTAATCACCCCTTGCTTAGATATAGTATACCTATATCTAAACCTATATCTGGACACATATATAGCCTGTAAGCCACTCCTATGGAAGGCCTCATCAATCCTGGAGGCAGAGTGCGTGGTTTTATGTGAGATGGTGCTCTGGCATGAGCTGAGCCTGTCTGCAGCTGTCGGGAACAACTCCCTAAGCTGATCCGGGATAATGCCATACCATATACTCTTAAGCGCATTATAATCCTCGCGGTTATATAGCAACTTTGGTTTGGCTTTATCAAAACATGTCGTGTAAGGTGTCATATGAATTGGAATACTATCCCCTCGCCAGTTCTGGCGACGGGGATAGCATTCCACCCTTCTAGAGGGAGAAGACATGTTACTTTACTGAAACGCGGTTGATTTAAAACGAGCCTCAGATCCACAAAATGGATGCCCCTGCCACAGACACGGGTCTGACCTCCTGCTGCTGACCGAAACCCGGCAGAGGAGGCCTGGACAAAGAGTTTCCTGTCACAGGGCGGTGTCAAACCACCCCAGACAGGAGATAGTGGATTGGAGTAGGGAGGTTTCAATGAAACCAGACACTGCCTGGGGAGCACAAGGCTGCCCCTTGCAGGATCCGGCCAAACCGGTTCTGGGGCCTCCCAGCCCCTGTCCCAGCGCGGCCAGGATCAAAGGAGAGGGGTGTAACCACCCCCTTCCTGGGTCCCACCCATAGGAGGGGACCTAGCAGGATGTCCAACCCCCTAGATTCGAATAAGAGGGGGAGCAGTCCCAACGGACCTCAGATCATCCTGAAGAAACATAAGAAACGAAATCTGGACCCTTCGACTTTCTACACGACGTGAGAAGACTGAAGAATCTCCCTTGTGGTCAAGGAGTGACCACCCTGTGCAAACAGGCACCATCCAGCCCTCGACCCTTGCTTTGTTGCAGTTCCCGCCGGAACTCGAGCGACAGAGATCAACGAGATTAAGCTTGCCTGCCTTCTACCTGCCCGATCCACAGTCCCTGCAGAGCTGAGACCCGTGGAGGCGACCGGAAGCGTGGGGCACGCCATCTTGAAAAGGCCACGAGACGCTGACCGTGCGGCCCCCGAGTGACCCTCGAAGTTGTACACCGGGGTTTGAGAAGCCCCAGCCCCGAGCTCCACTTGCACCAAAGCTCACCCCTCCACACTCGCTGAGTGCTGCGTGGGGCCCTTCTGCTTGTGTGCGCTCGACGCGTTGGCCCGGTCACTTGCCAGCTGGCTTGTGGCCCCTGTGCCGACGAACTTTGAAATCCGACTTGCTTTTCTGGTTGCTCCAGATCTGCACCAGCTCCTGTAAAAAGGAGCACCCACTCTGACCCTCCTGGTTCGAGTGATAAGCAATCTCCCGGTTCCGCGTGGATTGCTTTTGCCAAGTGCTGTTTGCTACAATCTTCAAGCCGACGGTGCTGACGGCGAGAGCCTACGTGGGACAGATCGTGACCCGCTCCTGGACGTCGCAGATGCCCCAGAGCCCACGTGACAGCGGAGAGAAGCCTATCGACAACTGCCTGATTGCGCCCGACATTGCCTGGTTCCGTCCTGGTTCCACCCTGGTCACTGCTGAGTGACCCAGACTCTGTCCCCTCTGCTTTCAGGTACTTTTCTACATCGATCCACCCTTGGATCGCACCGGACACTTCTGCTTCACAGCGCCTGCAGCTGCAACAGCTTCAAGCACCAAGAACCTGCGTGACAGAACCCGACGCCACTTCGACCCTGTGCACCCACGGCCTGTGGGTGAGGTAACATTGCAACGCCGGTGTTCCCACACTGGTACACACCTCTAGGGTCTGTGTCTAAAGTTTTGTGTTCCTAGGTTCAGCGGAAGTATCTTTTTATTCACTTTAATTGACTTTTACGCACCATTGACAGTGCATTGGTGCGCGCCGCACTTTCCGTGCTGCACCCGTCTCCTGTGGGCTACTCCCGACTTCTTCATTGCTTGTCCTGACTGCTCCCAGCGAATCTCTAGGCCCTAGGCCTAACCATTGTTCGTAAAGTGTTACTTATACCACTTTTTTGATATATGGTCTGAGTGGCCACCCGCCCTCATCCATAAACGTGCAACTTTATATGTTTAACAGTGCTTTTGATTTAACGCTTGTGCCCCTTTCCTCATAAAGAGTACTGGGGAATAATTTAGAAATAAATACATATATTTTTATAATATATACTTGTGTGGTGTCCTTTCATTTGATTACAGGATTGTATGTGGTAAAACAGCTCGCTTAACACGACCTCTTAAGTTAAGCCTTTAAGGCTGCTTAGTCCATGCTACCACTAGGATAGCTTGTCTACAAGGTTGACTTACAACCTGACATCTTTGGGGTTTGTTTGGACTGATAACCAGTGGTTCCAGAATTGGAAACACTACCTATCAGGCCAACTTCTCACAGGTGGCAAAAGATATGCTGCAGCCCCTGGTAGGCCTTGGATGCACCTATGCCCTGGGCACCTATAGTGCTCTGTACAGGGGCTGATAAGGTGACCCAAGCCAATCTAGTTATGCACCTAGGGTACATGGAATCCATTTTACAGAGAGAGCAGATAGCCTGGGGCCCTGATTAGCAGGGAACCAGGCCAACTAAGTCGAAAACCAGCTAAACACAAGGCAAAAAATCTGGGGTAACCATAGTCAGGTAGCCACCTTCCTACACACATGATGACACATGACACCACATGACACTTGGCACATGATGACACATGACACCACATGACACCACATGACACCACATGACACCACATGATGACACATGATGACACATGACGACACATGATGACACATGACACCACATGACAAACGACACCACATGACGACACATGATACATGACAGCACATGATGACACATGACGACACATGACACATGATGACACATGACACCACATGATGCATGACAACACATGACAACACATGATGACACGACGACAAATGATGAGACATGACAAATGGCACCACATGATGACATATGATGATACATGATGACACATGACGACACATGACACATGCCGACACATGACGACATATGAAACCACATGATGACACATGACACCACATGACAAATGACAAATGACACCACATGACGACACATGACGACACATGATGACACATGACACATGATGACACATGACACCACATGACACATGATGGCATATGATGACACATGACACCACATGAAGACACATGACGACACATGATGACACATGACAACACATGACACCACATGACACCACATGACACATGATGACACATGACGACAAATGACACATGACGACACAACACCACATGACACCACAAGATACCACATGACACATGGTAACACATGGCCCCACATTACACCACATGACACATGACACCACATGACACATGATGACACATGACGACACATGACACCACATGATGACACATGATGACACATGACACCACATAACACCACATGACACCACAAGACACCACATGACACCACATGATGACACATGATGACACATGACGACATATGACACACGATGACATATGACACCACATGACAAATGACACCATATGATGACACATGATGATACATGATGACACATGATGACACATGATACTACATGACACACGACTACACATGACACCACATGATGACACATGAGACCACATGACGACACATGATGACACATGACAACACATGACACCAAATGACACATGATGACACATGACACCACATGACACATGATGACACATGATGACACATGATGACACATGATGACACATGACACCACATGACACTTGACACATGATGACACATGACACCACATGACTCCACATGATACATGACAACACATGGCAACATATGATGACAAATGATGACGCATGGCACATGACACCACATGACACATGACACCACATGACACCACATGATGACACATGATGACACATGATGACACATGACACATGACGACACATGACACCACATGATACCACATGACACCACATGGCACCACATGATGACACATGATGACCCATGATGACACATGACACCTCATGACCCACATGACACATGATGACACATGATGACACATGACACCACATGACCCACATGACCTACATGACACATGACGACACATGACACCACATGACCCACATGACACATGATGACACATGACAACACATGACCCACATGACCTACATGACACATGACAACACATGACACCACATGACCCACATGACACATGATGACACATGACAACACATGACATGACATGGACACATGACACATGACCCACATGATGACACATGACACCACATGCCAACACATGACACATGATGACACCTCATGACCCACATGACACATGATGACACATGATGACACAGGACGACACATGATGACACATGACACCACATGACAAATGACACCACATGACACCACATGACGACACATGATACCACATGACACCACATGACACCACATGACCCATATGACACAGGATGACACATGACAACACATGACGACACATGACGACACATGACGACACATGACGACACATGATGACACATGACACCACGTGACACATGATGGCACATGATGACACATGATGACACATGACACCACATGACGACACATGACGACAATGACACATGATGACACAACACCACATGACACCACAAGATACCACATGACACATGATAACACATGACACCACATGACACCACATGACACCACATGACACATGACACCACATGACACCACATGACACCACATGACACATGATGACACATGACGACACATGACACCACATGATGACACATGATAATACATGACACATGATGACACATGACACCACATGACACCACATGACACATGATGACACATGACACCACATGACACATGATGACACATGATGACACATGATGACACATGATGACACATGAAACCACATGACAACACATGACAACACATGACAACACATGACAACACATGATGATACATGATGACACATGACACCACATGATGACACATGCCACCACATTACACATGATGACACATGATGACAAATGACAACACATGACACCACATGACACCACATGACGACACATGATACCACATGACACCACATGACACCACATGACCCACATGACACATGATGACACATGACAACACATGACGACACATGACGAGACATGACGACACATGACACATGATGACACATGACACCACATGACACATGATGGCACATGATGACACATGATGACACATGACACCACATGACAACACATGACAATGACACATGATGACACAACACCACATGACACCACAAGATACCACATGACACATGATAACACATGACACCACACGACACCACATGACACATGACACCACATGACACCACATGACACCACATGACACATGATGACACATGACGACACATGACACCACATGATGACACATGATGACACATGACACCACATGACACCACATGACACCACATGCCACCACATGATGACACATGATGACACATGACACATGATGACACATGACACCACATGATACCACATGACATCACATGGCACCACATGACACAAGATGACACATGACAACACATGACGACACATGACACATGATGACACATGACACCACATGACACCACATGATACCACATGAAACCACATGACACATGATGACACATGATGACACATGATGACACATGACACCTCATGACCCACATGACACATGATGACACATGATGACACATGACCCCACATGACCCACATGACCCACAAGACACATGATGACACATGACAACACATGACACCACATGACACCACATGATGACACATGATGACAAATGACACCACATGACAAACGACACCACATGACGACACATGATACATGATGGCACATGATGACACATGACGACACATGACACATGATGACACATGACACCACATGACGCATGACAACACATCACAACACATGACGACACATGATGACACATGATACCACATGACAAATGACACCACATGATGACACATGATGATACATGACGACACATGGCGACACATGACAACACATGATACATGATGACACATGACACCACATGACACATGATGACACATGATGACACATGATGACACATGACACCACATCACGACACATGACACATGATGACACATGACGACAAATGACACATGACGACACAACACCACATGACACCACAAGATACCACATGACACATGATAACACATGACACAACATGACACCACATGACACATGATACCACATGACACCACATGACACCACATGACACCACATGACACATGATGACACATGACGACTGTGAGAAGTTGGCCTGATATGTAGTGTTTCCAATTCTGGAACCACTGGGTATCAGTCCAAACAAACCCCAAAGATGTCAGGTTGTAAGTCAACCTTGTTAGACAAGCTATCCTAGTGGTAGCATGGACTAAGCAGCCTTAAAGGCTTAACTTAAGAGGTCGTGTTAAGCGAGCTGTTTTACCACATACAATCCTGTAATCAAATGAAAGGACACCACACAAGTATATATTATAAAAATATATGTATTTATTTCTAAATTACTCCCCAGTACTCTTTATGAGGAAAGGGGCACAAGCGTTAAATCAAAAGCACTGTTACACATATAAAGTTGCACGTTTATGGATGAGGGCGGGTGGCCACTCAGACCATATATCAAAAAAGTGGTATAAGTAACACTTTACGAACAATGGTTAGGCCTAGGGCCTAGAGATTCGCTGGGAGCAGTCAGGACAAGCAATGAAGAAGTCGGGAGTAGCCCACAGGAGACGGGTGCAGCACGGAAAGTGCGGCGCGCACCAATGCACTGTCAATGGTGCGTAAAAGTCAATTAAAGTGAATAAAAAGATACTTCCGCTGAACCTAGGAACACAAAACTTTAGACACAGACCCTAGAGGTGTGTACCAGTGTAAAGACACCGGCGTTGCAAAGTTACCTCACCCACAGGCCGTGGGTGCACAGGGTCGAAGTGGCGTCGGGTTCTGTCACGCAGGTTCTGGGTGCTTGGAGCTGTTGCAGCTGCAGGCGCTGTGAAGCAGAAGTGTCCGGTGCGATCCAAGGGTGGATCGATGTAGAAAAGTACCTGAAAGCAGAGGGGACAGAGTCTGGGTCACTCAGCAGTGACCAGGGTGGAACCAGGACGGAACCAGGCAATGTCGGGCGCAATCAGGCAGTTGTCGATAGGCTTCTCTCCGCTGTCACGTGGGCTCTGGGGCATCTGCGACGTCCAGGAGCGGGTCACGATCTGTCCCACGTAGGCTCTCGCCGTCAGCACCGTCGGTTTGAAGATTGTAGCAAACAGCACTTGGCAAAAGCAATCCACGCGGAACCGGGAGATTGCTTATCACTCGAACCAGGAGGATCAGAGTGGGTGCTCCTTTTTACAGGAGCTGGTGCAGATCTGGAGCAACCAGAAAAGCAAGTCGGATTTCAAAGTTCGTCGGCACAGGGGCCACAAGCCAGCTGGCAAGTGACCGGGCCAACGCGTCGAGCGCACACAAGCAGAAGGGCCCCACGCAGCACTCAGCGAGTGTGGAGGGGTGAGCTTTGGTGCAAGTGGAGCTCGGGGCTGGGGCTTCTCAAACCCCGGTGTACAGCTTCGAGGGTCACTCGTGGGCCGCACGGTCAGCGTCTCGTGGCCTTTTCAAGATGGCGTGCCCCACGCTTCCGGTCGCCTCCACGGGTCTCAGCTCTGCAGGGACTGTGGATCGGGCAGGTAGAAGGCAGGCAAGCTTGATCTCGTCGATCTCTGTCGCTCGAGTTCCGGCGGGAACTGCAACAAAGCAAGGGTCGAGGGCTGGATGGTGCCTGTTTGCACAGGGTGGTCACTCCTTGACCACAAGGGAGATTCTTCAGTCTTCTCACGTCGTGTAGAAAGTCGAAGGGTCCAGATTTCGTTTCTTATGTTTCTTCAGGATGATCTGAGGTCCGTTGGGACTGCTCCCCCTCTTATTCGAATCTAGGGGGTTGGACATCCTGCTAGGTCCCCTCCTATGGGTGGGACCCAGGAAGGGGGTGGTTACACCCCTCTCCTTTGATCCTGGCCGCGCTGGGACAGGGGCTGGGAGGCCCCAGAACCGGTTTGGCCGGATCCTGCAAGGGGCAGCCTTGTGCTCCCCAGGCAGTGTCTGGCTTCATTGAAACCTCCCTACTCCAATCCACTATCTCCTGTCTGGGGTGGTTTGACACCGCCCTGTGACAGGAAACTCTTTGTCCAGGCCTCCTCTGCCGGGTTTCGGTCAGCAGCAGGAGGTCAGACCCGTGTCTGTGGCAGGGGCATCCATTTTGTGGATCTGAGGCTCATTTTAAATCAACCGCGTTTCAGTAAAGTAACATGTCTTCTCCCTCTAGAAGGGTGGAATGCTATCCCCGTCGCCAGAACTGGCGAGGGGATAGTATTCCAATTCGTATGACACCTTACACGACATGTTTTGATAAAGCCAAACCAAAGTTGCTATATAACCGCGAGGATTATAAGGCGCTTAAGAGTATATGGTATGGCATTATCCCGGATCAGCTTAGGGAGTTGCTCCCGACAGCTGCAGACAGGCTCAGCTCATGCCAGAGCACTATCTCACATAAAACCACGCACTCTGCCTCCAGGATTGATGAGGCCTTCCATAGGAGTGGCTTACAGGCTATATATGTGTCCAGATATAGGTTTAGACATAGGTATACTATATCTAAGCAAGGGGTGATTACACCCACTTGCCCCAGCTGAGTGATCAGCCAGTTGTGTCAATTTAGATAGCCAGCCAGGGGTGGCAAAAGATATGCTGCAGCCCCTGGTAGGCCTTGGATGCACCTATGCCCTGGGCACCTATAGTGCTCTGTACAGGGGCTGATAAGGTGACCCAAGCCAATCTAGTTATGCACCTAGGGTACATGGAATCCATTTTACAGAGAGAGCAGATAGCCTGGGGCCCTGATTAGCAGGGAACCAGGCCAACTAAGTCGAAAACCAGCTAAACACAGGGCAAAAAATCTGGGGTAACCATAGTCAGGTAGCCACCTTCCTACATAACCCCCCCCCAAACGAAAGGAGATAAGGCTATCCTTGGCCAGGTAAGCCTATATTGCCTGAGTGGCCATATAAGGAAGTACCTGCACTAGCATGGGTACCCCCTGTCTCATGGTCCACTAAGCAGTCCCTCACCCTAGGGGTATTAGAGGGTCTCCACCATAGGGAATCACTACCTTGGGTGTGTTTATGCAAAGTTAAAGGCTGGTTTGGATATGGAGTATTGAAGTGAGGCTCCACTATTTTTGGGCTCAACTTCCTCCAATTATCTTCCACCATGTGTGCCTTTCTTTCTTCAACTGAGTTGCACTGAGCTCTCAGGGTCAACCTCTGGCTACCTAAAGCTGGAGGCTGGGTCCCTCTGTTTGGCTTGCTGGAGGGACAGTTCAGGTTTGGGCCCTTTGGGTCCCAGGTTTGGCTGTGCCCAACAGAATCCATCTGTGGGAGGTCCCTAACTGTTTTTAAGGGGGCTCCCTCAGGAGTTTTTAAAGTTTTCACCTTACTAGGCCTACTAGTTTTGGTGCCCCTAATCTGTTGATGGGGGTGCTTTATTTGACAGGGGGCCCTCTGGGTCTCACTGTCCTTCTTGTCCTCTGCAGCCCTGGGCTGACTGAGGCAAGGTAGAGAGGGGCAGGTTACCTGCTCCAGACTGGATCCCACCTGAGAAGGGTCCACTGCAATCAGAGGCTCTGTCAGGCCAGGCCTAACAACCTCTGGGGCAGTTCCTTCATCAGGGGTAAGATCAGTTCCCTGAGGAGGCTGATCCTGTCCTACTGTCTGGTGAGGGGGAGATTTCTCTTCCTCCTCCATGCTCTCAGTTTGGGTGGAGTGATCCATCATTTCAGGCTTCACAACACACATATCTGTTTGAGTTTGGGCTGTGGCCATCACAGCCCCACCAACCTTTTCAGGAGGAGACTCAGTTTGGGTTTCTGCTGTTATCATAACAGCTTTGCTATTCTGTCTTGGAAGAGCTTCTGGTAAAGATGGGGCAGAGAGTTGCTCAGCCCTACCAACCTTGTCAGGAAGGACATCTTGAATTGGGGCTATAGCCAGTACAGCCCCACTAACCTTTCCATTGGAATTTACCATTCTAGAATGGATTTCCCGTTCAACCTCAGCCCAGGCTGAGATTTCCAAATCATTACCCAGTAGACAGTCTACAGGCAAGTTTGGTGACACTGCCACTCTCTTTGGGCCAATGACACCTCCCCAGCTGAGACTTACTACTGCCATGGGATGATTGGTTTGGATGCCATCAATGTTTGTTACCTGGTATGTGGCACCTGGTAAAAGTTGCTTAGAGGGGACTATACAGTCAGCCACCATGGTGATGCTAGCCCCTGTGTCTCTAAAAGCTTCCACTTTCAAACCATTGATGATGGGTTCCTGCCTATATTTGCTCAAGGTATTTGGGCAAACAGAGAAGTTGGCAAACCCCATGCCAGTCTCATAGACAAGATCATTTGGGGATGGAGACCTGGATAGGCCAGGGTCCCCTTGGGCTCCAAAAGTAAACCCACCCAGATTCCTGGGTGTGCTCCCACTTCCTGGGGGATTACTGCTGACAGTAACAGGAGGTGTTGGAGCTGGCTTTGGAGGTATGTTTTCTTTATTGCCATTCTTGGGACAACAGCTGTCTGTTTTGTAATGCCCAACCTGTTTACAGGCATGGCAATAAGGCTTTTTCTCTGTTGAAGAAGTGTCTTGGGACCCACCCCCCTTCTTGGAGTTTTGGGGCCCTGGGGAAGTGTTTTCGTTACTTTTATCCTGTAGGAAGGTGGCTACCTGACTATGGTTACCCCAGATTTTTTGCCCTGTGTTTAGCTGGTTTTCGACTTAGTTGGCCTGGTTCCCTGCTAATCAGGGCCCCAGGCTATCTGCTCTCTCTGTAAAATGGATTCCATGTACCCTAGGTGCATAACTAGATTGGCTTGGGTCACCTTATCAGCCCCTGTACAGAGCACTATAGGTGCCCAGGGCATAGGTGCATCCAAGGCCTACCAGGGGCTGCAGCATTTCTTTTGCTACCCCTGGCTGGCTATCTAAATTGACACAACTGGCTGATCACTCAGCTGGGGCAAGTGGAATACTATCCCTTGCTTAGATATAGTATACCTATATCTAAACCTATATCTGGACACATATATAGCCTGTAAGCCACTCCTATGGAAGGCCTCATCAATCCTGGAGGCAGAGTGCGTGGTTTTATGTGAGATGGTGCTCTGGCATGAGCTGAGCCTGTCTGCAGCTGTCGGGAACAACTCCCTAAGCTGATCCGGGATAATGCCATACCATATACTCTTAAACGCATTATAATCCTCGCGGTTATATAGCAACTTTGGTTTGGCTTTATCAAAACATGTCGTGTAAGGTGTCATACGAATTGGAATACTATCCCCTCGCCAGTTCTGGCGACGGGGATAGCATTCCACCCTTCTAGAGGGAGAAGACATGTTACTTTACTGAAACGCGGTTGATTTAAAAATGAGCCTCAGATCCACAAAATGGATGCCCCTGCCACAGACACGGGTCTGACCTCCTGCTGCTGACCGAAACCCGGCAGAGGAGGCCTGGACAAAGAGTTTCCTGTCACAGGGCGGTGTCAAACCACCCCAGACAGGAGATAGTGGATTGGAGTAGGGAGGTTTCAATGAAACCAGACACTGCCTGGGGAGCACAAGGCTGCCCCTTGCAGGATCCGGCCAAACCGGTTCTGGGGCCTCCCAGCCCCTGTCCCAGCGCGGCCAGGATCAAAGGAGAGGGGTGTAACCACCCCCCTCCTGGGTCCCACCCATAGGAGGGGACCTAGCAGGATGTCCAACCCCCTAGATTCGAATAAGAGGGGGAGCAGTCCCAACGGACCTCAGATCATCCTGAAGAAACATAAGAAACGAAATCTGGACCCTTCGACTTTCTACACGACGTGAGAAGACTGAAGAATCTCCCTTGTGGTCAAGGAGTGACCACCCTGTGCAAACAGGCACCATCCAGCCCTCGACCCTTGCTTTGTTGCAGTTCCCGCCGGAACTCGAGCGACAGAGATCGACGAGATCAAGCTTGCCTGCCTTCTACCTGCCCGATCCACAGTCCCTGCAGAGCTGAGACCCGTGGAGGCGACCGGAAGCGTGGGGCACGCCATCTTGAAAAGGCCACGAGACGCTGACCGTGCGGCCCACGAGTGACCCTCGAAGCTGTACACCGGGGTTTGAGAAGCCCCAGCCCCGAGCTCCACTTGCACCAAAGCTCACCCCTCCACACTCGCTGAGTGCTGCGTGGGGCCCTTCTGCTTGTGTGCGCTCGACGCGTTGGCCCGGTCACTTGCCAGCTGGCTTGTGGCCCCTGTGCCGACGAACTTTGAAATCCGACTTGCTTTTCTGGTTGCTCCAGACCTGCACCAGCTCCTGTGAAAAGGAGCACCCACTCTGACCCTCCTGGTTCGAGTGATAAGCAATCTCCCGGTTCCGCGTGGATTACTTTTGCCAAGTGCTGTTTGCTACAATCTTCAAGCCGACGGTGCTGACGGCGAGAGCCTACGTGGGACAGATCGTGACCTGCTCCTGGACGTCGCAGATGCCCCAGAACCCACGTGACAGCGGAGAGAAGCCTATCGACAACCGCCTGATTGCGCCCGACATTGCCTGGTTCCGTCCTGGTTCCACCCTGGTCACTGCTGAGTGACCCAGACTCTGTCCCCTCTGCTTTCAGGTACTTTTCTACATCGATCCACCCTTGGATCGCACCGGACACTTCTGCTTCACAACGCCTGCAGCTGCAACAGCTCCAAGCACCCAGAACCTGCGTGACAGAACCCGACGCCACTTCGACCCTGTGCACCCACGGCCTGTGGGTGAGGTAACTTTGCAACGCCGGTGTCTTTACACTGGTACACACCTCTAGGGTCTGTGTCTAAAGTTTTGTGTTCCTAGGTTCAGCGGAAGTATCTTTTTATTCACTTTAACTGACTTTTACGCACCATTGACAGTGCATTGGTGCGCGCCGCACTTTCCGTGCTGCACCCGTCTCCTGTGGGCTACTCCCGACTTCTTCATTGCTTGTCCTGACTGCTCCCAGCGAATCTCTAGGCCCTAGGCCTAACCATTGTTCGTAAAGTGTTACTTATACCACTTTTTTGATATATGGTCTGAGTGGCCACCCGCCCTCATCCATAAACGTGCAACTTTATATGTGTAACAGTGCTTTTGATTTAACGCTTGTGCCCCTTTCCTCATAAAGAGTACTGGGGAGTAATTTAGAAATAAATACATATATTTTTATAATATATACTTGTGTGGTGTCCTTTCATTTGATTACAGGATTGTATGTGGTAAAACAGCTCGCTTAACACGACCTCTTAAGTTAAGCCTTTAAGGCTGCTTAGTCCATGCTACCACTAGGATAGCTTGTCTACAAGGTTGACTTACAACCTGACATCTTTGGGGTTTGTTTGGACTGATAACCAGTGGTTCCAGAATTGGAAACACTACCTATCAGGCCAACTTCTCACATTGGTGTGCAGCGGTGCGGATTTGAGCTTGCTGTTTGTTTTACCATTGCAATCTTTATCAAATTGAAAGATCACATCAAGTACCTCTAGGTACATATAAATCAAAAGCTTAGCATATTAAGTTCTACTGAACTTAGTAGTTGTAGATTAAAGGGATTAGCACACCCTGACTACAACTCACTAGCAAGGTACAGTAGGAAACCACTTAGTGTAGGTAAGTGCACCACTTACACCTCACTAGCAGTCATGTCTGATACAGATAGAGCTTCAGGCTCTGCTCCTGTAATAGTTGATCCTATAGGGACAACATCCAGATATGACAACCTTAGCCACAAAGACCTGAGTGCCTTGTGCACAGCCAGGGGGCTAAAAAAGGGCAGAGGCCCTACCATTCCTTCCCTAGTAGCTCTCCTAGAAAAGGATGACCTAGACAAGGTGAGTCAGACTCCCTTAGAAACAGAGGAAGGGATAAACTCCCCTGAGAATGAGGATCTTCAAGATGATGTAGTGGAGGAGGAAGAAGAAGAGGAAGGCTCTGATGTAGAAGAGCCTGAAGATCAGGATCAGGTGGGAAACCAGGTACAGGTTGCCAGGCTTAACCAGGCCAACTTGGACCTACATGGGAATGGAGGGGGCCAGCACCACTCCAGATCTCATAACCAAATTCTCCCAGGTAATAGAAGGGAGAGATCTCTGTCAAGGGACTCTCACCTTTCTAGTGCCTCAAGAGAATCTCAAAGAGGAATGACTTCCTCCCAGAGAAAAGAGCATAGGGCCAGGATGAGGGCTGTCCAACTCCAAATAGAAAGGGAAGAGGTAGCCTTGGCTCAAGCTAAACTTGCTTTAGCAAGAGAGAAAAAATTGTGTGGCTTAGATGCCACTGGTGGCAGCAAAATTCCTAAAGAGAAACCCAGGTCCTATGATAGTAGAAACCTGACAAAGATTGTGCCCCCCTATCAGGAAGGGGATGACATCCACAAATGGATGACTGCTCTGGAGAGAGCCTGCATGGTACAGCAGGTTCCTGAGGAACAGTGGGCAGCAATCTTATGGTACTCCTTTTCAGAGAAAGGGAGGGATAGGCTCCTCACTGTCAGACATGAGGATGCCAGCAATTACAAAGTCCTGAAGAGTGTTCTGATAGATGGGTTTGGCTTAACCACTGAACAGTACAGGTTAAAGTTCAGAGATACCCAGAAGACACAGACTCAGGACTGGACTGATTTTGTTGATTGTGCAACTAAGGCTCTGGAGGGTTGGCTGAATGGCAGCAAAGTACATGACTTCACAGGATTGTATAATTTGATTATGAGGGAGCAGATCCTTAGTAATTGTCAGAACCAGCTCTTACACCAGCACCTGGTGGACTCAGATTTGACCTCTCCCCAAGAATTGGGAAAGAGGGCAGATAAGTGGGTCAGAACCAGGATTAGGCCTAAGAATCAGGACAATAACCAGAAGAAGGAGTCTACCAAGCCTCAAGATAAGGGTGGGGATAAAAGTAAAGAAAACACTTCCCCAGGGCCCCAAAACTCCAAGAAAGGGGGTGGGTCCCAAGACACTTCTTCAACAGAGAAAAAGCCTTATTGCCATGCCTGTAAACAGGTTGGGCATTACAAAACAGACAGCTGTTGTCCCAAGAATGGCAATAAAGAAAACATACCTCCAAAGCCAGCTCCAACACCTCCTGTTACTGTCAGCAGTAATCCCCCAGGAAGTGGGAGCACACCCAGGAATCTGGGTGGGTTTACTTTTGGAGCCCAAGGGGACCCTGGCCTATCCAGGTCCCCATCCCCAAATAATCTTGTCTATGAGACTGGCATGGGGTTTGCCAACTTCTCTGTTTGCCCAAATACCTTGAGCAAATATAGACAAGAACCCATCATCAATGGTTTGAAAGTTGAAGCTTTTAGAGACACAGGGGCTAGCATCACCATGGTGGCTGACTGTATAGTCCACTCTAAGCAACTTTTACCTGGTGCCACATACCAGGTAACAAACATTGATGGCATCCAAACAAATCATCCCATGGCAGTAGTAAGTCTCAGCTGGGGAGGTGTCATTGGCCCAAAGAGAGTGGCAGTGTCACCAAACTTGCCTGTAGACTGTCTACTGGGTAATGATTTGGAAATCTCAGCCTGGGCTGAGGTTGAACAGGAAATCCATTCTAGAATGGTAAATTCCAATGGAAAGGTTAGTGGGGCTGTACTGGCTATAGCCCCAATTCAAGATGTCCTTCCTGAAAAGGTTGGTAGGGCTGAGCAACTCTCTGCCCCATCTTTACCAGAAACTCTTCCAAACAAGAATAGCAAAGCTGTTATGATAACAGCAGAAACCCAAACTGAGTCTCCTCCTGAAAAGGTTGGTGGGGCTGTGATGGCCACAGCCCAAACTCAAACAGATATGTGTGTTGTGAAGCCTGAAATGATGGATCACTCCACCCAAACTGAGAGCATGGAGGAGGAAGAGAAATCTCCCCCTCACCAGACAGTAGGACAGGATCAGCCTCCTCAGGGAACTGATCTTACCCCTGATGAAAGAACTGCCCCAGAGGTTGTTAGGCCTGGCCTGACAGAGCCTCTGATGGCAGTGGACCCTTCTCAGGTGGGATCCAGTCTGGAGCAGGTAACCTGCCCCTCTCTACCTTGCCTTAGTCAGCCCAGGGCTGCAGAGGGCAAGAAGGACAGTGAGACCCAGAGGGCCCCCTGTCAAATAAAGCACCCCCATCAACAGATTAGGGGCACCAAAACTAGTAGGCCTAGTAAGGTGAAAACTTTAAAAACTCCTGAGGGAGCCCCCTTAAAAACAGTTAGGGACCTCCCACAGATGGATTCTGTTGGGCACAGCCAAACCTGGGACCCAAAGGGCCCAAACCTGAACTGTCCCTCCAGCAAGCCAAACAGAGGGACCCAGCCTCCAGCTTTAGGTAGCCAGAGGTTGACCCTGAGAGCTCAGTGCAACTCAGTTGAAGAAAGAAAGGCACATATGGTGGAAGATAATTGGAGGAAGTTGAGCCCAAAAATAGTGGAGCCTCACTTCAATACTCCATATCCAAACCAGCCTTTAACTTTGCATAAACACACCCAAGGTAGTGATTCCCTATGGTGGAGACCCTCTAATACCCCTAGGGTGAGGGACTGCTTAGTGGACCATGAGACAGGGGGTACCCATGCTAGTGCAGGTACTTCCTTATATGGCCACTCAGGCAATAAAGGCTTACCTGGCCAAGGATAGCCTTATCTCCTTTCGTTTGGGGGGGGGGTTATGTAGGAAGGTGGCTACCTGACTATGGTTACCCCAGATTTTTTGCCCTGTGTTTAGCTGGTTTTCGACTTAGTTGGCCTGGTTCCCTGCTAATCAGGGCCCCAGGCTATCTGCTCTCTCTGTAAAATGGATTCCATGTACCCTAGGTGCATAACTAGATTGGCTTGGGTCACCTTATCAGCCCCTGTACAGAGCACTATAGGTGCCCAGGGCATAGGTGCATCCAAGGCCTACCAGGGGCTGCAGCATATCTTTTGCCACCCCTGGCTGGCTATCTAAATTGACACAACTGGCTGATCACTCAGCTGGGGCAAGTGGAATACTATCCCTTGCTTAGATATAGTATACCTATATCTAAACCTATATCTGGACACATATATAGCCTGTAAGCCACTCCTATGGAAGGCCTCATCAATCCTGGAGGCAGAGTGCGTGGTTTTATGTGAGATGGTGCTCTGGCATGAGCTGAGCCTGTCTGCAGCTGTCGGGAACAACTCCCTAAGCTGATCCGGGATAATGCCATACCATATACTCTTAAGCGCATTATAATCCTCGCGGTTATATAGCAACTTTGGTTTGGCTTTATCAAAACATGTCGTGTAAGGTGTCATACGAATTGGAATACTATCCCCTCGCCAGTTCTGGCGACGGGGATAGAATTCCACCCTTCTAGAGGGAGAAGACATGTTACTTTACTGAAACGCGGTTGATTTAAAAATGAGCCTCAGATCCACAAAATGGATGCCCCTGCCACAGACACGGGTCTGACCTCCTGCTGCTGACCGAAACCCGGCAGAGGAGGCCTGGACAAAGAGTTTCCTGTCACAGGGCGGTGTCAAACCACCCCAGACAGGAGATAGTGGATTGGAGTAGGGAGGTTTCAATGAAACCAGACACTGCCTGGGGAGCACAAGGCTGCCCCTTGCAGGATCCGGCCAAACCGGTTCTGGGGCCTCCCAGCCCCTGTCCCAGCGCGGCCAGGATCAAAGGAGAGGGGTGTAACCACCCCCCTCCTGGGTCCCACCCATAGGAGGGGACCTAGCAGGATGTCCAACCCCCTAGATTCGAATAAGAGGGGGAGCAGTCCCAACGGACCTCAGATCATCCTGAAGAAACATAAGAAACGAAATCTGGACCCTTCGACTTTCTACACGACGTGAGAAGACTGAAGAATCTCCCTTGTGGTCAAGGAGTGACCACCCTGTGCAAACAGGCACCATCCAGCCCTCGACCCTTGCTTTGTTGCAGTTCCCGCCGGAACTCGAGCGACAGAGATCGACGAGATCAAGCTTGCCTGCCTTCTACCTGCCCGATCCACAGTCCCTGCAGAGCTGAGACCCGTGGAGGCGACCGGAAGCGTGGGGCACGCCATCTTGAAAAGGCCACGAGACGCTGACCGTGCGGCCCACGAGTGACCCTCGAAGCTGTACACCGGGGTTTGAGAAGCCCCAGCCCCGAGCTCCACTTGCACCAAAGCTCACCCCTCCACACTCGCTGAGTGCTGCGTGGGGCCCTTCTGCTTGTGTGCGCTCGACGCGTTGGCCCGGTCACTTGCCAGCTGGCTTGTGGCCCCTGTGCCGACGAACTTTGAAATCCGACTTGCTTTTCTGGTTGCTCCAGACCTGCACCAGCTCCTGTGAAAAGGAGCACCCACTCTGACCCTCCTGGTTCGAGTGATAAGCAATCTCCCGGTTCCGCGTGGATTACTTTTGCCAAGTGCTGTTTGCTACAATCTTCAAGCCGACGGTGCTGACGGCGAGAGCCTACGTGGGACAGATCGTGACCTGCTCCTGGACGTCGCAGATGCCCCAGAACCCACGTGACAGCGGAGAGAAGCCTATCGACAACCGCCTGATTGCGCCCGACATTGCCTGGTTCCGTCCTGGTTCCACCCTGGTCACTGCTGAGTGACCCAGACTCTGTCCCCTCTGCTTTCAGGTACTTTTCTACATCGATCCACCCTTGGATCGCACCGGACACTTCTGCTTCACAACGCCTGCAGCTGCAACAGCTCCAAGCACCCAGAACCTGCGTGACAGAACCCGACGCCACTTCGACCCTGTGCACCCACGGCCTGTGGGTGAGGTAACTTTGCAACGCCGGTGTCTTTACACTGGTACACACCTCTAGGGTCTGTGTCTAAAGTTTTGTGTTCCTAGGTTCAGCGGAAGTATCTTTTTATTCACTTTAACTGACTTTTACGCACCATTGACAGTGCATTGGTGCGCGCCGCACTTTCCGTGCTGCACCCGTCTCCTGTGGGCTACTCCCGACTTCTTCATTGCTTGTCCTGACTGCTCCCAGCGAATCTCTAGGCCCTAGGCCTAACCATTGTTCGTAAAGTGTTACTTATACCACTTTTTTGATATATGGTCTGAGTGGCCACCCGCCCTCATCCATAAACGTGCAACTTTATATGTGTAACAGTGCTTTTGATTTAACGCTTGTGCCCCTTTCCTCATAAAGAGTACTGGGGAGTAATTTAGAAATAAATACATATATTTTTATAATATATACTTGTGTGGTGTCCTTTCATTTGATTACAGGATTGTATGTGGTAAAACAGCTCGCTTAACACGACCTCTTAAGTTAAGCCTTTAAGGCTGCTTAGTCCATGCTACCACTAGGATAGCTTGTCTACAAGGTTGACTTACAACCTGACATCTTTGGGGTTTGTTTGGACTGATAACCAGTGGTTCCAGAATTGGAAACACTACCTATCAGGCCAACTTCTCACATATCCCCACCCTTATCTTGAGGCTTGGTAGACTCCTTCTTCTGGTTATTGTCCTGATTCTTAGGCCTAATCCTGGTTCTGACCCACTTATCTGCCCTCTTTCCCAATTCTTGGGGAGAGGTCAAATCTGAGTCCACCAGGTGCTGGTGTAAGAGCTGGTTCTGACAATTACTAAGGATCTGCTCCCTCATAATCAAATTATACAATCCTGTGAAGTCATGTACTTTGCTGCCATTCAGCCAACCCTCCAGAGCCTTAGTTGCACAATCAACAAAATCAGTCCAGTCCTGAGTCTGTGTCTTCTGGGTATCTCTGAACTTTAACCTGTACTGTTCAGTGGTTAAGCCAAACCCATCTATCAGAACACTCTTCAGGACTTTGTAATTGCTGGCATCCTCATGTCTGACAGTGAGGAGCCTATCCCTCCCTTTCTCTGAAAAGGAGTACCATAAGATTGCTGCCCACTGTTCCTCAGGAACCTGCTGTACCATGCAGGCTCTCTCCAGAGCAGTCATCCATTTGTGGATGTCATCCCCTTCCTGATAGGGGGGCACAATCTTTGTCAGGTTTCTACTATCATAGGACCTGGGTTTCTCTTTAGGAATTTTGCTGCCACCAGTGGCATCTAAGCCACTTAATTTCTGTTCCCTAGCCAAGGTAAGTTTAGCTTGAGCCAAGGTAAGTTTAGCTTGAGCCAGAGCTACCTCCTCCCTCTCTATCTGGAGTTGGACAGCCCTCATCCTGGCCCTATGCTCTTTTCTCTGGGAGGAAGTCATTCCTCTTTGAGATTCTCCTGAGGCACTAGAAAGGTGAGAGTCCCTTGACAGAGATCTCTCCCTTCTATTCCCTGGGAGAATTTGGTTATGAGATCTGGAGTGGTGCTGGCCCTCTCCATTCCCATGTAGGTCCAAGTTGGCCTGGTTAAGCCTGGCAACCTGTACCTGGTTTCCCTGCTGATCCTGATCTTCAGGCTCTTCTACATCAGAGCCTTCCTCTTCCTCTTCCTCCTCCTCTTCTTCTACTGGAAGATTCTCCTTCTCAGGGGAGTTTATCCCTTCACCTGAATCTAAGGGAGCCTGACTCACCTTATCTAGATCATCCTTTTCTAGGAGAGCTATTAGGGAAGGAATGGTAGGGCCTCTGCCCTTTTTTAGCCCCCTGGCTGTGCACAAGGCACTCAGGTCTTTGTGGCTAAGGTTGTCATATCTGGATGTTGTCCCTATAGGATCAACTTCTACAGGAGCAGAGCCTGAGGCTCTACCTGTATCAGACATGACTGCTAGTGAGGTGTAAGTGGTGCACTTACCTACACTAAGTGGTTTCCTACTGTACCTTGCTAGTGAGTTGTAGTCAGGGTGTGCTAATCCCTTTAATCTACAACTACTAAGTTCAGTAGAACTTAATATGCTAAGCTTTTGATTTATATGTACCTAGAGGTACTTGATGTGATCTTTCAATTTGATAAAGATTGCAATGGTAAAACAAACAGCAAGCTCAAATCCGCACCGCTGCACACCAATGTGAGAAGTTGGCCTGATATGTAGTGTTTCCAATTCTGGAACCACTGGGTATCAGTCCAAACAAACCCCAAAGATGTCAGGTTGTAAGTCAACCTTGTTAGACAAGCTATCCTAGTGGTAGCATGGACTAAGCAGCCTTAAAGGCTTAACTTAAGAGGTCTTGTTAAGCGAGCTGTTTTACCACATACAATCCTGTAATCAAATGAAAGGACACCACACAAGTATATATTATAAAAATATATGTATTTATTTCTAAATTACTCCCCAGTACTCTTTATGAGGAAAGGGGCACAAGCGTTAAATCAAAAGCACTGTTACACATATAAAGTTGCACGTTTATGGATGAGGGCGGGTGGCCACTCAGACCATATATCAAAAAAGTGGTATAAGTAACACTTTACGAACAATGGTTAGGCCTAGGGCCTAGAGATTCGCTGGGAGCAGTCAGGACAAGCAATGAAGAAGTCGGGAGTAGCCCACAGGAGACGGGTGCAGCACGGAAAGTGCGGCGCGCACCAATGCACTGTCAATGGTGCGTAAAAGTCAATTAAAGTGAATAAAAAGATACTTCCGCTGAACCTAGGAACACAAAACTTTAGACACAGACCCTAGAGGTGTGTACCAGTGTAAAGACACCGGCGTTGCAAAGTTACCTCACCCACAGGCCGTGGGTGCACAGGGTCGAAGTGGCGTCGGGTTCTGTCACGCAGGTTCTGGGTGCTTGGAGCTGTTGCAGCTGCAGGCGCTGTGAAGCAGAAGTGTCCGGTGCGATCCAAGGGTGGATCGATGTAGAAAAGTACCTGAAAGCAGAGGGGACAGAGTCTGGGTCACTCAGCAGTGACCAGGGTGGAACCAGGACGGAACCAGGCAATGTTGGGCGCAATCAGGCAGTTGTCGATAGGCTTCTCTCCGCTGTCACGTGGGCTCTGGGGCATCTGCGACGTCCAGGAGCGGGTCACGATCTGTCCCACGTAGGCTCTCGCCGTCAGCACCGTCGGTTTGAAGATTGTAGCAAACAGCACTTGGCAAAAGCAATCCACGCGGAACCGGGAGATTGCTTATCACTCGAACCAGGAGGGTCAGAGTGGGTGCTCCTTTTTACAGGAGCTGGTGCAGATCTGGAGCATCCAGAAAAGCAAGTCGGATTTCAAAGTTCGTCGGCACAGGGGCCACAAGCCAGCTGGCAAGTGACCGGGCCAACGCGTCGAGCGCACACAAGCAGAAGGGCCCCACGCAGCACTCAGCGAGTGTGGAGGGGTGAGCTTTGGTGCAAGTGGAGCTCGGGGCTGGGGCTTCTCAAACCCCGGTGTACAGCTTCGAGGGTCACTCGTGGGCCGCACGGTCAGCGTCTCGTGGCCTTTTCAAGATGGTGTGCCCCACGCTTCCGGTCGCCTCCACGGGTCTCAGCTCTGCAGGGACTGTGGATCGGGCAGGTGGAAGGCAGGCAAGCTTGATCTCGTCGATCTCTGTCGCTCGAGTTCCGGCGGGAACTGCAACAAAGCAAGGGTCGAGGGCTGGATGGTGCCTGTTTGCACAGGGTGGTCACTCCTTGACCACAAGGGAGATTCTTCAGTCTTCTCACGTCGTGTAGAAAGTCGAAGGGTCCAGATTTCGTTTCTTATGTTTCTTCAGGATGATCTGAGGTCCGTTGGGACTGCTCCCCCTCTTATTCGAATCTAGGGGGTTGGACATCCTGCTAGGTCCCCTCCTATGGGTGGGACCCAGGAAGGGGGTGGTTACACCCCTCTCCTTTGATCCTGGCCGCGCTGGGACAGGGGCTGGGAGGCCCCAGAACCGGTTTGGCCGGATCCTGCAAGGGGCAGCCTTGTGCTCCCCAGGCAGTGTCTGGCTTCATTGAAACCTCCCTACTCCAATCCACTATCTCCTGTCTGGGGTGGTTTGACACCGCCCTGTGACAGGAAACTCTTTGTCCAGGCCTCCTCTGCCGGGTTTCGGTCAGCAGCAGGAGGTCAGACCCGTGTCTGTGGCAGGGGCATCCATTTTGTGTATCTGAGGCTCATTTTAAATCAACCGCGTTTCAGTAAAGTAACATGTCTTCTCCCTCTAGAAGGGTGGAATGCTATCCCCGTCGCCAGAACTGGCGAGGGGATAGTATTCCAATTCGTATGACACCTTACACGACATGTTTTGATAAAGCCAAACCAAAGTTGCTATATAACCGCGAGGATTATAAGGCGCTTAAGAGTATATGGTATGGCATTATCCCGGATCAGCTTAGGGAGTTGCTCCCGACAGCTGCAGACAGGCTCAGCTCATGCCAGAGCACTATCTCACATAAAACCACGCACTCTGCCTCCAGGATTGATGAGGCCTTCCATAGGAGTGGCTTACAGGCTATATATGTGTCCAGATATAGGTTTAGACATAGGTATACTATATCTAAGCAAGGGGTGATTACACCCACTTGCCCCAGCTGAGTGATCAGCCAGTTGTGTCAATTTAGATAGCCAGCCAGGGGTGGCAAAAGATATGCTGCAGCCCCTGGTAGGCCTTGGATGCACCTATGCCCTGGGCACCTATAGTGCTCTGTACAGGGGCTGATAAGGTGACCCAAGCCAATCTAGTTATGCACCTAGGGTACATGGAATCCATTTTACAGAGAGAGCAGATAGCCTGGGGCCCTGATTAGCAGGGAACCAGGCCAACTAAGTCGAAAACCAGCTAAACACAGGGCAAAAAATCTGGGGTAACCATAGTCAGGTAGCCACCTTCCTACAACGACACATGACACCACATGATGACACATGATGACACATGACACCACATGACACCACATGACACCACATGACACCACATGATGACACATGATGACACATGACGACACATGACACATGATGACACATGACACCACATGATACCACATGACACCACATGGCACCATATGATGACACATGATGACACATGACGACACATGATGACACATGACACACGATGACACATGAAACCACATGACACCACATGATACCACATGACACCACACGATGACACATGATGACACATGATGACACATGACGACACATGACACATGATGACACATGACACCACATGATACCACATGACACCACATGGCACCACAAGACGACACATGACAACACATGACGACACAAGACAACACATGACACACAATGACACATGACACCACATGACACCACATGATACCACTTGACACCACATGACACCACATGACACATGATGACACATGATGACACATGATGACACGTGACGACACATGACACCACATGACCCACATGACACATGATGACACATGACACCACATGGCACCACATGATGACACATGATGACATATGACGACACATGACACACGAAGACACATGACACATGATGACACATGATGACACATGACACCACATGATACCACATGACACCACATGGCACCACATGACGACACATGACAACACATGACGACACATGACAACACATGACACACAATGACACATGACACCACATGACACCACATGATACCACTTGACACCACATGACACCACATGACACATGATGACACATGATGACACATGATGACACATGATGACACATGACGACACATGACGACACATGACACCACATGACCCACATGACACATGATGACACATGACACCACAACGCACCACATGATGACACATGACGACACATGACGACACATGATGACACATGACACATGATACCACATGACACCACATGACACATGATGACTGTAGGAGAGTAGGGTCTGCTATCCTATGGTCACCCCAATTTTTGCTTTTTGCTTCACTGGTTTTCGACTTACTGAGGCTGTGGGCCTGCTAATCAGACCCCCAGCCTGCTGTTCTCTCTCTAAATTTATAATACATGTGCTATAGGTACATACCACAATTGGAAATGGACTCCTTGTCAGCCCCTGTACCATGCACTATAGGTGCTCAGGGCATAGGTGCCACCAAGGCCTACCAGGGGCTGAAGCATAGCTTTTGCCACCCCTGGTTAGTTCTTAAATTGACACAACTGGCTGATCACTCAGCTGGGGCAAGTGGGTGTAATCACCCCTTGCTTAGATATAGTATACCTATATCTAAACCTATATCTGGACACATATATAGCCTGTAAGCCACTCCTAGGGAAGGCCTCATCAATCCTGGAGGCAGAGTGCGTGGTTTTATGTGAGATGGTGCTCTGGCATGAGCTGAGCCTGTCTGCAGCTGTCGGGAACAACTCCCTAAGCTGATCCGGGATAATGCCATACCATATACTCTTAAGCGCTGTGAGAAGTTGGCCTGATAGGTAGTGTTTCCAATTCTGGAACCACTGGTTATCAGTCCAAACAAACCCCAAAGATGTCAGGTTGTAAGTCAACCTTGTAGACAAGCTATCCTAGTGGTAGCATGGACTAAGCAGCCTTAAAGGCTTAACTTAAGAGGTCGTGTTAAGCGAGCTGTTTTACCACATACAATCCTGTAATCAAATGAAAGGACACCACACAAGTATATATTATAAAAATATATGTATTTATTACTAAATTACTCCCCAGTACTCTTTATGAGGAAAGGGGCACAAGCGTTAAATCAAAAGCACTGTTACACATATAAAGTTGCACGTTTATGGATGAGGGCGGGTGGCCACTCAGACCATATATCAAAAAAGTGGTATAAGTAACACTTTACGAACAATGGTTAGGCCTAGGGCCTAGAGATTCGCTGGGAGCAGTCAGGACAAGCAATGAAGAAGTCGGGAGTAGCCCACAGGAGACGGGTGCAGCACGGAAAGTGCAGCGCGCACCAATGCACTGTCAATGGTGCGTAAAAGTCAATTAAAGTGAATAAAAAGATACTTCCGCTGAACCTAGGAACACAAAACTTTAGACACAGACCCTAGAGGTGTGTACCAGTGTAAAGACACCGGCGTTGCAAAGTTACCTCACCCACAGGCCGTGGGTGCACAGGGTCGAAGTGGCGTCGGGTTCTGTCACGCAGGTTCTTGGTGCTTGGAGCTGTTGCAGCTGCAGGCGCTGTGAAGCAGAAGTGTCCGGTGCGATCCAAGGGTGGATCGATGTAGAAAAGTACCTGAAAGCAGAGGGGACAGAGTCTGGGTCACTCAGCAGTGACCAGGGTGGAACCAGGACGGAACCAGGCAATGTCGGGCGCAATCAGGCGGTTGTCGATAGGCTTCTCTCCACTGTCACGTGGGCTCTGGGGCATCTGCGACGTCCAGGAGCAGGTCACGATCTGTCCCACGTAGGCTCTCGCCGTCAGCACCGTCGGCTTCAAGATTGCAGCAAACAGCACTTGGCAAAAGCAATCCACGCGGAACCGGGAGATTGCTTATCACTCGAACCAGGAGGGTCAGAGTGGGTGCTCCTTTTCACAGGAGCTGGTGCAGATCTGGAGCAACCAGAAAAGCAAGTCGGATTTCAAAGTTCGTCGGCACAGGGGCCACAAGCCAGCTGGCAAGTGACCGGGCCAACGCGTCGAGCGCACACAAGCAGAAGGGCCCCACGCAGCACTCAGCGAGTGTGGAGGGGTGAGCTTTGGTGCAAGTGGAGCTCGGGGCTGGGGCTTCTCAAACCCCGGTGTACAGCTTCGAGGGTCACTCGTGGGCCGCACGGTCAGCGTCTCGTGGCCTTTTCAAGATGGCGTGCCCCACGCTTCCGGTCGCCTCCACGGGTCTCAGCTCTGCAGGGACTGTGGATCGGGCAGGTAGAAGGCAGGCAAGCTTGATCTCGTCGATCTCTGTCGCTCGAGTTCCGGCGGGAACTGCAACAAAGCAAGGGTCGAGGGCTGGATGGTGCCTGTTTGCACAGGGTGGTCACTCCTTGACCACAAGGGAGATTCTTCAGTCTTCTTACGTCGTGTAGAAAGTCGAAGGGTCCAGATTTCGTTTCTTATGTTTCTTCAGGATGATCTGAGGTCCGTTGGGACTGCTCCCCCTCTTATTCGAATCTCGGGGGTTGGACATCCTGCTAGGTCCCCTCCTATGGGTGGGACCCAGGAAGGGGGTGGTTACACCCCTCTCCTTTGATCCTGGCCGCGCTGGGACAGGGGCTGGGAGGCCCCAGAACCGGTTTGGCCGGATCCTGCAAGGGGCAGCCTTGCGCTCCCCAGGCAGTGTCTGGTTTCATTGAAACCTCCCTACTCCAATCCACTATCTCCTGTCTGGGGTGGTTTGACACCGCCCTGTGACAGGAAACTCTTTGTCCAGGCCTCCTCTGCCGGGTTTCGGTCAGCAGCAGGAGGTCAGACCCGTGTCTGTGGCAGGGGCATCCATTTGGTGGATCTGAGGCTCATTTTAAATCAACCGCGTTTCAGTAAAGTAACATGTCTTCTCCCTCTAGAAGGGTGGAATGCTACCCCCGTCGCCAGAACTGGCGAGGGGGTAGTATTCCAATTCGTATGACACCTTACACGACATGTTTTGATAAAGCCAAACCAAAGTTGCTATATAACCGCGAGGATTATAAGGCGTGTGAGAAGTTGGCCTGATATGTAGTGTTTCCAATTCTGGAACCACTGGGTATCAGTCCAAACAAACCCCAAAGATGTCTGGTTGTAAGTCAACCTTGTTAGACAAGCTATCCTAGTGGTAGCATGGACTAAGCAGCCTAAAGGCTAAACTTAAGAGGTCGTGTTAAGCGAGCTGTTTTACCACATACAATCCTGTAATCAAATGAAAGGACACCACACAAGTATATATTGTAAAAATATATGTATTTATTTCTAAATTACTCCCCAGTACTCTTTATGAGGAAAGGGGCACAAGCGTTAAATCAAAAGCACTGCTAAACATATAAAGTTGGCACAATTATGGCTGAGGGCGGGGGGCCACTCAGACCATATACTAAAAAAATGGTATAAGTAACACTTATCGAATATTGGTTAGGCCTAGGGCCTAGAGATTCGCTGGGAGCAGTCAGGACAAGCAATGAAGAAGTCGGGAGTAGCCCACAGGATACGGGTGCAGCACGGAAAGTGCGGCGCGCACCAATGTAAAGTCAATGGTGCGTAAAAGTTAGTTAAAGTGAATTAAATGATACTTCCGCTGAACCTAGGAACACAAAACTTCAGACACAGACCCTAGAGGTGTGTGCCAGTGTAAGGACACCGGCGTTGCAAAGTTACCTCACCCACAGGCCGTGGATGCAGAGGGTCGAAGTGGCGTCGGGTTCTGTCACGCAGGTTCTTGGTGCTTGGAGCTGTTGCAGCTGCAGGCGCTGTGAAGCAGAAGTGTCCGGTGCGATCCAAGGGTGGATCGAAGTAGAAAAGTACCTGAAAGCAGAGGGGACAGAGTCTGGGTCACTCAGCAGTGACCAGGGTGGAACCAGGACGGAACCAGGCAATGTCGGGCGCAATCAGGCGGTTGTCGATAGGCTTCTCTCCGCTGTCACGTGGGCTCTGGGGCATCTGCGACGTCCAGGAGCAGGTCACGATCTGTCCCACGTAGGCTCTCGCCGTCAGCACCGTCGGCTTGAAGATTGTAGCAAACAGCACTTGGCAAAAGCAATCCACGCAGAACCGGGAGATTGCTTATCACTCGAACCAGGAGGGTCAGAGTGGGTGCTCCTTTTTACAGGAGCTGGTGCAGATCTGGAGCAACCAGAAAAGCAAGTCGTATTTCGAAGTTCGTCGGCACAGGGGCCACAAGCCAGCTGGCAAGTGACCGGGCCAACGCGTCGAGCACACACAGGCAGAAGGGCCCCACGCAGCACTCGTCGAGTGTGGAGGGGTGAGCTTTGGTGCAAGTGGAGCTCGGGGCTGGGGCTTCTCAAACCCCGGTGTACAGCTTCGAGGGTCACTCGGGGGCTGCACGGTCAGCGTCTCGTGGCCTTTTCAAGATGGCGTGCCCCACGCTTCCGGTCGCCTCCACGGGTCTCAGCTCTGCAGGGACTGTGGATCGGGCAGGTAGAAGGCAGGCAAGCTTGATCTCGTCGATCTCTGTCGCTCGAGTTCCGGCGGGAACTGCAACAAAGCAAGGGTCGAGGGCTGGATGGTGCCTGTTTGCACAGGGTGGTCACTCCTTGACCACAAGGGAGATTCTTCAGTCTTCTCACGTCGTGTAGAAAGTCGAAGGGTCCAGATTTCGTTTCTTATGTTTCTTCAGGATGATCTGAGTTGCATTGGCACTGCTCCCCCTCTTATTCCAATCTGAGGGGTGGATCTCCTGCTAGGTCCCTCCCCTATGGGTGGGACCAGGAAGGGGGGTGGTTACACCCCCTTTCCTTTGTCCAGGTCTCACTGGAGCTGGGGCTGGGCTGCCCCAGAACCGGTTTGACAGGATTATGCAAGGGGAAGCCTTGTGCTCCCCAGGCACTGTCTGGTTTCATTCAAACCTCCCTGCTACAATCCACTATCTCCTGTCTGGGGTGGTGTCACACCTCCCTGTGACAGGAAATCCTTTGTCCAGGCCTCCTCTGCTGAGTTTCGGTCAGCAGCAGGAGGTCAGACATGTGTCTGTGGCAGAAGCATCCATTTTGTGGATCTGAGGCTCTTTTAAAAATCAACCGCATTTTAGCAAAAGTAACATGTCGTCCCCTCTAGAGGGGTGGAATGCTACCCCCGTCGCCAGGACTGGCGAGGGGGTAGTATTCCAATTCGTATGACACCTTACACGACATGTTTTGATAAAGCCAAACCAAAGTTAACATATAACCGCGAGGATTATAATGCACTTAATAGTATATGGTTTGGCATTATCCCGGATCAGCTTAGGGAGTTGTTCCCGACAGCTGCAGACAGGCTCAGCTCATGCCAGAGCACCATCTCACATAAAACCACGCACTCTGCCTCCAGGATTGATGAGGCCTTCCATAGGAGTGGCTTACAGGCTATATATGTGTCCAGATATAGGTTTAGATATAGGTATACTATATCTAAGCAAGGGGTGATTACACCCACTTGCCCCAGCTGAGTGATCAGCCAGTTGTGTCAATTTAGATAGCCAGCCAGGGGTGGCAAAAGATATGCTGCAGCCCCTGGTAGGCCTTGGATGCACCTATGCCCTGGGCACCTATAGTGCTCTGTACAGGGGCTGATAAGGTGACCCAAGCCAATCTAGTTATGCACCTAGGGTACATGGAATCCATTTTACAGAGAGAGCAGATAGCCTGGGGCCCTGATTAGCAGGGAACCAGGCCAACTAAGTCGAAAACCAGCTAAACACAGGGCAAAAAATCTGGGGTAACCATAGTCAGGTAGCCACCTTCCTACATAACCCCCCCCCAAACGAAAGGAGATAAGGCTATCCTTGGCCAGGTAAGCCTATATTGCCTGAGTGGCCATATAAGGAAGTACCTGCACTAGCATGGGTACCCCCTGTCTCATGGTCCACTAAGCAGTCCCTCACCCTAGGGGTATTAGAGGGTCTCCACCATAGGGAATCACTACCTTGGGTGTGTTTATGCAAAGTTAAAGGCTGGTTTGGATATGGAGTATTGAAGTGAGGCTCCACTATTTTTGGGCTCAACTTCCTCCAATTATCTTCCACCATGTGTGCCTTTCTTTCTTCAACTGAGTTGTACTGAGCTCTCAGGGTCAACCTCTGGCTACCTAAAGCTGGAGGCTGGGTCCCTCTGTTTGGCTTGCTGGAGGGACAGTTCAGGTTTGGGCCCTTTGGGTCCCAGGTTTGGCTGTGCCCAACAGAATCCATCTGTGGGAGGTCCCTAACTACTTTTAAGGGGGCTCCCTCAGGAGTTTTTAAAGTTTTCACCTTACTAGGGCTACTAGTTTTGGTGCCCCTAATCTGTTGATGGGGGTGCTTTATTTGACAGGGGGCCCTCTGGGTCTCACTGTCCTTCTTGTCCTCTGCAGCCCTGGGCTGACTAAGGCAAGGTAGAGAGGGGCAGGTTACCTGCTCCAGACTGGATCCCACCTGAGAAGGGTCCACTGCCATCAGAGGCTCTGTCAGGCCAGGCCTAACAACCTCTGGGGCAGTTCCTTCATCAGGGGTAAGATCAGTTCCCTGAGGAGGCTGATCCTGTCCTAATGTCTGGTGAGGGGAAGATTTATCTTCCTCCTCCATGCTCTCAGTTTGGGTGGAGTGATCCATCATTTCAGGCTTCACAACAACCGTATCTGTTTGAGTTTGGGCTGTGGCCATCACAGCCCCACCAACCTTTTCAGGAGGAGACTCAGTTTGGGTTTCTGCTGTTATCATAACAGCTTTGCTATTCTGGTTTGGAAGAGCTTCTGGTAAAGATGGGGCAGAGAGTTGCTCAGCCCTACCAACCTTTTCAGGAAGGACATCTTGAATTGGGGCTATAGCCAGTACAGCCCCACTAACCTTTCCATTGGAATTTACCATTCTAGAATGGATTTTCTGTTCAACCTCAGCCCAGGCTGAGATTTCCAAATCATTACCCAGTAGACAGTCTACAGGCAAGTTTGGTGACACTGCCACTCTCTTTGGGCCAATGACACCTCCCCAGCTGAGACTTACTACTGCCATGGGATGATTTGTTTGGATACCATCAATGTTTGTTACCTGGTATGTGGCACCTGGTAAAAGTTGCTTAGAGGGGACTATACAGTCAGCCACCATGGTGATGCTAGCCCCTGTGTCTCTAAAAGCCTCAACTTTCAAACCATTGATGATGGGTTCTTGTCTATATTTGCTCAAGGTATTTGGGCAAACAGAGAAGTTGGCAAACCCCATGCCAGTCTCATAAACAAGATCATTTGGGGATGGGGACCTGGATAGGCCAGGGTCCCCTTGGGCTCCAAAAGTAAACCCACCCAGATTCCTGGGTGTGCTCCCACTTCCTGGGGGGTTACTGCTGACAGTAACAGGAGGTGTTGGAGCTGGCTTTGGAGGTATGTTTTCTTTATTGCCATTCTTGGGACAACAGCTGTCTGTTTTGTAATGCCCAACCTGTTTACAGGCATGACAATAAGGCTTTTTCTCAGTTGATGAAGTGTCTTGGGACCCACCCCCATTCTTGGAGTTTTGGGGCCCTGGGGAAGTCTTTTCTTTACTTTTATCCCCACCCTTATCTTGAGGCTTGGTAGACTCCTTCTTCTGGTTACTGTCCTGATTCTTAGGCCTAATCCTGGTTCTGACCCACTTATCTGCCCTCTTTCCCAATTCTTGGGGAGAGGTCAAATCTGAGTCCACCAGGTGCTGGTGTAAGAGCTGGTTCTGACAATTACTAAGGATCTGCTCCCTCATAATCAAATTATACAATCCTGTGAAGTCATGTACTTTGCTGCCATTTAGCCAACCCTCCAGAGCCTTAGTTGCACAATCAACAAAATCAGTCCAGTCCTGAGTCTGTGTCTTCTGGGTATCTCTGAACTTTAACCTGTACTGTTCAGTGGTTAAGCCAAACCCATCTATCAGAACACTCTTCAGGACTTTGTAATTGCTGGCATCCTCATGTCTGACAGTGAGGAGCCTATCCCTCCCTTTCTCTGAAAAGGAGTACCATAAGATTGCTGCCCACTGTTCCTCAGGAACCTGCTGTACCATGCAGGCTCTCTCCAGAGCAGTCATCCATTTGTGGATGTCATCCCCTTCCTTGTAGGGGGGCACAATCTTTGTCAGGTTTCTACTATCATAGGACCTGGGTTTCTCTTTAGGAACTTTGCTGCCACCAGTGGCATCTAAGCCACTTAATTTCTGTTCCCTAGCCAAGGTAAGTTTAGCTTGAGCCAAGGTAAGTTTAGCTTGAGCCAGAGCTACCTCCTCCCTCTCTATCTGGAGTTGGACAGCCCTCATTCTGGCCCTATGCTCTTTTCTCTGGGAGGAAGTCATCCCTCTTTGAGATTCTCTTGAGGCACTAGAAAGATGAGAGTCCCCTGACAGAGATCTCACCCTCCTGTTGCCTGGGAGAATTTGGTTATGAGATCTGGAGTGGTGCTGGCCCTCTCCATTCTCATGTAGGTCCAAGTTGGCCTGGTTAAGCCTGGCAACCTGTACCTGGTTTCCCCTCTGATCCTGATCTTCAGGCTCATCTAAGTCTGAGCCTTCCTCTTCCTCTTCCTCCTCCACTACATCATCATCTGGAAGATTCTCATTCTCAGGGGAGTTGTTCCCTTCACCTGATTCTAAGGGAGCCTGACTCACCTTATCTAGGTCATCCTTTTCTAGGAGAGCTATTAGGGAAGGAATGGTAGGGCCTCTGCCCTTTTTTAGCCCCCTGGCTGTGCACAAGGCACTCAGGTCTTTGTGGCTAAGGTTGTCATATCTGGATGTTGTCCCTATAGGATCAACTTCTACAGGAGCAGAACCTGAGGGTCTACCTGTATCAGACATGACTGCTAGTGAGGTGTAAGTGGTGCACTTACCTACACTAAGTGGTTTCCTACTGTACCTTGCTAGTGAGTTGTAGTCAGGGTGTGCTACTCCCTTTTATCTACAACTACTAAGTTCAGTAGAACTTAATATGCTAAGCTTTTGATTTATATGTACCTAGAGGTACTTGATGTGATCTTTCAATTTGATAAAGATTGCAATGGTAAAACAAACAGCAAGCTCAAATCCGCACCGCTGCACACCAATGTGAGAAGTTGGCCTGATATGTAGTGTTTCCAATTCTGGAACCACTGGGTATCAGTCCAAACAAACCCCAAAGATGTCTGGTTGTAAGTCAACCTTGTTAGACAAGCTATCCTAGTGGTAGCATGGACTAAGCAGCCTAAAGGCTAAACTTAAGAGGTCGTGTTAAGCGAGCTGTTTTACCACATACAATCCTGTAATCAAATGAAAGGACACCACACAAGTATATATTGTAAAAATATATGTATTTATTTCTAAATTACTCCCCAGTACTCTTTATGAGGAAAGGGGCACAAGCGTTAAATCAAAAGCACTGCTAAACATATAAAGTTGGCACAATTATGGCTGAGGGCGGGGGGCCACTCAGACCATATACTAAAAAAATGGTATAAGTAACACTTATCGAATATTGGTTAGGCCTAGGGCCTAGAGATTCGCTGGGAGCAGTCAGGACAAGCAATGAAGAAGTCGGGAGTAGCCCACAGGATACGGGTGCAGCACGGAAAGTGCGGCGCGCACCAATGTAAAGTCAATGGTGCGTAAAAGTTAGTTAAAGTGAATTAAATGATACTTCCGCTGAACCTAGGAACACAAAACTTCAGACACAGACCCTAGAGGTGTGTGCCAGTGTAAGGACACCGGCGTTGCAAAGTTACCTCACCCACAGGCCGTGGATGCAGAGGGTCGAAGTGGCGTCGGGTTCTGTCACGCAGGTTCTTGGTGCTTGGAGCTGTTGCAGCTGCAGGCGCTGTGAAGCAGAAGTGTCCGGTGCGATCCAAGGGTGGATCGAAGTAGAAAAGTACCTGAAAGCAGAGGGGACAGAGTCTGGGTCACTCAGCAGTGACCAGGGTGGAACCAGGACGGAACCAGGCAATGTCGGGCGCAATCAGGCGGTTGTCGATAGGCTTCTCTCCGCTGTCACGTGGGCTCTGGGGCATCTGCGACGTCCAGGAGCAGGTCACGATCTGTCCCACGTAGGCTCTCGCCGTCAGCACCGTCGGCTTGAAGATTGTAGCAAACAGCACTTGGCAAAAGCAATCCACGCAGAACCGGGAGATTGCTTATCACTCGAACCAGGAGGGTCAGAGTGGGTGCTCCTTTTTACAGGAGCTGGTGCAGATCTGGAGCAACCAGAAAAGCAAGTCGTATTTCGAAGTTCGTCGGCACAGGGGCCACAAGCCAGCTGGCAAGTGACCGGGCCAACGCGTCGAGCACACACAGGCAGAAGGGCCCCACGCAGCACTCGTCGAGTGTGGAGGGGTGAGCTTTGGTGCAAGTGGAGCTCGGGGCTGGGGCTTCTCAAACCCCGGTGTACAGCTTCGAGGGTCACTCGGGGGCTGCACGGTCAGCGTCTCGTGGCCTTTTCAAGATGGCGTGCCCCACGCTTCCGGTCGCCTCCACGGGTCTCAGCTCTGCAGGGACTGTGGATCGGGCAGGTAGAAGGCAGGCAAGCTTGATCTCGTCGATCTCTGTCGCTCGAGTTCCGGCGGGAACTGCAACAAAGCAAGGGTCGAGGGCTGGATGGTGCCTGTTTGCACAGGGTGGTCACTCCTTGACCACAAGGGAGATTCTTCAGTCTTCTCACGTCGTGTAGAAAGTCGAAGGGTCCAGATTTCGTTTCTTATGTTTCTTCAGGATGATCTGAGTTGCATTGGCACTGCTCCCCCTCTTATTCCAATCTGAGGGGTGGATCTCCTGCTAGGTCCCTCCCCTATGGGTGGGACCAGGAAGGGGGGTGGTTACACCCCCTTTCCTTTGTCCAGGTCTCACTGGAGCTGGGGCTGGGCTGCCCCAGAACCGGTTTGACAGGATTATGCAAGGGGAAGCCTTGTGCTCCCCAGGCACTGTCTGGTTTCATTCAAACCTCCCTGCTACAATCCACTATCTCCTGTCTGGGGTGGTGTCACACCTCCCTGTGACAGGAAATCCTTTGTCCAGGCCTCCTCTGCTGAGTTTCGGTCAGCAGCAGGAGGTCAGACATGTGTCTGTGGCAGAAGCATCCATTTTGTGGATCTGAGGCTCTTTTAAAAATCAACCGCATTTTAGCAAAAGTAACATGTCGTCCCCTCTAGAGGGGTGGAATGCTACCCCCGTCGCCAGGACTGGCGAGGGGGTAGTATTCCAATTCGTATGACACCTTACACGACATGTTTTGATAAAGCCAAACCAAAGTTAACATATAACCGCGAGGATTATAATGCACTTAATAGTATATGGTTTGGCATTATCCCGGATCAGCTTAGGGAGTTGTTCCCGACAGCTGCAGACAGGCTCAGCTCATGCCAGAGCACCATCTCACATAAAACCACGCACTCTGCCTCCAGGATTGATGAGGCCTTCCATAGGAGTGGCTTACAGGCTATATATGTGTCCAGATATAGGTTTAGATATAGGTATACTATATCTAAGCAAGGGGTGATTACACCCACTTGCCCCAGCTGAGTGATCAGCCAGTTGTGTCAATTTAGATAGCCAGCCAGGGGTGGCAAAAGATATGCTGCAGCCCCTGGTAGGCCTTGGATGCACCTATGCCCTGGGCACCTATAGTGCTCTGTACAGGGGCTGATAAGGTGACCCAAGCCAATCTAGTTATGCACCTAGGGTACATGGAATCCATTTTACAGAGAGAGCAGATAGCCTGGGGCCCTGATTAGCAGGGAACCAGGCCAACTAAGTCGAAAACCAGCTAAACACAGGGCAAAAAATCTGGGGTAACCATAGTCAGGTAGCCACCTTCCTACAAGGCGCTTAAGAGTATATGGTATGGCATTATCCCGGATCAGCTTAGGGAGTTGTTCCCGACAGCTGCAGACAGGCTCAGCTCATGCCAGAGCACCATCTCACATAAAACCACGCACTCTGCCTCCAGGATTGATGAGGCCTTCCATAGGAGTGGCTTACAGGCTATATATGTGTCCAGATATAGGTTTAGATATAGGTATACTATATCTAAGCAAGGGGTGATTACACCCACTTGCCCCAGCTGAGTGATCAGCCAGTTGTGTCAATTTAAGAACCAGCCAGGGGTGGCAAAAGCTATGCTTCAGCCCCTGGTAGGCCTTGGTGGCACCTATGCCCTGGGCACCTATAGTGCATGGTACAGGGGCTGACAAGGAGTCCATTTCCAATTGTGGTATGTACCTATAGCACATGTATTATAAATTTAGAGAGAGAACAGCAGGCTGGGGGTCTGATTAGCAGGCCCACAGCCTCAGTAAGTCGAAAACCAGTGAAGCAAAAAGCAAAAATTGGGGTGACCATAGGATAGCAGACCCTACTCTCCTACAAGCGCCTTATAATCCTCGCGGTTATATAGCAACTTTGGTTTGGCTTTATCAAAACATGTCGTGTAAGGTGTCATACGAATTGGAATACTACCCCCTCGCCAGTTCTTGCGACGGGGGTAGCATTCCACCCTTCTAGAGGGAGAAGACATGTTACTTTACTGAAACGCGGTTGATTTAAAATGAGCCTCAGATCCACAAAATGGATGCCCCTGCCACAGACACGGGTCTGGCCTCCTGCTGCTGACCGAAACCCGGCAGAGGAGGCCTGGACAAAGAGTTTCCTGTCACAGGGCGGTGTCAAACCACCCCAGACAGGAGATAGTGGATTGGAGTAGGGAGGTTTCAAAGAAACCAGACACTGCCTGGGGAGCACAAGGCTGCCCCTTGCATAATCCGGCCAAACCGGTTCTGGGGCCTCCCAGCCCCTGTCCCAGCGCGTCCAGGATCAAAGGAGAGGGGTGTAACCACCCCCTTCCTGGGTCCCACCCATAGGAGGGGACCTAGCAGGATGTCCAACCCCCCAGATTCGAATAAGAGGGGGAGCAGTCCCAATGCAACTCAGATCATCCTGAAGAAACATAAGAAACGAATTCTGGACCCTTCGACTTTCTACACGACGTGAGAAGACTGAAGAATCTCCCTTGTGGTCAAGGAGTGACACCCCTGTGCAAACAGGCACCATCCAGCCCTCGACCCTTGCTTTGTTGCAGTTCCCGCCGGAACTCGAGCGACAGAGATCCACGAGATCAAGCTTGCCTGCCTTCTACCTGCCCGATCCACAGTCCCTGCAGAGCTGAGACCCGTGGAGGCGACCGGAAGCGTGGGGCATGCCATCTTGAAAAGGCCACGAGACGCTGACCGTGCAGCCCACGAGTGACCCTCGAAGCTGTACACCAGGGTTTGAGAAGCCCCAGCCCCGAGCTCCACTTGCACCAAAGCTCACCCCTCCACACTCGACGAGTGCTGCGTGGGGCCCTTCTGCTTGTGTGGGCTTGACGCGTTGGCCCGGTCACTTGCCAGCTGGCTTGTGGTCCCTGTGCCGACGAAACTTTAAATACGACTCGCTTTTCTGGTTGCTCCAGATCTGCACCAGCTCCTGTAAAAAGGAGCCCCCACTCTGACCCTCCTGGTTCGAGTGATAAGCAATCTCCCAGTTCCGCGTGGATTGCTTTTGCCAAGTGCTGTTTGCTGCAATCTTGAAGCCGACGGTGCTGACGGCGAGAGCCTACATTGGACAGATCGTGACCTGCTCCTGGACGTCGCAGATGCCCCAGAGCCCACGTGACAGTGGAGAGAAGCCTATCGACAACTGCCTGATTGCGCCCGACATTGCCTGGTTCCGTCCTGGTTCCACCCTGGTCACTGCTGAGTGACCCAGACTCTGTCCCCTCTGCTTTCAGGTACATTTCTACTTCGATCCACCCTTGGATCGCACCGGACACTTCTGCTTCACAGCGCCTGCAGCTGCAACAGCTTCAAGCACCAAGAACCTGCGTGTCAGAACCCGACGCCACTTCGACCCTGTGCACCCACGGCCTGTGGGTGAGGTAACATTGCAACGCCGGTGTTCCCACACTGGTACACACCTCTAGGGTCTGTGTCTAAAGTTTTGTGTTTCTAGGTTCAGCGGAAGTATCTTTTAATTCACTTTAACTGACTTTTACTCACCATTGACAGTGCATTGGTGCGCGCCGCACTTTCCGTGCTGCACCCGTCTTCTGTGGGCTACTCCCGACTTCATCATTGCTAGTCCTGACTGCTCCCAGCGAATCTCTAGGCCCTAGGCCTAACCATTGTTCGATAAGTGTTACTTATACCATTTTTTTAGTATATGGTCTGAGTGGCCACCCGCCCTCATCCATAATTGTGCAACTTTATATGTTTTACTGTGCTTTTGATTTAACGCTTGTGCCCCTTTCCTCATAAAGAGTACTGGGGAGTAATTTAGAAATAAATACATATATTTTTATAATATATACTTGTGTGGTGTCCTTTCATTTGATTACAGGATTGTATGTGGTAAAACAGCTCGCTTAATACGACCTCTTAAGTTAAGCCTTTAAGGCTGCTTAGTCCATGCTACCACTAGGCTAGCTTGTCTATCAAGGTTGACTTACAACCAGACATCTTTGGGGTTTGTTTGGACAGATACCAAGTTGTTCCAGAATTGGAAACACTACATATCAGGCCAACTTCTCACAATGACACATGACACCACATTACACATGATGACACATGACACATGATGACACATGATGACACATGACACCACATGACACTTGACACATGATGACACATGACACCACATGACTCCACATGATACATGACAACACATGGCAACATATGATGACACATGATGACACATGGCACATGACACCACATGACACCACAAGACACCACATGACACCACATGACACATTAAACCACATGACACCACATGACACCACATAACGACACATGACAACACATGATGACACATGACGACAATTCACATGATGACACAACACCACATGACACCACAAGATACCACATGACACCACATGACGACACATGACACCACATGACCACATGACCCACATGACACATGATGACACATGACACCACATGACGACACATGATGACACATGATGACACATGACAACACATGACACCACAAGATACCACATGACACATGATAACACATGACACCACATGACACCACATGACACATGACACCACATGACACCACATGACACATGATGACACATGACGACACATGACACCACACGATGACACATGACACATGACACCACATGACACCACATGACACCACATGACACCACATGACACCACATGATGACACATGTTGACAAATGACACCACATGACAAACGACACCACATGACGACACATGATACATGATGGCACATGATGACACATGACGACACATGACACATGATGACACATGACACCACATGACGCATGACAACACATCACAACACATGACGACACATGACGACACATGATGACACATGATACCACATGACAAATGACACCACATGATGACACATGATGATACATGACGACACATGACGACACATGACGACACATGATACATGATGACACATGACACCACATGACACATGATGACACATGACACCACATCACGACACATGACGGCACATGACAACACATGACACCACAGGACACCACATGACACATGATGACACATGACGACAAATGACACATGACGACACAACACCACATGACACCACAAGATACCACATGACACATGATAACACATGACACAACATGACACCACATGATGACACATGTTGACAAATGACACCACATGACAAACGACACCACATGACGACACATGATACATGATGGCACATGATGACACATGACGACACATGACACATGATGACACATGACACCACATGACGCATGACAACACATCACAACACATGACGACACATGACGACACATGATGACACATGATACCACATGACAAATGACACCACATGATGACACATGATGATACATGACGACACATGACGACACATGACGACACATGATACATGATGACACATGACACCACATGACACATGATGACACATGATGACACATGATGACACATGACACCACATCACGACACATGACGACACATGACAACACATGACACCACAGGACACCACATGACACATGATGACACATGACGACAAATGACACATGACGACACAACACCACATGACACCACAAGATACCACATGACACATGATAACACATGACACAACATGACACCACATGACACATGATACCACATGACACCACATGACACCACATGACACCACATGACACATGATGACACATGACGACACATGACACCACATGATGACACATGATGACACATGACACCACATGACACCACATGACACCACATGACACCACATGCTGACACATGATGACACATGACAACACATGACACATGATGACACATGACACCACATGATACCACATGACACCACATGGCACCATATGATGACACATGACGACACATGATGACACATGACACACGATGACACATGAAACCACATGACACCACATGATACCACATGACACCACACGATGACACATGATGACACATGATGACACATTACGACACATGACACATGATGACACATGACACCACATGATACCACATGACACCACATGGCACCACATGACGACACATGACAACACATGACGACACATGACAACACATGACACACAATGACACATGACACCACATGACACCACATGATACCACTTGACACCACATGACACCACATGACACATGATGACAGGTGATTACACATGATGACACATGATGACACATGATGACACATGACACCACATGACACATGATGACACATGACACCACATGGCACCACATGATGACACATGATGACATATGACGACACATGACACACGATGACACATGACACCACATGACACCACATGATACCACATGACACCACAATACACCACATGACACATGATGACACATGACAACACATGACACCACATGACCCACATGACATCATGATGACACATGACACCACATGACCCACATGACCCACATGACACATGATGACACATGACAACACTTGACACCACATGACCGTCATGACTCATGATGGCTAATGACAACACATGACATGACGTGGACACATGACACATGACCCACATGATGACACATGACACCACATGCTGACCCATGATGACACATGACACCACATGACAAATGACACCACATGACGACACATGATGATACATGATGACACATGATGACACATGATACTACATGACACATGATGACACATGACACCACATCACACATGATGACACATGACACATGATGACACATGATGACACATGACACCACATGACACTTGACACATGATGGCACATGACAGCACATGACTCCACATGATACATGACAACACATTGCAACATATGATGACACATGATGACGCATGGCACATGACACCACATGACACATGACACCACATGACACCACATGACACCACATGACACTACATGACGACACATGATGAAACATGATGACACATGACGACACATGACCCACATGACACATGATGACACATGACACCACATGGCACCACATGATGACACATGATGACATATGACGACACATGACACACAATGACACATGACACCACATGACACCACATGATACCACATGACACCACAATACACCACATGACACATGATGACACATAATGACACATGACAACACATGACACCACATGACCCACATGACATCATGATGACACATGACACCACATGACCCACGTGACTCACATGACACATGATGACACATGACAACACTTGACACCACATGACCGTCATGACTCATGATGGCTAATGACAACACATGACATGACGTGGACACATGACACATGACCCACATGATGACACATGACACCACATGCTGACCCATGATGACACAAGACACCACATGACAAATGACACCACATGACGACACATGATGATATATGATGACACATGATGACACATGATACTACATGACACATGACGACACATGACACCACATCACACATGATGACACATGACACCACATGACACATGATGACACATGATGACACATGACACCACATGACACTTGACACATGATGGCACATGACAGCACATGACTCCACATGATACATGACAACACATGGCAACATATGATGACACATGATGACGCATGGCACATGACACCACATGACACATGACACCACATGACACCACATGACACCACATGACACTACATGACGACACATGATGACACCTGATGACACATGACAACACATGACACATGATGACACATGACACCACATGACACCACATGATACCACATGACACCACAATACACCACATGACACATGATGACACATGACGACACATGACACCACATGACCCACATGACATCATGATGACACATGACACCACATGACCCACATGACACATGATGACACATAACACTTGACACTACATGACCGTCATGACTCATGATGGCTAATGACAACACATGACATGACGTGGACACATGACACATGACCCACATGACGACACATGACCCACATGACACATGATGACACATGACACCACATGGCACCACATGATGACACATGATGACATATGACGACACATGACACACGATGACACATGACACCACATGACACCACATGATACCACATGACACCACATGATACCACATGACACCACAATACACCACATGACACATGATGACACATGATGACACATGACGACACATGACACCACATGACCCACATGACATCATGATGACACATGATGACACATGACACCACATGACCCACATGACACATGATGACACATAACACTTGACACCACATGACCGTCATGACTCATGATGGCTAATGACAACACATGACATGACGTGGACACATGACACATGACCCACATGACGACACATGACCCACATGACACATGATGACACATGACACCACATGGCACCACATGATGACACATGATGACATATGACGACACATGACACACGATGACACATGACACCACATGACACCACATGACACCACATGACACCACATGATACCACATGACACCACAATACACCACATGACACATGATGACACATGATGACACATGACGACACATGACACCACATGACCCACATGACATCATGATGACACATGATGACACATGACACCACATGACCCACATGACACATGATGACACATAACACTTGACACCACATGACCGTCATGACTCATGATGGCTAATGACAACACATGACATGACGTGGACACATGACACATGACCCACATGATGACACATGACACCACATGCTGACACATGATGACACATGACACCACAAGACAAATGACACCACATGACAACACATGATGATACATGAGGACACATGATGACACATGATACTACATGACAAATGACGACATGACACATGATGACACATAACACTTGACACCACATGACAGTCATGACTCATGATGGCTAATGACAACACATGACATGACGTGGACACATGACACATGACCCACATGACGACACATGACCCACATGACACATGATGACACATGACACCACATGGCACCACATGATGACACATGATGACATATGACGACACATGACACACGATGACACATGACACCACATGACACCACATGATACCACATGACACCACAATACACCACATGACACATGATGACACATGATGACACATGACAACACATGACACCACATGACCCACATGACATCATGATGACACATGACACCACATGACCCACGTGACCCACATGACACATGATGACACATGACAACACTTGACACCACATGACCGTCATGACTCATGATGGCTAATGACAACACATGACATGACGTGGACACATGACACATGACCCACATGATGACACATGACACCACATGCTGACCCATGATGACACATGACACCACATGACAAATGACACCACATGATGACACATGATGATACGTGATGACACATGATGACACATGATACTACATGACACATGACGACACATGACACCACATCACACATGATGACACATGACACCACATGACACATGATGACACATGATGACACATGACACCACATGACACTTGACACATGATGGCACATGACAGCACATGACTCCACATGATACATGACAACACATGGCAACATATGATGACACATGACACCACATGACACATGACACCACATGACACCACATGACACCACATGACACTACATGACGAGACATGATGACACATGATGACACATGACGACACATGACACATGATGACACATGACACCACATGACACCACATGATACCACATGACACCACAATACACCACATGACACATGATGACACATGATGACACATGACGACACATGACACCACATGACCCACATGACATCATGATGACACATGATGACACATGACACCACATGACCCACATGACACATGATGACACATAACACTTGACACCACATGACCGTCATGACTCATGATGGCTAATGACAACACATGACATGACGTGGACACATGACACATGACCCACATGATGACACATGACACCAAATGCTGACACATGATGACACATGACGCCACAAGACAAATGACACCACATGACAACACATGATGATACATGAGGACACATGATGACACATGATACTACATGACAAATGACGACACTTGACACCACATGACACATGATGACACATGACGACACATGACGACACATGACAACACATGACACATGATGACACATGACACCACATGACACATGATGACACATGATGACACATGACACCACATGACACTTGGCACATGATGACACATGACACCACATGACACCACATGACACCACATGACACCACATGATGACACATGATGACACATGACGACACATGATGACACATGACACCACATGACAAACGACACCACATGACGACACATGATACATGACAGCACATGATGACACATGACGACACATGACACATGATGACACATGACACCACATGATGCATGACAACACATGACAACACATGATGACACGACGACAAATGATGAGACATGACACCACTTGACAAATGGCACCACATGATGACATATGATGATACATGATGACACATGACGACACATGACACATGCCGACACATGACGACATATGACACCACATGATGACACATGACACCACATGACAAATGACAAATGACACCACATGACGACACATGACGACACATGATGACACATGACACATGATGACACATGACACCACATGACACATGATGGCATATGATGACACATGACACCACATGAAGACACATGACGACACATGATGACACATGACAACACATGACACCACATGACACCACATGACACATGATGACACATGACGACAAATGACACATGACGACACAACACCACATGACACCACAAGATACCACATGACACATGGTAACACATGGCACCACATTACACCACATGACACATGATGACACATGACACCACATAACACCACATGACACCACAAGACACCACATGACACCACATGATGACACATGATGACACATGACGACATATGACACATGATGACATATGACACCACATGACAAATGACACCATATGATGACACATGATGATACATGATGACACATGATGACACATGATACTACATGACACACGACTACACATGACACCACATGATGACACATGACACCACATGACGACACATGATGACACATGACAACACATGACACCACATGACACATGATGACACATGACACCACATGACACATGATGACACATGATGACACATGATGACACATGATGACACATGACACCACATGACACTTGACACATGATGACACATGACACCACATGACTCCACATGATACATGACAACACATGGCAACATATGATGACAAATGATGACGCATGGCACATGACACCACATGACACATGACACCACATGACACCACATGATGACACATGATGACACATGATGACACATGACACATGACGACACATGACACCACATGATACCACATGACACCACATGGCACCACATGATGACACATGATGACCCATGATGACACATGACACCTCATGACCCACATGACACATGATGACACATGATGACACATGACACCACATGACCCACATGACCTACATGACACATGACGACACATGACACCACATGACCCACATGACACATGATGACACATGACAACACATGACCCACATGACCTACATGACACATGACAACACATGACACCACATGACCCACATGACACATGATGACACATGACAACACATGACATGACATGGACACATGACACATGACCCACATGATGACACATGACACCACATGCCAACACATGACACATGATGACACCTCATGACCCACATGACACATGATGACACATGATGACACAGGACGACACATGATGACACATGACACCACATGACAAATGACACACATGACACCACATGACGACACATGATACCACATGACACCACATGACACCACATGACCCATATGACACAGGATGACACATGACAACACATGACGACACATGACGACACATGACGACACATGACGACACATGATGACACATGACACCACGTGACACATGATGGCACATGATGACACATGATGACACATGACACCACATGACGACACATGACGACAATGACACATGATGACACAACACCACATGACACCACAAGATACCACATGACACATGATAACACATGACACCACATGACACCACATGACACATGACACCACATGACACCACATGACACCACATGACACATGATGACACATGACGACACATGACACCACATGATGACACATGATAATACATGACACATGATGACACATGACACCACATGACACCACATGACACATGATGACACATGACACCACATGACACATGATGACACATGATGACACATGATGACACATGATGACACATGAAACCACATGACAACACATGACAACACATGACAACACATGACAACACATGATGATACATGATGACACATGACACCACATGATGACACATGCCACCACATTACACACGATGACACATGATGACAAATGACAACACATGACACCACATGACACCACATGACGACACATGATACCACATGACACCACATGACACCACATGACCCACATGACACATGATGACACATGACAACACATGACGACACATGACGAGACATGACGACACATGACACATGATGACACATGACACCACATGACACATGATGGCACATGATGACACATGATGACACATGACACCACATGACACCACATGACAACACATGACAATGACACATGATGACACAACACCACATGACACCACAAGATACCACATGACACATGATAACACATGACACCACACGACACCACATGACACATGACACCACATGACACCACATGACACCACATGACACATGATGACACATGACGACACATGACACCACATGATGACACATGATGACACATGACACCACATGACACCACATGACACCACATGCCACCACATGATGACACATGATGACACATGACACATGATGACACATAACACCACATGATACCACATGACATCACATGGCACCACATGACACAAGATGACACATGACAACACATGACGACACATGACACATGATGACACATGACACCACATGACACCACATGATACCACATGAAACCACATGACACATGATGACACATGATGACACATGATGACACATGACACCTCATGACCCACATGACACATGATGACACATGATGACACATGACCCCACATGACCCACATGACCCACAAGACACATGATGACACATGACAACACATGACACCACATGACCCACATGACACATGATAATGCATGACAACACAAGACAACATATGACGACACATGACAACACATGATGACACATGACACCACATGACACCACATGACGACACATGACGACACATGACGACACATGACGACACATGATGACACATGATGACACATGACACATTGTACCACATGACACATGATGACACATGATGACACATGACACCACATGAAGACACATGACGACACATGATGACACATGACAATACATGACACCACATGACGCCACATGACACATGATGACACATGATGACAAATGACACATGACAACACAACACCACATGACACCACAAGATACCACATGACACATGATAACACATGGCACCACATGACACCACATGACACATGACACCACATGACACCACATGACACATGATGAGACATTATGACACATGACACCACTTGATGACACATGACGACACGACACCACATGACACCACAAGACACATGACACCACATGATGACACATGATGACACATGACGACACATGACACATGATGACACATGACACCACATGACAAATGACACCACATGACGACACATGATGATACATGACGACACATGATGACACATGACGACACATGACACATGATGACACATGACACCACATGACGCATGACAACACATGATGACACATGATGACACATGACACCACATGACACCACAACACTTGATGGCACATGACATACCCTTTGGAAATCGACCCTCCAAATTCTAATGATGTCCTCCCTTTATTTGCAGGGTCGCTCTGCCTCACTAGGCATTTGGCCATCACGCTCGCTGCATGAACCCCACCGGCATGATCTACCCTGGGGAGCCTCCCCCATCTCCATCCACCCCCACTGCGTTGTGAATATTTACACTTTCGCCGAATATCAAGTGGATTGTCCTATGTAACAGCATGCTCATTTAGTATATCCATCCTCCCCCCACTGCGCCGTGAAAATTGACACTTTCGCTGAATATCGATTGGATTGTCCTATGTCACAGCATGCTCATTTAGTATACTTAGTGCACTCCGGTCTCATCTAAATGCGCCGCCCGCACAACCGGCTCTTCCTTAGTCTAGGATTCTTTACATAGGTAATCACTTCTTGGGCAGGCCTCATTGTACCTATGTAGAACCGAGTACATTTCTCCACTTCCTTCCGACGTTTTCTGTTCACTCTGAAATGACTATTCATTATCACGACCCCCTGTACAGAGCTGGAATTGAGTAGCTTTCTCTACTACTACAGGAACCCACTGATCACCTCCACATTGATCAACCTGATGCCACATGTGAGAAGTTGGCCCGATATGCAGCGTTCGCTATTCTAGCGACCACTATGCATCGGTCCAAATGACCCTTATGGTGATTGGTTGTAAGTCAACCTTAGACCAGCTATCCTAGTAGTGTGGATACGAGCAGTCTGTGAGAAGTTGGCCTGAAATGTAGTGTTTCCAATTCTGGAACCACTGGGTATCAGTCCAAACAAACCCCAAAGATGTCAGGTTGTAAGTCAACCTTGTAGACAAGCTATCCTAGTGGTAGCATGGACTAAGCAGCCTTAAAGGCTTAACTTAAGAGGTCGTGTTAAGCGAGCTGTTTTACCACATACAATCCTGTAATCAAATGAAAGGACACCACACAAGTATATATTATAAAAATATATGTATTTATTTCTAAATTACTCCCCAGTACTCTTTATGAGGAAAGGGGCACAAGCGTTAAATCAAAAGCACTGTTACACATATAAAGTTGCACGTTTATGGATGAGGGCGGGTGGCCACTCAGACCATATATTAAAAAAGTGGTATAAGTAACACTTATCGAACAATGGTTAGGCCTAGGGCCTAGAGATTCGCTGGGAGCAGTCAGGACAAGCAATGAAGAAGTCGGGAGTAGCCCACAGGAGACGGGTGCAGCACGGAAAGTGCGGCGCGCACCAATGCACTGTCAATGGTGCGTAAAAGTCAACTAAAGTGAATTAAAAGATACTTCCGCTGAACCTAGGAACACAAAACTTTAGACACAGACCCTAGAGGTGTGTACCAGTGTAAAGACACCGGCGTTGCAAAGTTACCTCACCCACAGGCCGTGGGTGCACAGGGTCGAAGTGGCGTCGGGTTCTGTCACGCAGGTTCTTGGTGCTTGGAGCTGTTGCAGCTGCAGGCGCTGTGAAGCAGAAGTGTCCGGTGCGATCCAAGGGTGGATCGAAGTAGAAAAGTACCTGAAAGCAGAGGGGACAGAGTCTGGGTCACTCAGCAGTGACCAGGGTGGAACCAGGACGGAACCAGGCAATGTCGGGCGCAATCAGGCGGTTGTCGATAGGCTTCTCTCCGCTGTCACGTGGGCTCTGGGGCATCTGCGACGTCCAGGAGCAGGTCACGATCTGTCCCACGTAGGCTCTCGCCGTCAGCACCGTCGGCTTCGAGATTGCAGCAAACAGCACTTGGCAAAAGCAATCCACGCGGAACCGGGAGATTGCTTATCACTCGAACCAGGAGGGTCAGAGTGGGTGCTCCTTTTCACAGGAGCTGGTGCAGATCTGGAGCAACCAGAAAAGCAAGTCGTATTTCAAAGTTCGTCGGCACAGGGGCCACAAGCCAGCTGGCAAGTGACCGGGCCAACGCGTTGAGCGCACACAAGCAGAAGGGCCCCACGCAGCACTCGTCGAGTGTGGAGGGGTGAGCTTTGGTGCAAGTGGAGCTCGGGGCTGGGGCTTCTCAAACCCCGGTGTACAGCTTCGAGGGTCACTCGTGGGCCGCACGGTCAGCGTCTCGTGGCCTTTTCAAGATGGCGTGCCCCACGCTTCCGGTCGCCTCCACGGGTCTCAGCTCTGCAGGGACTGTGGATCGGGCAGGTAGAAGGCAGGCAAGCTTGATCTCGTCGATCTCTGTCGCTCGAGTTCCGGCGGGAACTGCAACAAAGCAAGGGTCGAGGGCTGGATGGTGCCTGTTTGCACAGGGTGGTCACTCCTTGACCACAAGGGAGATTCTTCAGTCTTCTCACGTCGTGTAGAAAGTCGAAGGGTCCAGATTTCGTTTCTTATGTTTCTTCAGGATGATCTGAGGTCCGTTGGGACTGCTCCCCCTCTTATTCGAATCTCGGGGGTTGGACATCCTGCTAGGTCCACTCCTATGGGTGGGACCCAGGAAGGGGGTGGTTACACCCCTCTCCTTTGATCCTGGCCGCGCTGGGACAGGGGCTGGGAGGCCCCAGAACCGGTTTGGCTGGATCCTGCAAGGGGCAGCCTTGTGCTCCCCAGGCAGTGTCTGGTTTCTTTGAAACCTCCCTACTCCAATCCACTATCTCCTGTCTGGGGTGGTTTGACACCGCCCTGTGACAGGAAACTCTTTGTCCAGGCCTCCTCTGCCGGGTTTCGGTCAGCAGCAGGAGGTCAGACCCGTGTCTGTGGCAGGGGCATCCATTTTGTGGATCTGAGGCTCATTTTAAATCAACCGCGTTTCAGTAAAGTAACATGTCTTCTCCCTCTAGAAGGGTGGAATGCTACCCCCGTCGCCAGAACTGGCGAGGGGGTAGTATTCCAATTCGTATGACACCTTACACGACATGTTTTGATAAAGCCAAACCAAAGTTGCTATATAACCGCGAGGATTATAAGGCGCTTAAGAGTATATGGTATGGCATTATCCCGGATCAGCTTAGGGAGTTGTTCCCGACAGCTGCAGACAGGCTCAGCTCATGCCAGAGCACCATCTCACATAAAACCACGCACTCTGCCTCCAGGATTGATGAGGCCTTCCATAGGAGTGGCTTACAGGCTATATATGTGTCCAGATATAGGTTTAGATATAGGTATACTATATCTAAGCAAGGGGTGATTACACCCACTTGCCCCAGCTGAGTGATAAGCCAGTTGTGTCAATTTAAGAACCAGCCAGGGGTGGCAAAAGCTATGCTTCAGCCCCTGGTAGGCCTTGGTGGCACCTATGCCCTGGGCACCTATAGTGCATGGTACAGGGGCTGACAAGGAGTCCATTTCCAATTGTGGTATGTACCTATAGCACATGTATTATAAATTTAGAGAGAGAACAGCAGGCTGGGGGTCTGATTAGCAGGCCCACAGCCTCAGTAAGTCGAAAACCAGTGAAGCAAAAAGCAAAAATTGGGGTGACCATAGGATAGCAGACCCTACTCTCCTACATAACCCCCCCCCAAACGCAGGGACATTAAACTTAACCTTGACCAGATAAGTCTTCATGTTCTAAGTGGAAGTACCTGGAGAGACCATCTGCATTACCATGGTCAGTCCCTGGGCGGTGCTCCACTGTAAAGTCCATCCCCTGTAGGGAAATGGACCACCTGAGCAGTTTGGGATTTTCACCCTTCATCTGATTTAGCCACAAGAGGGGCTTATGGTCTGTCTGAATTAGGAAGTGAGTGCCAAACAAGTATGGCCTCAGCTTCTTCAGGGCCCAAACCACAGCAAAGGCCTCCCTCTCAATAGCTGACCAACGTTTCTCCCTGGGGGTCAGCCTTCTGCTAATAAAAGCAATGGGCTGGTCTTGACCATCTTGATTAAGTTGTGAAAGCACAGCTCCCACCCCCAACTCAGAAGCATCTGTCTGTACAATGAACTGTTTGGAGTAGTCAGGACTCTTCAGGATAGGTGCAGAGCACATGGCCTTCTTCAGGTCATCAAATGCCTTTTGACAGCTAACTGTCCACTGAACCTTTTTGGGCATCTTCTTGGATGTCAAGTCATTCAATGGTGTCACAATGGACCCATAGTTCTTTACAAATTTTCTGTAATACCCAGTCAGGCCCAAGAAGGCTCTGACTTGTGTCTGGGTAGTTGGAGGAGTCCAGTCCTGTATGGTCTGGATCTTGCTCTCCAGTGGTTGAACTTGACCCCCACCTACTAGGTGGCCCAAGTACACAACCTTGCTCTGCCCTATCTGGCACTTAGTAGCCTTGATAGTCAGGCCTGCCTTTTGCAGGGCCTCCAGAACCTTCTTCAGGTGGATCAGGTGATCCTCCCAGGTGGAGCTAAAGACAGCAATATCATCTAGATATGCTGCGCAAAAGTCATCCAACCCAGCAAGGACTTGGTTCACCAACCTTTGGAAAGTGGCAGGTGCATTCTTCAAACCAAAGGGCATTACCACAAACTGATAATGTCCACTAGGGGTAGAGAATGCTGTTTTGGCTTTTGACTCTTCAGCTAGTCTGATTTGCCAGTAGCCAGCTGTCAAATCAAATGTGCTCAGAAACTTGGCAGAAGCCAATTTATCAATGAGCTCATCTGCTCTTGGAATGGGATGAGCATCTGTCCTAGTGACAGCATTGAGACCTCTGTAGTCCACACAAAACCTCATTTCTCTCTTCCCATCTTTGGTATGAGGTTTTGGCACAAGGACCACTGGGCTAGCCCATGGGCTCTCTGATGGCTCAATCACTCCAAGCTCCAACATCTTTTGCACCTCAGCCTTTATACAATCCCTGACATGGTCAGGTTGCCTGTAGATCTTATTCTTCACAGGCAGATTGTCACCAGTATCCACCTCATGGGTGCACCAGTTAGTCTGACTGGGTGTGAGTGAAAACAAATGTCTGTGGGCCTGCAACACCTGTCTGCAGTCCACCTGTTGCTGCTCAGTGAGGCTGCCTGCCAAGGCTACTCCATCAACTGAACCATCATCAGGGTTCTGGGAAAGCAGGTCTGGGAGAGGGTCACTCTCTTCCTCCTGTTCCCCATCTGTGGCCATGAGGAGACTCATGTCCTCCCTGTCAACAAATGCTTTCAAACGATTGACATGGAGCACCCTGTGGGGGCTCCTAGGGGTGCCAAAGTCAACCACATAGGTGACTTCTCCCTTTTTCTCAATGATAGGGTAGGGTCCAGTCCATTTGTCCTGGAGAGCTGCTGGCCCCACTGGGTCCAACACCCACACCTTCTGCCCTGGCTGGTACTCAACCAGAACAGCCTTTTGGTCATGCCAGGCTTTCTGTAATTCCTGACTTGCCTCAAGGTTTTTGGATGCTCTCTCCATGTATTCAGCCATCCTGGAGCGGAGACCAAGTACATAGTCCACAATGTCTAGTTTAGGCTTTTTGAGAGGTAACTCCCATCCTTCCTTCACCAAACTCAGTGGACCTCTTACAGGGTGGCCAAACAAAAGTTCAAAAGGGCTGTAGCCAACCCCCTTCTGTGGGACCTCTCTGTAAGCAAAGAGCAAGCAGGGTAAAAGGATGTCCCATTTCCGCCTAAGCTTCTCTGGTAAACCTTTTATCATTCCCTTTAGGGTCTTGTTGAACCTTTCCACAAGCCCATTGCACTGTGGATGGTAGGGTGTGGTAAACTTATAGTTTACTCCACACTCTTTCCACATTGCTTTTAAGTATCCAGACATGAAGTTGGCACCTCTGTCTGAAAGAACCTCCTTTGGAAAGCCCACTCTTGAGAAAACTGCAATGAGGGCTTTTGCCACCACAGGAGCTGTGGTGGTCCTCAGGGGAATTGCTTCTGGGTACCTGGTGGCATGATCCACTACCACCAGTATAAATCTGTGCCCAGATGCTGTTTGAGGATCCATGGGACCCACAATGTCTATTCCAACTCTTTCAAAGGGTACCCCCACCACAGGTAGTGGTATCAGGGGGGCCTTTGTTGTGCCACCTGACTTGCCACTGGCTTGGCAAGTGACACAGGAGCGACAAAACTCCTTGACATCTTCTGACATGTGAGGCCAGTGAAAGTGTGGAACAAGCCTGTCCCAAGTCTTGTTCTGGCCTAAGTGTCCTGCAAGGGGAATATCATGGGCCAAGGTAAGAAGGAAGCCCCTAAACTTCAAAGGTATAACCAACCTCCTGGTTGTGCCAGGCTTGGGGTCTCTAGCCTCTGAATAAAGGAGTCCTTCATCCCAATACACTTTATGGGTACCTTGAGCATTCCCTGCAGCCTCAGCAGCAGCTTGCTGTCTGAGGGGTTCAAGTGAAGGGCAATCTAATTGGGCCTGCCCCAGGTCTGCCCTTGAGGGTCCCCCTGTCCCCAGAAACTCAACCTGATCAGGTTCAAGCTCCTCTGAGACAGTCTCCTCTTGGACTGCAGAATCAGTTTCCTGTGAAACCTGATCCTCAACCTGGGGCAAGTGGGAAGGCACAGCCTTAACCCTCTTGCTCCTTCTCTTGGGTTGTGGTCGGTCTATTGTTTCAAGATCCACCACTGGTTCAGGAAGGCACTTCTTAGCCTGAGACCTTGTCACTGCAAGGACATGAGCTGAAATCCCTAGCATTTCTGCATGAGTCCTGTACTCCACTTCTGACCAAACTGAGCTTTCAAGATCATTGCCTAACAGACAGTCTACTGGGAGGTCTGCACTCACAACAACTTTCTTTAGGCCATCTACCCCTCCCCAGGAGAAGTTCACAACAGCCACACTATGGGAAGTAGTGGAGTTGCTTGCATTGGTCACTAGGTAACTTTCACCTAGTACAATCTGTCCAGGATCCACAAAACCAGGTGTCACCATTGTGACACTGGCACAAGTGTCCCTGTAGGCCTGAGCCAGTTTCTCATTAATTAAGGGAGTCTGCCTATATTTGCCCAGGTTACTGGGGCTTACTGCAGTGGGCAAAGATAAGTCCACATCATATAGGAGAACTGCCTGTGTGGGGATTCTGACTAGGCCAGATTCCACCTCAGTACCCAGGGTCAGCCCTACTAAACCCTTTGGCTGTGTACCACCACTGCTGACTGTACTAGGGGGTGCAGTTGCTTTAGGAGCTGCAGTGGTGGGGACTGGATTTTTCTTAGTGCATTCACTGCCCCAGTGTGAAACTGATTTGCAGGTATTACACCAAGGTTTCTTTGGGCCATCATTCTTCTTCTTCTTGTTTCCATTTTGGGAACCCCCCTCCTTATTGCTAGTTTGGGGGCCTGAAGACTTCTGGTCCTTTTCTTTATCTTTCTGATTCCCACCCTTCTGGTCTGTTTTCTTCTGGTCACCTTGGTTCTGGTTTTTCTGCTTAATCCTTGTTCTGACCCATTTGTCTGCCTTCTTTCCCAATTCTTGGGGAGAGGTCAAATCAGAGTCAACAAGGTATTGATGCAACAGCTGGTTCTGACAGTTATTAAGGATCTGCTCTCTCATCATAAGATTGTACAATCCTGTATAGTCTGAAACTTTACTTCCCTGCAGCCAACCCTCCAGAGCCTTAGTGGCACAATCTACAAAATCAGTCCAGTCCTGAGTCTGTGCTTTTTGGGTGTCTCTGAACAACAACCTGTATTGCTCAGTGGTTAGGCCAAACCCTTCAATAAGAGCACTCTTCAGAACAGAGTAGTTTTTGGCATCCTCAGGTCTAACAGTGAGGAGCCTGTCCCTCCCTTTCTCAGAAAAGGAGTACCATAAAATTGCTGCCCACTGATCCTCAGGGACCTGCTGTACCATGCAGGCCCTCTCAAGAGCAGTCATCCATTTGTGGATATCATCCCCTTCCTTGTAGGGGGGCACAATTTTTGTCAGGTTTCTATTGTCATAGGCCCTGTCTTTTTCTTTAGGAACTTTGCTGCCACCAGTGGCATCTAAGCCACACAATTTTTTCTCTCTTGCTAAAGCAAGTTTAGCTTGAGCCAAGGCTACCTCTTCCCTTTCTATTTGGAGTTGGACAGCCCTCATCCTGGCCCTATGCTCTTTTCTCTGGGAGGAAGTCATTCCTCTTTGAGATTCTCTTGAGGCACTAGAAAGATGAGAATCCCTTGATAGAGATCTCACCCTCCTATTACCTGGGAGAATTTGGTTATGAGATCTGGAGTGGTGCTGGCCCTCTCCATTCCCATGTAGGTCCAAGTTGGCCTGGTTAAGCCTGGCAACCTGTACCTGGTTTCCCCCCTGATCCTGATCTTCAGGCTCATCTAAATCAGAGCCTTCTTCTTCTTCTTCTTCCTCCTCCACTACATCATCTTGAAGATCCTCATTCTCAGGGGAGTTTATCCCTTCCTCTGTTTCTAAGGGAGTCTGACTCACCTTATCTAGGTCATCCTTTTCTAGGAGAGCTACTAGGGAAGGAATGGTAGGGCCTCTGCCCTTTTTTAGCCCCCTGGCTGTGCACAAGGCACTCAGGTCTTTGTGGCTAAGGTTGTCATATCTGGATGTTGTCCCTATAGGATCAACTATTACAGGAGCAGAGCCTGAAGCTCTACCTGTATCAGACATGACTGCTAGTGAGGTGTAAGTGGTGCACTTACCTACACTAAGTGGTTTCCTACTGTACCTTGCTAGTAAGTTGTAGTCAGGGTGTGCTAATCCCTTTAATCTACAACTACTAAGTTCAGTAGAACTTAATATGCTAAGCTTTTGATTTATATGTACCTAGAGGTACTTGATGTGATCTTTCAATTTGATAAAGATTGCAATGGTAAAACAAACAGCAAGCTCAAATCCGCACCGCTGCACACCAATGTGAGAAGTTGGCCTGATATGTAGTGTTTCCAATTCTGGAACCACTGGGTATCAGTCCAAACAAACCCCAAAGATGTCAGGTTGTAAGTCAACCTTGTAGACAAGCTATCCTAGTGGTAGCATGGACTAAGCAGCCTTAAAGGCTTAACTTAAGAGGTCGTGTTAAGCGAGCTGTTTTACCACATACAATCCTGTAATCAAATGAAAGGACACCACACAAGTATATATTATAAAAATATATGTATTTATTTCTAAATTACTCCCCAGTACTCTTTATGAGGAAAGGGGCACAAGCGTTAAATCAAAAGCACTGTTACACATATAAAGTTGCACGTTTATGGATGAGGGCGGGTGGCCACTCAGACCATATATTAAAAAAGTGGTATAAGTAACACTTATCGAACAATGGTTAGGCCTAGGGCCTAGAGATTCGCTGGGAGCAGTCAGGACAAGCAATGAAGAAGTCGGGAGTAGCCCACAGGAGACGGGTGCAGCACGGAAAGTGCGGCGCGCACCAATGCACTGTCAATGGTGCGTAAAAGTCAACTAAAGTGAATTAAAAGATACTTCCGCTGAACCTAGGAACACAAAACTTTAGACACAGACCCTAGAGGTGTGTACCAGTGTAAAGACACCGGCGTTGCAAAGTTACCTCACCCACAGGCCGTGGGTGCACAGGGTCGAAGTGGCGTCGGGTTCTGTCACGCAGGTTCTTGGTGCTTGGAGCTGTTGCAGCTGCAGGCGCTGTGAAGCAGAAGTGTCCGGTGCGATCCAAGGGTGGATCGAAGTAGAAAAGTACCTGAAAGCAGAGGGGACAGAGTCTGGGTCACTCAGCAGTGACCAGGGTGGAACCAGGACGGAACCAGGCAATGTCGGGCGCAATCAGGCGGTTGTCGATAGGCTTCTCTCCGCTGTCACTTGGGCTCTGGGGCATCTGCGACGTCCAGGAGCAGGTCACGATCTGTCCCACGTAGGCTCTCGCCGTCAGCACCGTCGGCTTCGAGATTGCAGCAAACAGCACTTGGCAAAAGCAATCCACGCGGAACCGGGAGATTGCTTATCACTCAAACCAGGAGGGTCAGAGTGGGTGCTCCTTTTCACAGGAGCTGGTGCAGATCTGGAGCAACCAGAAAAGCAAGTCGTATTTCAAAGTTCGTCGGCACAGGGGCCACAAGCCAGCTGGCAAGTGACCGGGCCAACGCGTCGAGTGCACACAAGCAGAAGGGCCCCACGCAGCACTCGTCGAGTGTAGAGGGGTGAGCTTTGGTGCAAGTGGAGCTCGGGGCTGGGGCTTCTCAAACCCTGGTGTACAGCTTCAAGGGTCACTCGTGGGCCGCACGGTCAGCGTCTCGTGGCCTTTTCAAGATGGCATGCCCCACGCTTCCGGTCGCCTCCACGGGTCTCAGCTCTGCAGGGACTGTGGATCGGGCAGGTAGAAGGCAGGCAAGCTTGATCTTGTCGATCTCTGTCGCTCGAGTTCCGGCGGGAACTGCAACAAAGCAAGGGTTGAGGGCTGGATGGTGCCTGTTTGCACAGGGTGGTCACTCCTTGACCACAAGGGAGATTCTTCAGTCTTCTCACGTCGTGTAGAAAGTCGAAGGGTCCAGATTTCGTTTCTTATGTTTCTTCAGGATGATCTGAGGTCCGTTGGGACTGCTCCCCCTCTTATTCGAATCTCGGGGGTTGGACATCCTGCTAGGTCCCCTCCTATGGGTGGGACCCAGGAAGGGGGTGGTTACACCCCTCTCCTTTGATCCTGGCCGCGCTGGGACAGGGGCTGGGAGGCCCCAGAACCGGTTTGGCCGGATCCTGCAAGGGGCAGCCTTGTGCTCCCCAGGCAGTGTCTGGTTTCTTTGAAACCTCCCTACTCCAATCCACTATCTCCTGTCTGGGGTGGTTTGACACCGCCCTGTGACAGGAAACTCTTTGTCCAGGCCTCCTCTGCCGGGTTTCGGTCAGCAGCAGGAGGTCAGACCCGTGTCTGTGGCAGGGGCATCCATTTTGTGGATCTGAGGCTCATTTTAAATCAACCGCGTTTCAGTAAAGTAACATGTCTTCTCCCTCTAGAAGGGTGGAATGCTACCCCCGTCGCCAGAACTGGTGAGGGGGTAGTATTCCAATTCGTATGACACCTTACACGACATGTTTTGATAAAGCCAAACCAAAGTTGCTATATAACCGCGAGGATTATAAGGCGCTTAAGAGTATATGGTATGGCATTATCCCGGATCAGCTTAGGGAGTTGTTCCCGACAGCTGCAGACAGGCTCAGCTCATGCCAGAGCACCATCTCACATAAAACCACGCACTCTGCCTCCAGGATTGATGAGGCCTTCCATAGGAGTGGCTTACAGGCTATATATGTGTCCAGATATAGGTTTAGATATAGGTATACTATATCTAAGCAAGGGGTGATTACACCCACTTGCCCCAGCTGAGTGATCAGCCAGTTGTGTCAATTTAAGAACCAGCCAGGGGTGGCAAAAGCTATGCTTCAGCCCCTGGTAGGCCTTGGTGGCACCTATGCCCTGGGCACCTATAGTGCATGGTACAGGGGCTGACAAGGAGTCCATTTCCAATTGTGGTATGTACCTATAGCACATGTATTATAAATTTAGAGAGAGAACAGCAGGCTGGGGGTCTGATTAGCAGGCCCACAGCCTCAGTAAGTCGAAAACCAGTGAAGCAAAAAGCAAAAATTGGGGTGACCATAGGATAGCAGACCCTACTCTCCTACACAGTCTTCGGGCTAAACTCTAGAGGGCATGTTAAGCCAGCTGTTATTCCATCACATACCCCTTGAACACCAAGTGAAAGGACACCACACAAGTGTTATGAAAATAAACAGTTTATTTATTAGAATCACAACAGCCCTGTACTCTTTATGAGGACAGGGTACTAAGCACAGAACAAAACTCTTATGAAAATACTTCAAGTGCACAATTAAAACAAATGCCCGAGGGCACGGAAAGTTCTAGTGGTCTCGGGCGGACCAGATGGGGCAAGTCGGAAGCGAGGGACTCAGGACCCTTAAGTAAGGAGGCTATGCAGGCACCAAAATGCCGAAGTTACCTAGCCACGAGGGATGCGGCTGCACAAGTCTTACAGGCGTCGGGGGTCTTCGCTGACGAGCCAGGAGCCGGAAGAAAAGGAGTTGCTGGCCGGCGACCAGTGATGAATAGTTCATAGAGATCCAAGCCTGGATCAGTGATCGTTGATACCTGAAATCAGAGGGGACCAAGTTCGTACTACTAGCCAGTAGTCAGAGGGTACCAGGAAGGCACCGGATGGCCGTCACCTCGACTAGGTGAGTGGGCGACGCTAGGCTCTGCAGTCTCACGGACCAGGGGGCGTTTGTCAGCGACCAGGATGGAGGTGCGAGCTGTCCCATGAAGGTTGATGCTGTCGGCGTCGCTGGGCCCAGGATTGGGGCAACAAGCCTTGGCAGATTTCAGGGCCACGTGGTGGGCCTAAAATGGCGTCTTGAGTGGACCAGGAGGGTCCGGGGTGCTCCTCTCAAAGAAGGGAGCAAAGGCTAGTCTGGAGCAACCAGACCAGCAGCGTTGGTTGTCGGATGTCGTCAAGGAAGGGCACAAGCCAGCGGCTAGTGACCAGACAACGTGCTGAGCAGCGAGCAGGAGGGCCCCACGCAGATCGTGGAGATGCTGGGAGACTGCACTTCGGTGCTGAACCTGCGCAGGGTCAGGGCTTCTCGGACCCCAGAGCACTCACCAGAGAATTCCTTCGGTGGTCGTGCTGGTTAAGAAAGCGTGCAGGTTTTGATGATGGCCGGTCCCTCGAGGTCTCGTCGCACCCACAGATCTCAGCTGAGCTGACGATGTGGGTAGAGGTCAGAGGTGCCAGGGAAGCCGGTTCTCGTCGAGCTGGGCAGTCGGATTCCTGAGGAAGGACTTGCAGCAAACCGCAGAGTTCTTAGATGGTGCCCGCTGGTGCAGGATGACTACTCCTTAGCCACAAGGGAGAAATCTTGAGAAGAGTCTCGAATGTCCTTTCGTAGAAAATAGTTCTTGATTCAAAAATGATCTCATTTGGAAGGGTCCCCGCTCCGGCCTTTATCCTAAAGAAAGGGGTGGGTACATGACTAGGTCCTGCCCTAAGGGTGGGACCAGGAAGGGGGGTAGTTACACCCCTCTCCCCTGCCAGACTTTCCCCAGGTCAGGGGCTGCGCGCCCCTGGAACTGGTTCTAACCGGCAGATGCGTAGTGAGCACCGGGGTGCCACTCCGCAGTCACCTTCTCGAAAAGCCCTACCTACCCATGTAGGAGAGTAGGGTCTGCTATCCTATGGTCACCCCAATTTTTGCTTTTTGCTTCACTGGTTTTCGACTTACTGAGGCTGTGGGCCTGCTAATCAGACCCCCAGCCTGCTGTTCTCTCTCTAAATTTATAATACATGTGCTATAGGTACATACCACAATTGGAAATGGACTCCTTGTCAGCCCCTGTACCATGCACTATAGGTGCCCAGGGCATAGGTGCCACCAAGGCCTACCAGGGGCTGAAGCATAGCTTTTGCCACCCCTGGCTGGTTCTTAAATTGACACAACTGGCTGATCACTCAGCTGGGGCAAGTGGGTGTAATCACCCCTTGCTTAGATATAGTATACCTATATCTAAACCTATATCTGGACACATATATAGCCTGTAAGCCACTCCTATGGAAGGCCTCATCAATCCTGGAGGCAGAGTGCGTGGTTTTATGTGAGATGGTGCTCTGGCATGAGCTGAGCCTGTCTGCAGCTGTCGGGAACAACTCCCTAAGCTGATCCGGGATAATGCCATACCATATACTCTTAAGCGCCTTATAATCCTCGCGGTTATATAGCAACTTTGGTTTGGCTTTATCAAAACATGTCGTGTAAGGTGTCATACGAATTGGAATACTACCCCCTCGCCAGTTCTGGCGACGGGGGTAGCATTCCACCCTTCTAGAGGGAGAAGACATGTTACTTTACTGAAACGCGGTTGATTTAAAATGAGCCTCAGATCCACAAAATGGATGCCCCTGCCACAGACACGGGTCTGACCTCCTGCTGCTGACCGAAACCCGGCAGAGGAGGCCTGGACAAAGAGTTTCCTGTCACAGGGCGGTGTCAAACCACCCCAGACAGGAGATAGTGGATTGGAGTAGGGAGGTTTCAAAGAAACCAGACACTGCCTGGGGAGCACAAGGCTGCCCCTTGCAGGATCCGGCCAAACCGGTTCTGGGGCCTCCCAGCCCCTGTCCCAGCGTGGCCAGGATCAAAGGAGAGGGGTGTAACCACCCCCTTCCTGGGTCCCACCCATAGGAGGGGACCTAGCAGGATGTCCAACCCCCGAGATTCGAATAAGAGGGGGAGCAGTCCCAACGGACCTCAGATCATCCTGAAGAAACATAAGAAACGAAATCTGGACCCTTCGACTTTCTACACGACGTGAGAAGACTGAAGAATCTCCCTTGTGGTCAAGGAGTGACCACCCTGTGCAAACAGGCACCATCCAGCCCTCGACCCTTGCTTTGTTGCAGTTCCCGCCGGAACTCGAGCGACAGAGATCGACGAGATCAAGCTTGCCTGCCTTCTACCTGCCCGATCCACAGTCCCTGCAGAGCTGAGACCCGTGGAGGCGACCGGAAGCGTGGGGCACGCCATCTTGAAAAGGCCACGAGACGCTGACCGTGCGGCCCACGAGTGACCCTCGAAGCTGTACACCGGGGTTTGAGAAGCCCCAGCCCCGTGCTCCACTTGCACCAAAGCTCACCCCTCCACACTCGACGAGTGCTGCGTGGGGCCCTTCTGCTTGTGTGCGCTCGACGCGTTGGCCCGGTCACTTGCCAGCTGGCTTGTGGCCCCTGTGCCGACGAACTTTGAAATACGACTTGCTTTTCTGGTTGCTCCAGATCTGCACCAGCTCCTGTGAAAAGGAGCACCCACTCTGACCCTCCTGGTTCGAGTGATAAGCAATCTCCCGGTTCCGCGTGGATTGCTTTTGCCAAGTGCTGTTTGCTGCAATCTTGAAGCCGACGGTGCTGACGGCGAGAGCCTACGTGGGACAGATCGTGACCTGCTCCTGGACGTCGCAGATGCCCCAGAGCCCACGTGACAGTGGAGAGAAGCCTATCGACAACCGCCTGATTGCGCCCGACATTGCCTGGTTCCGTCCTGGTTCCACCCTGGTCACTGCTGAGTGACCCAGACTCTGTCCCCTCTGCTTTCAGGTACTTTTCTACTTCGATCCACCCTTGGATCGCACCGGACACTTCTGCTTCACAGCGCCTGCAGCTGCAACAGCTCCAAGCACCAAGAACCTGCGTGACAGAACCCGACGCCACTTCGACCCTGTGCACCCACGGCCTGTGGGTGAGGTAACTTTGCAACGCCGGTGTCTTTACACTGGTACACACCTCTAGGGTCTGTGTCTAAAGTTTTGTGTTCCTAGGTTCAGCGGAAGTATCTTTTAATTCACTTTAATTGACTTTTACGCACCATTGACAGTGCATTGGTGCGCGCCGCACTTTCCGTGCTGCACCCGTCTCCTGTGGGCTACTCCCGACTTCTTCATTGCTTGTCCTGACTGCTCCCAGCGAATCTCTAGGCCCTAGGCCTAACCATTGTTCGATAAGTGTTACTTATACCACTTTTTTAATATATGGTCTGAGTGGCCACCCGCCCTCATCCATAAACGTGCAACTTTATATGTGTAACAGTGCTTTTGATTTAACGCTTGTGCCCCTTTCCTCATAAAGAGTACTGGGGAGTAATTTAGAAATAAATACATATATTTTTATAATATATACTTGTGTGGTGTCCTTTCATTTGATTACAGGATTGTATGTGGTAAAACAGCTCGCTTAACACGACCTCTTAAGTTAAGCCTTTAAGGCTGCTTAGTCCATGCTACCACTAGGATAGCTTGTCTACAAGGTTGACTTACAACCTGACATCTTTGGGGTTTGTTTGGACTGATACCCAGTGGTTCCAGAATTGGAAACACTACATATCAGGCCAACTTCTCACATTGGTGTGCAGCGGTGCGGATTTGAGCTTGCTGTTTGTTTTACCATTGCAATCTTTATCAAATTGAAAGATCACATCAAGTACCTCTAGGTACATATAAATCAAAAGCTTAGCATATTAAGTTCTACTGAACTTAGTAGTTGTAGATTAAAGGGATTAGCACACCCTGACTACAACTCACTAGCAAGGTACAGTAGGAAACCACTTAGTGTAGGTAAGTGCACCACTTACACCTCACTAGCAGTCATGTCTGATACAGGTAGAGCTTCAGGCTCTGCTCCTGTAATAGTTGATCCTATAGGGACAACATCCAGATATGACAACCTTAGCCACAAAGACCTGAGTGCCTTGTGCACAGCCAGGGGGCTAAAAAAGGGCAGAGGCCCTACCATTCCTTCCCTAGTAGCTCTCCTAGAAAAGGATGACCTAGATAAGGTGAGTCAGACTCCCTTAGAAACAGAGGAAGGGATAAACTCCCCTGAGAATGAGGATCTTCAAGATGATGTAGTGGAGGAGGAAGAAGAAGAAGAAGAAGGCTCTGATTTAGATGAGCCTGAAGATCAGGATCAGGGGGGAAACCAGGTACAGGTTGCCAGGCTTAACCAGGCCAACTTGGACCTACATGGGAATGGAGAGGGCCAGCACCACTCCAGATCTCATAACCAAATTCTCCCAGGTAATAGGAGGGTGAGATCTCTATCAAGGGATTCTCATCTTTCTAGTGCCTCAAGAGAATCTCAAAGAGGAATGACTTCCTCCCAGAGAAAAGAGCATAGGGCCAGGATGAGGGCTGTCCAACTCCAAATAGAAAGGGAAGAGGTAGCCTTGGCTCAAGCTAAACTTGCTTTAGCAAGAGAGAGAAAATTGTGTGGCTTAGATGCCACTGGTGGCAGCAAAGTTCCTAAAGAAAAAGACAGGGCCTATGACAATAGAAACCTGACAAAAATTGTGCCCCCCTACAAGGAAGGGGATGATATCCACAAATGGATGACTGCTCTTGAGAGGGCCTGCATGGTACAGCAGGTCCCTGAGGATCAGTGGGCAGCAATTTTATGGTACTCCTTTTCTGAGAAAGGGAGGGACAGGCTCCTCACTGTTAGACCTGAGGATGCCAAAAACTACTCTGTTCTGAAGAGTGCTCTTATTGAAGGGTTTGGCCTAACCACTGAGCAATACAGGTTGTTGTTCAGAGACACCCAAAAAGCACAGACTCAGGACTGGACTGATTTTGTAGATTGTGCCACTAAGGCTCTGGAGGGTTGGCTGCAGGGAAGTAAAGTTTCAGACTATACAGGATTGTACAATCTTATGATGAGAGAGCAGATCCTTAATAACTGTCAGAACCAGCTGTTGCATCAATACCTTGTTGACTCTGATTTGACCTCTCCCCAAGAATTGGGAAAGAAGGCAGACAAATGGGTCAGAACAAGGATTAAGCAGAAAAACCAGAACCAAGGTGACCAGAAGAAAACAGACCAGAAGGGTGGGAATCAGAAAGATAAAGAAAAGGACCAGAAGTCTTCAGGCCCCCAAACTAGCAATAAGGAGGGGGGTTCCCAAAATGGAAACAAGAAAAAGAAGAACGATGGCCCAAAGAAACCTTGGTGTAATACCTGCAAATCAGTTTCACACTGGGGCAGTGAATGCACCAAGAAAAATCCAGTCCCCACCACTGCAGCTCCTAAAGCAACTGCACCCCCTAGTACAGTCAGCAGTGGTGGTACACAGCCAAAGGGTTTAGTAGGGTTGACCCTGGGTACTGAGGTGGAATCTGGCCTAGTCAGAATCCCCACACAGGCAGTTCTCCTATATGATGTGGACTTATCTTTGCCCACTGCAGTAAGCCCCAGTAACCTGGGCAAATATAGGCAGACTCCCTTAATTAATGAGAAACTGGCTCAGGCCTACAGGGACACTTGTGCCAGTGTCACAATGGTGACACCTGGCTTTGTGGACCCTGGACAGATTGTACTAGGTGAAAGTTACCTAGTGACCAATGCAAGCAACTCCACTACTTCCCATAGTGTGGCTGTTGTGAACTTCTCCTGGGGAGGGGTAGATGGCCTAAAGAAAGTTGTTGTGAGTGCAGACCTCCCAGTAGACTGTCTGTTAGGCAATGATCTTGAAAGCTCAGTTTGGTCAGAAGTGGAGTACAGGACTCATGCAGAAATGCTAGGGATTTCAGCTCATGTCCTTGCAGTGACAAGGTCTCAGGCTAAGAAGTGCCTTCCTGAACCAGTGGTGGATCTTGAAACAATAGACCAACCACAACCCAAGAGGAGGAGCAAGAGGGTTAAGGCTGTGCCTTCCCACTTGCCCCAGGTTGAGGATCAGGTTTCACAGGAAACTGATTCTGCAGTCCAAGAGGAGACTGTCTCTGAGGAGCTTGAACCTGATCAGGTTGAGTTTCTGGGGACAGGGGGACCCTCAAGGGCAGACCTGGGGCAGGCCCAATTAGATTGCCCTTCACTTGAACCCCTCAGACAGCAAGCTGCTGCTGAGGCTGCAGGGAATGCTCAAGGTACCCATAGAGTGTATTGGGATGAAGGACTCCTTTATTCAGAGGCTAGAGACCCCAAGCCTGGCACAACCAGGAGGTTGGTTATACCTTTGAAGTTTAGGGGCTTCCTTCTTACCTTGGCCCATGATATTCCCCTTGCAGGACACTTAGGCCAGAACAAGACTTGGGACAGGCTTGTTCCACACTTTCACTGGCCTCACATGTCAGAAGATGTCAAGGAGTTTTGTCGCTCCTGTGTCACTTGCCAAGCCAGTGGTAAGTCAGGTGGCACAACAAAGGCCCCCCTGATACCACTACCTGTGGTGGGGGTACCCTTTGAAAGAGTTGGAATAGACATTGTGGGTCCCATGGATCCTCAAACAGCATCTGGGCACAGATTTATACTGGTGGTAGTGGATCATGCCACCAGGTACCCAGAAGCAATTCCCCTGAGGACCACCACAGCTCCTGTGGTGGCAAAAGCCCTCATTGCAGTTTTCTCAAGAGTGGGCTTTCCAAAGGAGGTTCTTTCAGACAGAGGTGCCAACTTTATGTCTGGATACTTAAAAGCAATGTGGAAAGAGTGTGGAGTAAACTATAAGTTTACCACACCCTACCATCCACAGTGCAATGGGCTTGTGGAAAGGTTCAACAAGACCCTAAAGGGAATGATAAAAGGTTTACCAGAGAAGCTTAGGCGGAAATGGGACATCCTTTTACCCTGCTTGCTCTTTGCTTACAGAGAGGTCCCACAGAAGGGGGTTGGCTACAGCCCTTTTGAACTTTTGTTTGGCCACCCTGTAAGGGGTCCACTGAGTTTGGTGAAGGAAGGATGGGAGTTACCTCTCAAAAAGCCTAAACTAGACATTGTGGACTATGTACTTGGTCTCCGCTCCAGGATGGCTGAATACATGGAGAGAGCATCCAAAAACCTTGAGGCAAGTCAGGAATTACAGAAAGCCTGGCATGACCAAAAGGCTGTTCTGGTTGAGTACCAGCCAGGGCAGAAGGTGTGGGTGTTGGACCCAGTGGGGCCAGCAGCTCTCCAGGACAAATGGACTGGACCCTACCCTATCATTGAGAAAAAGGGAGAAGTCACCTATGTGGTTGACTTTGGCACCCCTAGGAGCCCCCACAGGGTGCTCCATGTCAATCGTTTGAAAGCATTTGTTGACAGGGAGGACATGAGTCTCCTCATGGCCACAGATGGGGAACAGGAGGAAGAGAGTGACCCTCTCCCAGACCTGCTTTCCCAGAACCCTGATGATGGTTCAGTTGATGGAGTAGCCTTGGCAGGCAGCCTCACTGAGCAGCAACAGGTGGACTGCAGACAGGTGTTGCAGGCCCACAGACACTTGTTTTCACTCACACCCAGTCAGACTAACTGGTGCACCCATGAGGTGGATACTGGTGACAATCTGCCTGTGAAGAATAAGATCTACAGGCAACCTGACCATGTCAGGGATTGTATAAAGGCTGAGGTGCAAAAGATGTTGGAGCTTGGAGTGATTGAGCCATCAGAGAGCCCATGGGCTAGCCCAGTGGTCCTTGTGCCAAAACCTCATACCAAAGATGGGAAGAGAGAAATGAGGTTTTGTGTGGACTACAGAGGTCTCAATGCTGTCACTAGGACAGATGCTCATCCCATCCCAAGAGCAGATGAGCTCATTGATAAATTGGCTTCTGCCAAGTTTCTGAGCACATTTGATTTGACAGCTGGCTACTGGCAAATCAGACTAGCTGAAGAGTCAAAAGCCAAAACAGCATTCTCTACCCCTAGTGGACATTATCAGTTTGTGGTAATGCCCTTTGGTTTGAAGAATGCACCTGCCACTTTCCAAAGGTTGGTGAACCAAGTCCTTGCTGGGTTGGATGACTTTTGCGCAGCATATCTAGATGATATTGCTGTCTTTAGCTCCACCTGGGAGGATCACCTGATCCACCTGAAGAAGGTTTTGGAGGCCCTGCAAAAGGCAGGCCTGACTATCAAGGCTACTAAGTGCCAGATAGGGCAGAGCAAGGTTGTGTACTTGGGCCACCTAGTAGGTGGGGGTCAAGTTCAACCACTGGAGAGCAAGATCCAGACCATACAGGACTGGACTCCTCCAACTACCCAGACACAAGTCAGAGCCTTCTTGGGCCTGACTGGGTATTACAGAAAATTTGTAAAGAACTATGGGTCCATTGTGACACCATTGAATGACTTGACATCCAAGAAGATGCCCAAAAAGGTTCAGTGGACAGTTAGCTGTCAAAAGGCATTTGATGACCTGAAGAAGGCCATGTGCTCTGCACCTATCCTGAAGAGTCCTGACTACTCCAAACAGTTCATTGTACAGACAGATGCTTCTGAGTTGGGGGTGGGAGCTGTGCTTTCACAACTTAATCAAGATGGTCAAGACCAGCCCATTGCTTTTATTAGCAGAAGGCTGACCCCCAGGGAGAAACGTTGGTCAGCTATTGAGAGGGAGGCCTTTGCTGTGGTTTGGGCCCTGAAGAAGTTGAGGCCATACTTGTTTGGTACTCACTTCCTAATTCAGACAGACCATAAGCCCCTCTTGTGGCTAAATCAGATGAAGGGTGAAAATCCCAAACTGCTCAGGTGGTCCATTTCCCTACAGGGGATGGACTTTACAGTGGAGCACCGCCCAGGGACTGACCATGGTAATGCAGATGGTCTCTCCAGGTACTTCCACTTAGAACATGAAGACTTATCTGGTCAAGGTTAAGTTTAATGTCCCTGCGTTTGGGGGGGGGTTATGTAGGAGAGTAGGGTCTGCTATCCTATGGTCACCCCAATTTTTGCTTTTTGCTTCACTGGTTTTCGACTTACTGAGGCTGTGGGCCTGCTAATCAGACCCCCAGCCTGCTGTTCTCTCTCTAAATTTATAATACATGTGCTATAGGTACATACCACAATTGGAAATGGACTCCTTGTCAGCCCCTGTACCATGCACTATAGGTGCCCAGGGCATAGTTGCCACCAAGGCCTACCAGGGGCTGAAGCATAGCTTTTGCCACCCCTGGCTGGTTCTTAAATTGACACAACTGGCTGATCACTCAGCTGGGGCAAGTGGGTGTAATCACCCCTTGCTTAGATATAGTATACCTATATCTAAACCTATATCTGGACACATATATAGCCTGTAAGCCACTCCTATGGAAGGCCTCATCAATCCTGGAGGCAGAGTGCGTGGTTTTATGTGAGATGGTGCTCTGGCATGAGCTGAGCCTGTCTGCAGCTGTCGGGAACAACTCCCTAAGCTGATCCGGGATAATGCCATACCATATACTCTTAAGCGCCTTATAATCCTCGCGGTTATATAGCAACTTTGGTTTGGCTTTATCAAAACATGTCGTGTAAGGTGTCATACGAATTGGAATACTACCCCCTCGCCAGTTCTGGCGACGGGGGTAGCATTCCACCCTTCTAGAGGGAGAAGACATGTTACTTTACTGAAACGCGGTTGATTTAAAATGAGCCTCAGATCCACAAAATGGATGCCCCTGCCACAGACACGGGTCTGACCTCCTGCTGCTGACCGAAACCCGGCAGAGGAGGCCTGGACAAAGAGTTTCCTGTCACAGGGCGGTGTCAAACCACCCCAGACAGGAGATAGTGGATTGGAGTAGGGAGGTTTCAAAGAAACCAGACACTGCCTGGGGAGCACAAGGCTGCCCCTTGCAGGATCCGGCCAAACCGGTTCTGGGGCCTCCCAGCCCCTGTCCCAGCGCGGCCAGGATCAAAGGAGAGGGGTGTAACCACCCCCTTCCTGGGTCCCACCCATAGGAGGGGACCTAGCAGGATGTCCAACCCCCGAGATTCGAATAAGAGGGGGAGCAGTCCCAACGGACCTCAGATCATCCTGAAGAAACATAAGAAACGAAATCTGGACCCTTCGACTTTCTACACGACGTGAGAAGACTGAAGAATCTCCCTTGTGGTCAAGGAGTGACCACCCTGTGCAAACAGGCACCATCCAGCCCTCGACCCTTGCTTTGTTGCAGTTCCCGCCGGAACTCGAGCGACAGAGATCAACGAGATGAAGCTTGCCTGCCTTCTACCTGCCCGATCCACAGTCCCTGCAGAGCTGAGACCCGTGGAGGTGACCGGAAGCGTGGGGCACGCCATCTTGAAAAGGCCACGAGACGCTGACCGTGCGGCCCACGAGTGACCCTCGAAGCTGTACACCGGGGTTTGAGAAGCCGCAGCCCCGAGCTCAACTTGCACCAAAGCTCACCCCTCCACACTCGACGAGTGCTGCGTGGGGCCCTTCTGCTTGTGTGCGCTCGACGCGTTGGCCCGGTCACTTGCCAGCTGGCTTGTGGCCCCTGTGCCGACGAACTTTGAAATACGACTTGCTTTTCTGGTTGCTCCAGATCTGCACCAGCTCCTGTGAAAAGGAGCACCCACTTTGACCCTCCTGGTTCGAGTGATAAGCAATCTCCCGGTTCCGCGTGGATTGCTTTTGCCAAGTGCTGTTTGCTGCAATCTTGAAGCCGACGGTGCTGACGGCGAGAGCCTACGTGGGACAGATCGTGACCTGCTCCTGGACGTCGCAGATGCCCCAGAGCCCACGTGACAGCGGAGAGAAGCCTATCGACAACCGCCTGATTGCGCCCGACATTGCCTGGTTCCGTCCTGGTTCCACCCTGGTCACTGCTGAGTGACCCAGACTCTGTCCCCTCTGCTTTCAGGTACTTTTCTACTTCGATCCACCCTTGGATCGCACCGGACACTTCTGCTTCACAGCGCCTGCAGCTGCAACAGCTCCAAGCACCAAGAACCTGCGTGACAGAACCCGACGCCACTTCGACCCTGTGCACCCACGGCCTGTGGGTGAGGTAACTTTGCAACGCCGGTGTCTTTACACTGGTACACACCTCTAGGGTCTGTGTCTAAAGTTTTGTGTTCCTAGGTTCAGCGGAAGTATCTTTTAATTCACTTTAGTTGACTTTTACGCACCATTGACAGTGCATTGGTGCGCGCCGCACTTTCCGTGCTGCACCCGTCTCCTGTGGGCTACTCCCGACTTCTTCATTGCTTGTCCTGACTGCTCCCAGCGAATCTCTAGGCCCTAGGCCTAACCATTGTTCGATAAGTGTTACTTATACCACTTTTTTAATATATGGTCTGAGTGGCCACCCGCCCTCATCCATAAACGTGCAACTTTATATGTGTAACAGTGCTTTTGATTTAACGCTTGTGCCCCTTTCCTCATAAAGAGTACTGGGGAGTAATTTAGAAATAAATACATATATTTTTATAATATATACTTGTGTGGTGTCCTTTCATTTGATTACAGGATTGTATGTGGTAAAACAGCTCGCTTAACACGACCTCTTAAGTTAAGCCTTTAAGGCTGCTTAGTCCATGCTACCACTAGGATAGCTTGTCTACAAGGTTGACTTACAACCTGACATCTTTGGGGTTTGTTTGGACTGATACCCAGTGGTTCCAGAATTGGAAACACTACATATCAGGCCAACTTCTCACAACCCAGAATACACAAACCCTGTCTGGGACGGTGCGAACACCGCCCTGGACAGGAAACCCTTTGTCCAAACTCTCCTCGCTGGAAGGACTCCCAGCAGCAGGAGGTCAGACTCATGTCTGTGTTGGCAGCATCCATTTTGTGGAGCTGAGGCTTTAGTTAACTTTAACCAGGGTTCACAGTTACATACATGTTGTGTCCCTCTAGAAGGGTGGAATGCTAACCTCGTCGCCAGAATTGGTGAGGGGGCAGCATCCCGATTCGTATGACACCTTACTCGACATGTCTTGATAACGCTATACCGAAGTTACCGATATGATACGCGTTATCATGGAACAGCCATTGGGTCTTGGTTCCGCAAGCTGCAACCGGGCTCGGCTCGTGCCAGAGCCCAATTCACACGGGTCCATGCACTCTGCCTTCAGGATTGTCAATGCCTGCCATAGGAGTGACTGATAGGAACCCGGGTGTCCATTGTGAGGTTAGATATAGGGATACTATACCTAAAGCAACGAGCGAGTACGCTACGTTGCCCCAGCTGTCGTGCAGCCAGTTGTGTCAGATTTAGATGGCCATCCAGGGGTGGCATAATACATGCTTCGGCCCCTGGTAGGCCCTGGGTACACCGATGCCCTGAGTTACAGGGTCTGACAAGGTGGCCCAGTTCCAATTGGGTAATGCACCTAAGGTACACGCATCAATTTAGTGAGAGAACAGCTAGGCTCTGGGTCTGATTAGCAGGCCCACAGCCCAAGAAAGTCGTAAACCAGTGAAACAAAAGCAAAAAGTCCGGGTGATCATAGGATTGCAGACCCTACTCTCCTACACCACACACACCTCATTGTGCGTTTTAAATCATAGATAGGTTCACCTTCACTCAGTCACCATTACAATAGGAAAATTTGTTATGTACATGTCCACCACTAAATGTATGTATGCCTTCTCTCTCCTCCCTTCCTTAGGCACTAGAGGCTTACAACCATAAGGCATTTATTAAATGTCCTGATGATGGTCTCCATGATTAAGTATTAGGACCAAAACGCCGTCGACCTGTTGTGCACCTTATACAAAAACTTGATCCATATGTTAGTTATATGTAATGGTGATTGCCTGATATTTCTGTACATACAATTTTTACAGAAACTGCTGCTTTTGCCTTAACAAGCCCTGTTTTGTCTTCTGTCAACCTTCTGTACTGATCTGTGTTTGGGTACAGGCTTGTGCCCCAAACTGGTGATTTGTTGATGGTATTCCTTTTGTATAAAACTTTCAATTGAGTAAAAAATTGAAAATCCTCGTCTGGCTGGACATGTCGCTCCAAATATAGAATTGATTTTGTCTATATTCATTGTCTCACATATATGTCCTATGCATGGGACCGTTGTTTTTTTACAAAAAAAACACATGACACATGATGACACATAACACCACATGAAATGTGATAACACATGACAACACATGACAGAACACCACATAACACAACTTGACAGATGACACCACATGTCACTACATGACAAATGACTGACACCACATGATGACACATGACACCACATGACACCACATGACACCACATGACACCACATGACACATGATGACACATGATGACACATGACAACACATGACAACACATGACAACACATGACACCACTTGATGCATGATGACCATGACAACACATGTTGACACACCACATAACATAAGACACCACATGACACATGACACATGATCCCACATGACACATGATGACACATGAAAACAAATGATGACACATGACACCACATGACAACAAATGATGACACATGACACCACATGACACCACATGACACCACATGACACCACATGACACCACATGACACATGAGACATGACACCAAAAGACACATGATACGTGACACCACATGACACATGACACATGACACCACAAGACCCATGATACGGACACCACATGACACCACATGACATGACACCACATAATATGACACCACATGATACCACATGACACCACATGACCCATGACACCACATAACACATGACACCACATAACACATGACACCACATGACTTAACAACACCATATGACACCACAAGACAGATGACACCACATGACTACATGACACCACATGACACCACATGACACATGAGATATGACTCCACAAGACACATGACACCACGTGACACTGCATGACACCACATGACAACACATGACACATGATGACACATGACAAAACATGACACCACATGACCCCACATGATGACACATGACACCACATGACACCACGTGACACATGACACCACATGACACCACATGACACATGACGACACATGACAGCACATGGCGACACATGGAGACACATGGCAACACATGACACATGATGACACATGACACCACATGACCCACATGACGACACATGATGACACATGACGACACATGACACATGATGACACATGACACCACATGATACCACATGACATCACATGGCACCACATGATGACACAAGATGACACATGACAACACATGACGACACATGACACATGATGACACATGACACCACATGACACCACATGATACCACATGAAACCACATGACACATGATGACACATGATGACACATGATGACACATGACACCTCATGACCCACATGACACATGATGACACATGATGACACATGACCCCACATGACCCACATGACCCACAAGACACATGATGACACATGACAACACATGACACCACATGACCCACATGACACATGATGATGCATGACAACACAAGACAACATATGACGACACATGACAACACATGATGACACATGACACCACATGACACCACATGACACCACATGACACCACATGATGACACATGATGACACATGACGACACATGACACATGATGACACATGACACCACATGATACCACATGACATCACATGGCACCACATGATGACACAAGATGACACATGACAACACATGACGACACATGACACATGATGACACATGACACCACATGACACCACATGATACCACATGAAACCACATGACACATGATGACACATGATGACACATGATGACACATGACACCTCATGACCCACATGACACATGATGACACATGATGACACATGACCCCACATGACCCACATGACCCACAAGACACATGATGACACATGACAACACATGACACCACATGACCCACATGACACATGATGATGCATGACAACACAAGACAACATATGACGACACATGACAACACATGATGACATATGACACCACATGACACCACATGACGACACATGACAACACATGACGACACATGACGACACATGATGACACATGACACATTGTACCACATGACACATGATGACACATGATGACACATGACACCACATGAAGACACATGACGACACATGATGACACATGACAATACATGACACCACATGACACCACATGACACATGATGACACATGATGACAAATGACACATGACAACTGTGAGAAGTTGGCCTGATATGTAGTGTTTCCAATTCTGGAACCACTGGGTATCAGTCCAAACAAACCCCAAAGATGTCAGGTTGTAAGTCAACCTTGTAGACAAGCTATCCTAGTGGTAGCATGGACTAAGCAGCCTTAAAGGCTTAACTTAAGAGGTCGTGTTAAGCGAGCTGTTTTACCACATACAATCCTGTAATCAAATGAAAGGACACCACACAAGTATATATTATAAAAATATATGTATTTATTTCTAAATTACTCCCCAGTACTCTTTATGAGGAAAGGGGCACAAGCGTTAAATCAAAAGCACTGTTACACATATAAAGTTGCACGTTTATGGATGAGGGCGGGTGGCCACTCAGACCATATATCAAAAAAGTGGTATAAGTAACACTTATCGAACAATGGTTAGGCCTAGGGCCTAGAGATTCGCTGGGAGCAGTCAGGACAAGCAATGAAGAAGTCGGGAGTAGCCCACAGGAGACGGGTGCAGCACGGAAAGTGCGGCGCGCACCAATGCACTGTCAATGGTGCGTAAAAGTCAGTTAAAGTGAATTAAAAGATACTTCCGCTGAACCTAGGAACACAAAACTTTAGACACAGACCCTAGAGGTGTGGACCAGTGTAAAGACACCGGCGTTGCAAAGTTACCTCACCCACAGGCCGTGGGTGCACAGGGTCGAAGTGGCGTCGGGTTCTGTCACGCAGGTTCTTGGTGCTTGAAGCTGTTGCAGCTGCAGGCGCTGTGAAGCAGAAGTGTCCGGTGCGATCCAAGGGTGGATCGAAGTAGAAAAGTACCTGAAAGCAGAGGGGACAGAGTCTGGGTCACTCAGCAGTGACCAGGGTGGAACCAGGACGGAACCAGGCAATGTCGGGCGCAATCAGGCGGTTGTCGATAGGCTTCTCTCCGCTGTCACGTGGGCTCTGGGGCATCTGCGACGTCCAGGAGCAGGTCACGATCTGTCCCACGTAGGCTCTCGCCGTCAGCACCGTCGGCTTCAAGTTTGCAGCAAACAGCACTTGGCAAAAGCAATCCACGCGGAACCGGGAGATTGCTTATCACTCGAACCAGGAGGGTCAGAGTGGGTGCTCCTTTTCACAGGAGCTGGTGCAGGTCTGGAGCAACCAGAAAAGCAAGTCGTATTTCAAAGTTCGTCGGCACAGGGTCCACAAGCCAGCTGGCAAGTGACCGGGCCAACGCGTCGAGCGCACACAAGCAGAAGGGCCCCACGCAGCACTCGTCAAGTGTGGAGGGGGGAGCTTTGGTGCAAGTGGAGCTCGGGGCTGGGGCTTCTCAAACCCCGGTGTACAGCTTCGAGGGTCACTCGTGGGCCGCACGGTCAGCGTCTCGTGGCCTTTTCAAGATGGCGTGCCCCACGCTTCCGGTCGCCTCCACGGGTCTCAGCTCTGCAGGGACTGTGGATCGGGCAGGTAGAAGGCAGGCAAGCTTGATCTCGTCGATCTCTGTTGCTCGAGTTCCGGCGGGAACTGCAACAAACCAAGGGTCGAGGGCTGGATGGTGCCTGTTTGCACAGGGTGGTCACTCCTTGACCACAAGGGAGATTCTTCAGTCTTCTCACGTCGTGTAGAAAGTCGAAGGGTCCAGATTTCGTTTCTTATGTTTCTTCAGGATGATCTGAGGTCCGTTGGGACTGCTCCCCCTCTTATTCGAATCTGGGGGGTTGGACATCCTGCTAGGTCCCCTCCTATGGGTGGGACCCAGGAAGGGGGTGGTTACACCCCTCTCCTTTGATCCTGGCCGCGCTGGGACAGGGGCTGGGAGGCCCCAGAACCGGTTTGGCCGGATCCTGCAAGGGGCAGCCTTGTGCTCCCCAGGCAGTGTCTGGTTTCTTTGAAACCTCCCTACTCCAATCCACTATCTCCTGTCTGGGGTGGTTTGACACCGCCCTGTGACAGGAAACTCTTTGTCCAGGCCTCCTCTGCCGGGTTTCGGTCAGCAGCAGGAGGCCAGACCCGTGTCTGTGGCAGGGGCATCCATTTTGTGGATCTGAGGCTCATTTTAAATCAACCGCGTTTCAGTAAAGTAACATGTCTTCTCCCTCTAGAAGGGTGGAATGCTACCCCCGTCGCCAGAACTGGCGAGGGGGTAGTATTCCAATTCGTATGACACCTTACACGACATGTTTTGATAAAGCCAAACCAAAGTTGCTATATAACCGCGAGGATTATAAGGCGCTTAAGAGTATATGGTATGGCATTATCCCGGATCAGCTTAGGGAGTTGTTCCCGACAGCTGCAGACAGGCTCAGCTCGTGCCAGAGCACCATCTCACATAAAACCACGCACTCTGCCTCCAGGATTGATGAGGCCTTCCATAGGAGTGGCTTACAGGCTATATATGTGTCCAGATATAGGTTTAGATATAGGTATACTATATCTAAGCAAGGGGCGATTACACCCACTTGCCCCAGCTGAGTGATCAGCCAGTTGTGTCAATTTAAGAACCAGCCAGGGGTGGCAAAAGCTATGCTTCAGCCCCTGGTAGGCCTTGGTGGCACCTATGCCCTGGGCACCTATAGTGCATGGTACAGGGGCTGACAAGGAGTCCATTTCCAATTGTGGTATGTACCTATAGCACATGTATTACAAATTTAGAGAGAGAACAGCAGGCTGGGGGTCTGATTAGCAGGCCCACAGCCTCAGTAAGTCGAAAACCAGTGAAGCAAAAAGCAAAAATTGGGGTGACCATAGGATAGCAGACCCTACTCTCCTACATAACCCCCCCCCCCAAACGCAGGGACATTAAACTTAACCTTGACCAGATAAGTCTTCATGTTCTAAGTGGAAGTACCTGGAGAGACCATCTGCATTATCATGGTCAGTCCCTGGGCGGTGCTCCACTGTAAAGTCCATCCCCTGTAGGGAAATGGACCACCTGAGCAGTTTGGGATTTTCACCCTTCATCTGATTTAGCCACAAGAGGGGCTTATGGTCTGTCTGAATTAGGAAGTGAGTACCAAACAAGTATGGCCTCAACTTCTTCAGGGCCCAAACCACAGCAAAGGCCTCCCTCTCAATAGCTGACCAACGTTTCTCCCTGGGGGTCAGCCTTCTGCTAATAAAAGCAATGGGCTGGTCTTGACCATCTTGATTAAGTTGTGAAAGCACAGCTCCCACCCCCAACTCAGAAGCATCTGTCTGTACAATGAACTGTTTGGAGTAGTCAGGACTCTTCAGGATAGGTGCAGAGCACATGGCCTTCTTCAGGTCATCAAATGCCTTTTGACAGCTAACTGTCCACTGAACCTTTTTGGGCATCTTCTTGGATGTCAAGTCATTCAATGGTGTCACAATGGACCCATAGTTCTTTACAAATTTTCTGTAATACCCAGTCAGGCCCAAGAAGGCTCTGACTTGTGTCTGGGTAGTTGGAGGAGCCCAGTCCTGTATGGTCTGGATCTTGCTCTCCAGTGGTTGAACTTGACCCCCACCTACTAGGTGGCCCAAGTACACAACCTTGCTCTGCCCTATCTGGCACTTAGTAGCCTTGATAGTCAGGCCTGCCTTTTGCAGGGCCTCCAGAACCTTCTTCAGGTGGATCAGGTGATCCTCCCAGGTGGAGCTAAAGACAGCAATATCATCTAGATATGCTGCACAAAAGTCATCCAGCCCAGCAAGGACTTGATTCACCAACCTTTGGAAGGTGGCAGGTGCATTCTTCAAACCAAAGGGCATCACCACAAACTGATAATGTCCACTAGGGGTAGAGAATGCTGTTTTGGCTTTTGACTCTTCAGCTAGTCTGATTTGCCAGTAGCCAGCTGTCAAATCAAATGTGCTCAGAAACTTGGCAGAAGCCAATTTATCAATGAGCTCATCTGCTCTTGGAATGGGATGAGCATCTGTCCTAGTGACAGCATTGAGACCTCTGTAGTCCACACAAAACCTCATTTCTCTCTTCCCATCTTTGGTATGAGGTTTTGGCACAAGGACCACTGGGCTAGCCCATGGGCTCTCTGATGGCTCAATCACTCCAAGCTCCAACATCTTTTGCACCTCAGCCTTTATACAATCCCTGACATGGTCAGGTTGCCTGTAGATCTTATTCTTCACAGGCAGATTGTCACCAGTATCCACCTCATGGGTGCACCAGTTAGTCTGACTGGGTGTGAGTGAAAACAAATGTCTGTGGGCCTGCAACACCTGTCTGCAGTCCACCTGTTGCTGCTCAGTGAGGCTGCCTGCCAAGGCTACTCCATCAACTGAACCATCATCAGGGTTCTGGGAAAGCAGGTCTGGGAGAGGGTCACTCTCTTCCTCCTGTTCCCCATCTGTGGCCATGAGGAGACTCATGTCCTCCCTGTCAACAAATGCTTTCAAACGATTGACATGGAGCACCCTGTGGGGGCTCCTAGGGGTGCCAAAGTCAACCACATAGGTGACTTCTCCCTTTTTCTCAATGATAGGGTAGGGTCCAGTCCATTTGTCCTGGAGAGCTGCTGGCCCCACTGGGTCCAACACCCACACCTTCTGCCCTGGCTGGTACTCAACCAGAACAGCCTTTTGGTCATGCCAGGCTTTCTGCAATTCCTGACTTGCCTCAAGGTTTTTGGATGCTCTCTCCATGTATTCAGCCATCCTGGAGCGGAGACCAAGTACATAGTCCACAATGTCTAGTTTAGGCTTTTTGAGAGGTAACTCCCATCCTTCCTTCACCAAACTCAGTGGACCCCTTACAGGGTGGCCAAACAAAAGTTCAAAAGGGCTGTAGCCAACCCCCTTCTGTGGGACCTCTCTGTAAGCAAAGAGCAAGCAGGGTAAAAGGATGTCCCATTTCCGCCTAAGCTTCTCTGGTAAACCTTTTATCATTCCCTTTAGGGTCTTGTTGAACCTTTCCACAAGCCCATTGCACTGTGGATGGTAGGTTGTGGTAAACTTATAGTTTACTCCACACTCTTTCCACATTGCTTTTAAGTATCCAGACATAAAGTTGGTACCTCTGTCTGAAAGAACCTCCTTTGGAAAGCCCACTCTTGAGAAAACTGCAATGAGGGCTTTTGCCACCACAGGAGCTGTGGTGGTCCTCAGGGGAATTGCTTCTGGATACCTGGTGGCATGATCCACTACCACCAGTATAAATCTGTGCCCAGATGCTGTTGGAGGATCCATGGGACCCACAATGTCTATTCCAACTCTTTCAAAGGGTACCCCCACCACAGGTAGTGGTATTAGGGGGGCCTTTGTTGTGCCACCTGACTTACCACTGGCTTGGCAAGTGACACAGGAGCGACAAAACTCCTTGACATCTTCTGACATGTGAGGCCAGTGAAAGTGTGGAACAAGCCTGTCCCAAGTCTTATTCTGGCCTAAGTGTCCTGCAAGGGGAATATCATGGGCCAAGGTAAGAAGGAAGCCCCTAAACTTCAAAGGTATAACCAACCTCCTGGTTGTGCCAGGCTTGGGGTCTCGAGCCTCTGAATAAAGGAGTCCTTCATCCCAATACACTCTATGGGTACCTTGAGCATTCCCTGCAGCCTCAGCAGCAGCTTGCTGTCTGAGGGGTTCAAGTGAAGGGCAATCTAATTGAGCCTGCCCCAGGTCTGCCCTTGAGGGTCCCCCTGTCCCCAGAAACTCAACCTGATCAGGTTCAAGCTCCTCAGAGACAGTCTCCTCTTGGACTGCAGAATCAGTTTCCTGTGAAACCTGATCCCCAACCTGGGGCAAGTGGGAAGGCACAGCCTTAACCCTCTTGCTCCTTCTCTTGGGTTGTGGTTGGTCTATTGTTTCAAGATCCACCACTGGTTCAGGAAGGCACTTCTTAGCCTGAGACCTTGTCACTGCAAGGACATGAGCTGAAATCCCTAGCATTTCTGCATGAGTCCTGTACTCCACTTCTGACCAAACTGAGCTTTCAAGATCATTGCCTAACAGACAGTCTACTGGGAGGTCTGCACTCACAACAACTTTCTTTAGGCCATCTACCCCTCCCCAGGAGAAGTTCACAACAGCCACACTATGGGAAGTAGTGGAGTTGCTTGCATTGGTCACTAGGTAACTTTCACCTAGTACAATCTGTCCAGGGTCCACAAAGCCAGGTGTCACCATTGTGACACTGGCACAAGTGTCCCTGTAGGCCTGAGCCAGTTTCTCATTAATTAAGGGAGTCTGCCTATATTTGCCCAGGTTACTGGGGCTTACTGCAGTGGGCAAAGATAAGTCCACATCATATAGGAGAACTGCCTGTGTGGGGATTCTGACTAGGCCAGATTCCACCTCAGTACCCAGGGTCAACCCTACTAAACCCTTTGGCTGTGTACCACCACTGCTGACTGTACTAGGGGGTGCAGTTGCTTTAGGAGCTGCAGTGGTGGGGACTGGATTTTTCTTAGTGCATTCACTGCCCCAGTGTGAAACTGATTTGCAGGTATTACACCAAGGTTTCTTTGGGCCATCATTCTTCTTTTTCTTGTTTCCATTTTGGGAACCCCCCTCCTTATTGCTAGTTTGGGGGCCTGAAGACTTCTGGTCCTTTTCTTTATCTTTCTGATTCCCACCCTTCTGGTCTGTTTTCTTCTGGTCACCTTGGTTCTGGTTTTTCTGCTTAATCCTTGTTCTGACCCATTTGTCTGCCTTCTTTCCCAATTCTTGGGGAGAGGTCAAATCAGAGTCAACAAGGTATTGATGCAACAGCTGGTTCTGACAGTTATTAAGGATCTGCTCTCTCATCATAAGATTGTACAATCCTGTATAGTCTGAAACTTTACTTCCCTGCAGCCAACCCTCCAGAGCCTTAGTGGCACAATCTACAAAATCAGTCCAGTCCTGAGTCTGTGCTTTTTGGGTGTCTCTGAACAACAACCTGTATTGCTCAGTGGTTAGGCCAAACCCTTCAATAAGAGCACTCTTCAGAACAGAGTAGTTTTTGGCATCCTCAGGTCTAACAGTGAGGAGCCTGTCCCTCCCTTTCTCAGAAAAGGAGTACCATAAAATTGCTGCCCACTGATCCTCAGGGACCTGCTGTACCATGCAGGCCCTCTCAAGAGCAGTCATCCATTTGTGGATATCATCCCCTTCCTTGTAGGGGGGCACACTTTTTGTCAGGTTTCTATTGTCATAGGCCCTGTCTTTTTCTTTAGGAACTTTGCTGCCACCAGTGGCATCTAAGCCACACAATTTTCTCTCTCTTGCTAAAGCAAGTTTAGCTTGAGCCAAGGCTACCTCTTCCCTTTCTATTTGGAGTTGGACAGCCCTCATCCTGGCCCTATGCTCTTTTCTCTGGGAGGAAGTCATTCCTCTTTGAGATTCTCTTGAGGCACTAGAAAGATGAGAATCCCTTGATAGAGATCTCACCCTCCTATTACCTGGGAGAATTTGGTTATGAGATCTGGAGTGGTGCTGGCCCTCTCCATTCCCATGTAGGTCCAATTGGCCTGGTTAAGCCTGGCAACCTGTACCTGGTTTCCCTCCTGATCCTGATCTTCAGGCTCATCTAAATCAGAGCCTTCTTCTTCTTCTTCCTCCTCCAATACATCATCTTGAAGATCCTCATTCTCAGGGGAGTTTATCCCTTCCTCTGTTTCTAAGGGAGTCTGACTCACCTTATCTAGGTCATCCTTTTCTAGGAGAGCTACTAGGGAAGGAATGGTAAGGCCTCTGCCCTTTTTTAGCCCCCTGGCTGTGCACAAGGCACTCAGGTCTTTGTGGCTAAGGTTGTCATATCTGGATGTTGTCCCTATAGGATCAACTATTACAGGAGCAGAGCCTGAAGCTCTACCTGTATCAGACATGACTGCTAGTGAGGTGTGAGTGGTGCACTTACCTACACTAAGTGGTTTCCTACTGTACCTTGCTAGTGAGTTGTAGTCAGGGTGTGCTAATCCCTTTTATCTACAACTACTAAGTTCAGTAGAACTTAATATGCTAAGCTTTTGATTTATATGTACCTAGAGGTACTTGATGTGATCTTTCAATTTGATAAAGATTGCAATGGTAAAACAAACAGCAAGCTCAAATCCGCACCGCTGCACACCAATGTGAGAAGTTGGCCTGATATGTAGTGTTTCCAATTCTGGAACCACTGGGTATCAGTCCAAACAAACCCCAAAGATGTCAGGTTGTAAGTCAACCTTGTAGACAAGCTATCCTAGTGGTAGCATGGACTAAGCAGCCTTAAAGGCTTAACTTAAGAGGTCGTGTTAAGCGAGCTGTTTTACCACATACAATCCTGTAATCAAATGAAAGGACACCACACAAGTATATATTATAAAAATATATGTATTTATTTCTAAATTACTCCCCAGTACTCTTTATGAGGAAAGGGGCACAAGCGTTAAATCAAAAGCACTGTTACACATATAAAGTTGCACGTTTATGGATGAGGGCGGGTGGCCACTCAGACCATATATCAAAAAAGTGGTATAAGTAACACTTATCGAACAATGTTTAGGCCTAGGGCCTAGAGATTCGCTGGGAGCAGTCAGGACAAGCAATGAAGAAGTCGGGAGTAGCCCACAGGAGACGGGTGCAGCACGGAAAGTGCGGCGCGCACCAATGCACTGTCAATGGTGCGTAAAAGTCAGTTAAAGTGAATTAAAAGATACTTCCGCTGAACCTAGGAACACAAAACTTTAGACACAGACCCTAGAGGTGTGGACCAGTGTAAAGACACCGGCGTTGCAAAGTTACCTCACCCACAGGCCGTGGGTGCACAGGGTCGAAGTGGCGTCGGGTTCTGTCACGCAGGTTCTTGGTGCTTGAAGCTGTTGCAGCTGCAGGCGCTGTGAAGCAGAAGTGTCCGGTGCGATCCAAGGGTGGATCGAAGTAGAAAAGTACCTGAAAGCAGAGGGGACAGAGTCTGGGTCACTCAGCAGTGACCAGGGTGGAACCAGGACGGAACCAGGCAATGTCGGGCGCAATCAGGCGGTTGTCAATAGGCTTCTCTCCGCTGTCACGTGGGCTCTGGGGCATCTGTGACGTCCAGGAGCAGGTCACGATCTGTCCCACGTAGGCTCTCGCCGTCAGCACCGTCGGCTTCAAGTTTGCAGCAAACAGCACTTGGCAAAAGCAATCCACGCGGAACCGGGAGATTGCTTATCACTCGAACCAGGAGGGTCAGAGTGGGTGCTCCTTTTCACAGGAGCTGGTGCAGGTCTGGAGCAACCAGAAAAGCAAGTCGTATTTCAAAGTTCGTCGGCACAGGGGCCACAAGCCAGCTGGCAAGTGACCGGGCCAACGCGTCGAGCGCACACAAGCAGAAGGGCCCCACGCAGCACTCGTCAAGTGTGGAGGGGGGAGCTTTGGTGCAAGTGGAGCTCGGGGCTGGGGCTTCTCAAACCCCGGTGTACAGCTTCGAGGGTCACTCGTGGGCCGCACGGTCAGCGTCTCGTGGCCTTTTCAAGATGGCGTGCCCCACGCTTCCGGTCGCATCCACGGGTCTCAGCTCTGCAGGGACTGTGGATCGGGCAGGTAGAAGGCAGGCAAGCTTGATCTCGTCGATCTCTGTCGCTCGAGTTCCGGCGGGAACTGCAACAAAGCAAGGGTCGAGGGCTGGATGGTGCCTGTTTGCACAGGGTGGTCACTCCTTGACCACAAGGGAGATTCTTCAGTCTTCTCACGTCGTGTAGAAAGTCGAAGGGTCCAGATTTCGTTTCTTATGTTTCTTCAGGATGATCTGAGGTCCGTTGGGACTGCTCCCCCTCTTATTCGAATCTGGGGGGTTGGACATCCTGCTAGGTCCCCTCCTATGGGTGGGACCCAGGAAGGGGGTGGTTACACCCCTCTCCTTTGATCCTGGCCGCGCTGGGACAGGGGCTGGGAGGCCCCAGAACCGGTTTGGCCGGATCCTGCAAGGGGCAGCCTTGTGCTCCCCAGGCAGTGTCTGGTTTCTTTGAAACCTCCCTACTCCAATCCACTATCTCCTGTCTGGGGTGGTTTGACACCGCCCTGTGACAGGAAACTCTTTGTCCAGGCCTCCTCTGCCGGGTTTCGGTCAGCAGCAGGAGGCCAGACCCGTGTCTGTGGCAGGGGCATCCATTTTGTGGATCTGAGGCTCATTTTAAATCAACCGTGTTTCAGTAAAGTAACATGTCTTCTCCCTCTAGAAGGGTGGAATGCTACCCCCGTCGCCAGAACTGGCGAGGGGGTAGTATTCCAATTCGTATGACACCTTACACGACATGTTTTGATAAAGCCAAACCAAAGTTGCTATATAACCGCGAGGATTATAAGGCGCTTAAGAGTATATGGTATGGCATTATCCCGGATCAGCTTAGGGAGTTGTTCCCGACAGCTGCAGACAGGCTCAGCTCGTGCCAGAGCACTATCTCACATAAAACCACGCACTCTGCCTCCAGGATTGATGAGGCCTTCCATAGGAGTGGCTTACAGGCTATATATGTGTCCAGATATAGGTTTAGATATAGGTATACTATATCTAAGCAAGGGGCGATTACACCCACTTGCCCCAGCTGAGTGATCAGCCAGTTGTGTCAATTTAAGAACCAGCCAGGGGTGGCAAAAGCTATGCTTCAGCCCCTGGTAGGCCTTGGTGGCACCTATGCCCTGGGCACCTATAGTGCATGGTACAGGGGCTGACAAGGAGTCCATTTCCAATTGTGGTATGTACCTATAGCACATGTATTACAAATTTAGAGAGAGAACAGCAGGCTGGGGGTCTGATTAGCAGGCCCACAGCCTCAGTAAGTCGAAAACCAGTGAAGCAAAAAGCAAAAATTGGGGTGACCATAGGATAGCAGACCCTACTCTCCTACAACAACACAACACCACATGACACCACAAGATACCACATGACACATGATAACACATGGCACCACATGACACCACATGACACATGACACCACATGACACCACATGACACATGATGAGACATTATGACACATGACACCACATGATGACACATGACGACACGACACCACATGACACCACAAGACACATGACACCACATGATGACACATGATGACACATGACGACACATGACACATGATGACACATGACACCACATGACAAATGACACCACATGACGACACATGATGATACATGACAACACATGATGACACATGACGACACATGACACATGATGACACATGACACCACATGACGCATGACAACACATGATGACACATGATGACACATGATGACACATGACACCACATGACACCACAACACTTGATGGCACATGACATACCCTTTGGAAATCGACCCTCCAAATTCTAATGATGTCCTCCCTTTATTTGCAGGGTCGCTCTGCCTCACTAGGCATTTGGCCATCACGCTCGCTGCATGAACCCCACCGGCATGATCTACCCTGGGGAGCCTCCCCCATCTCCATCCACCCCCACTGCGTTGTGAATATTTACACTTTCGCCGAATATCAAGTGGATTGTCCTATGTAACAGCATGCTCATTTAGTATATCCATCCTCCCCCCACTGCGCCGTGAAAATTGACACTTTCGCTGAATATCGATTGGATTGTCCTATGTCACAGCATGCTCATTTAGTATACTTAGTGTAGGAGAGTAGGGTCTGCTATCCTATGGTCACCCCAATTTTTGCTTTTTGCTTCACTGGTTTTCGACTTACTGAGGCTGTGGGCCTGCTAATCAGACCCCCAGCCTTCACAGTCCCTGCAGAGCTGAGACCCGTGGAGGCGACCGGAAGCGTGGGGCACGCCATCTTGAAAAGGCCACGAGACGCTGACCGTGCAGCCCACGAGTGATCCTCGAAGCTGTGCACCGGGGTTTGAGAAGCCCCAGCCCCGAGCTCCACTTGCACCAAAGCTCACCCCTCCACACTCGACGAGTGCTGCGTGGGGCCCTTCTGCTTGTGTGCGCTCGACGCGTTGGCCCGGTCACTTGCCAGCTGGCTTGTGGCCTCTGTGCCGACGAAACTTGAAATACGACTCGCTTTTCTCACTAGGGGTAGAGAATGCTGTTTTGGCTTTTGACTCTTCAGCTAGTCTGATTTGCCAGTAGCCAGCTGTCAAATCAAATGTGCTCAGAAACTTGGCAGAAGCCAATTTATCAATGAGCTCATCTGCTCTTGGAATGGGATGAGCATCTGTCCTAGTGACAGCATTGAGACCTCTGTAGTCCACACAAAACCTCATTTCTCTCTTCCCATCTTTGGTATGAGGTTTTGGCACAAGGACCACTGGGCTAGCCCATGGGCTCTCTGATGGCTCAATCACTCCAAGCTCCAACATCTTTTGCACCTCAGCCTTTATACAATCCCTGACATGGTCAGGTTGCCTGTAGATCTTATTCTTCACAGGCAGATTGCTGGTTTTCGACTTACTGAGGCTGTGGGCCTGCTAATCAGACCCCCAGCCTGCTGTTCTCTCTCTAAATTTATAATACATGTGCTCTAGGTACATACCACAATTGGAAATGGACTCCTTGTCAGCCCCTGTACCATGCACTATAGGTGCTCAGGGCATAGGTGCCACCAAGGCCTACCAGGGGCTGAAGCATAGCTTTTGCCACCCCTGGCTGGTTCTTAAATTGACACAACTGGCTGATCACTCACTTGGGGCAAGTGGGTGTAATCACCCCTTGCTTAGATATAGTATACCTATATCTAAACCTATATCTGGACACATATATAGCCTGTAAGCCACTCCTATGGAAGGCCTCATCAATCCTGGAGGCAGAGTGCGTGGTTTTATGTGAGATGGTGCTCTGGCATGAGCTGAGCCTGTCTGCAGCTGTCGGTACCAAATCCCTAAGCTGATCCGTGATAACGCCATACCCTATACTCTTAAGCGCCTTATAATCCTCGCGGTTATATAGCAACTTTGGTTTGGCTTTATCAAAACATGTCGTGTAAGGTGTCATACGAATTGGAATACTACCCCCTCGCCAGTTCTGGCGACGGGGGTAGCATTCCACCCTTCTAGAGGGAGAAGACATGTTACTTTACTGAAACGCGGTTGATTTAAAATGAGCCTCAGATCCACAAAATGGATGCCCCTGCCACAGACACGGGTCTGGCCTCCTGCTGCTGACCGAAACCCGGCAGAGGAGGCCTGGACAAAGAGTTTCCTGTCACAGGACGGTGTCAAACCACCCCAGACAGGAGATAGTGGATTGGAGTAGGGAGGTTTCAAAGAAACCAGACACTGCCTGGGGAGCACAAGGCTGCCCCTTGCAGGATCCGGCCAAACCGGTTCTGGGGCCTCCCAGCCCCTGTCCCAGCGCGGCCAGGATCAAAGGAGAGGGGTGTAACCACCCCCTTCCTGGGTCCCACCCATAGGAGGGGACCTAGCAGGATGTCCAACCCCCGAGATTCGAATAAGAGGGGGAGCAGTCCCAATGGAACTCAGATCATCCTGAAGAAACACAAGAAACGAATTCTGGACCCTTCGACTTTCTACACGACGTGAGAAGACTGAAGAATCTCCCTTGTGGTCAAGGAGTGACCACCCTGTGCAAACAGGCACCATCTAGCCCTCGACCCTTGCTTTGTTGCAGTTCCCGCCGGAACTCGAGCGACAGAGATCAACAAGATCAAGCTTGCCTGCCTTCTACCTGCCCGATCCACAGTCCCTGCAGAGCTGAGACCCGTGGAGGCGACCGGAAGCGTGGGGCACGCCATCTTGAAAAGGCCACGAGACGCTGACCGTGCAGCCCACGAGTAATCCTCGAAGCTGTGCACCGGGGTTTGAGAAGCCCCAGCCCCGAGCTCCACTTGCACCAAAGCTCACCCCTCCACACTCGACGAGTGCTGTGTGGGGCCCTTCTGCTTGTGTGCGCTCGACGCGTTGGCCCGGTCACTTGCCAGCTGGCTTGTGGCCCCTGTGCCGACGAAACTTGAAATACGACTCGCTTTTCTGGTTGCTCCAGATCTGCACCAGCTCCTGTGAAAAGGAGCCCCCACTCTGACCCTCCTGGTTCGAGTGATAAGCAATCTCCCGGTTCCGCGTGGATTGCTTTTGCCAAGTGCTGTTTGCTGCAATCTTGAAGCCGACGGTGCTGACGGCGAGAGCCTACGTGGGACAGATCGTGACCTGCTCCTGGACGTCGCAGATGCCCCAGAGCCCACGTGACAGCGGAGAGAAGCCTATCGACAACCGCCTGATTGCGCCCGACATTGCCTGGTTCCGTCCTGGTTCCACCCTGGTCACTGCTGAGTGACCCAGACTCTGTCCCCTCTGCTTTCAGGTACTTTTCTACTTCGATCCACCCTTGGATCGCACCGGACACTTCTGCTTCACAGCGCCTGCAGCTGCAACAGCTTCAAGCACCAAGAACCTGCGTGACAGAACCCGACGCCACTTCGACCCTGTGCACCCACGGCCTGTGGGTGAGGTAACATTGCAACGCCGGTGTCTATACACTGGTACACACCTCTAGGGTCTGTGTCTAAAGTTTTGTGTTCCTAGGTTCAGCGGAAGTATCTTTTAATTCACTTTAACTGACTTTTACGCACCATTGACAGTGCATTGGTGCGCGCCGCACTTTCCGTGCTGCACCCGTCTCCTGTGGGCTACTCCCGACTTCATCATTGCTAGTCCTGACTGCTCCCAGCGAATCTCTAGGCCCTAGGCCTAACCATTGTTCGATAAGTGTTACTTATACCACTTTTTTAATATATGGTCTGAGTGGCCACCCGCCCTCATCCATAATTGTGCAACTTTATATGTGTAACAGTGCTTTTGATTTAACGCTTGTGCCCCTTTCCTCATAAAGAGTACTGGGGAGTAATTTAGAAATAAATACATATATTTTTATAATATATACTTGTGTGGTGTCCTTTCATTTGATTACAGGATTGTATGTGGTAAAACAGCTCGCTTAACACGACCTCTTAAGTTAAGCCTTTAAGGCTGCTTAGTCCATGCTACCACTAGGATAGCTTGTCTAACAAGGTTGACTTACAACCTGACATCTTTGGGGTTTGTTTGGACTGATACCCAGTGGTTCCAGAATTGGAAACACTACATATCAGGCCAACTTCTCACATTGGTGGCAGCGGTGGGATTTGAGCTTGCTGTTTGTTTTACCATTGCAATCTTTATCAAATTGAAAGATCACATCAAGTACCTCTAGGTACATATAAATCAAAAGCTTAGCATATTAAGTTCTACTGAACTTAGTAGTTGTAGATTAAAGGGATTAGCACACCCTGACTACAACTCACTAGCAAGGTACAGTAGGAAACCACTTAGTGTAGGTAAGTGCATCACTTACACCTCACTAGCAGTCATGTCTGATACAGGTAGAGCCTCAGGCTCTGCTCCTGTAATAGTTGATCCTATAGGGACAACATCCAGATATGACAACCTTAGCCACAAAGACCTGAGTGCCTTGTGCACAGCCAGGGGGCTAAAAAAGGGCAGAGGCCCTACCATTCCTTCCCTAGTAGCTCTCCTAGAAAAGGATGACCTAGATAAGGTGAGTCAGGCTCCCTTAGAATCAGGTGAAGGGATACACTCCCCTGAGAATGAGAATCTTCCAGAAGAAGAAGAGGAGGAGGAAGAGGAAGAGGAAGGCTCTGATGTAGAAGAGCCTGAAGATCAGGATCAGGGGGGAAACCAGGTACAGGTTGCCAGGCTTAACCAGGCCAACTTGGACCTACATGGGAATGGAGAGGGCCAGCACCACTCCAGATCTCATAACCAAATTCTCCCAGGCAACAGGAGGGTGAGATCTCTATCAGGGGACTCTCATCTTTCTAGTGCCTCAAGAGAATCTCAAAGAGGAATGACTTCCTCCCAGAGAAAAGAGCATAGGGCCAGGATGAGGGCTGTCCAACTCCAAATAGAAAGGGAAGAGGTAGCCTTGGCTCAAGCTAAACTTGCTTTAGCAAGAGAAAGAAAATTGTGTGGCTTAGATGCCACTGGTGGCAGCAAAGTTCCTAAAGAAAAAGACAGGGCCTATGACAATAGAAACCTGACAAAAAGTGTGCCCCCCTACAAGGAAGGGGATGATATCCACAAATGGATGACTGCTCTTGAGAGGGCCTGCATGGTACAGCAGGTCCCTGAGGATCAGTGGGCAGCAATTTTATGGTACTCCTTTTCTGAGAAAGGGAGGGACAGGCTCCTCACTGTTAGACCTGAGGATGCCAAAAACTACTCTGTTCTGAAGAGTGCTCTTATTGAAGGGTTTGGCCTAACCACTGAGCAATACAGGTTGTTGTTCAGAGACACCCAAAAAGCACAGACTCAGGACTGGACTGATTTTGTAGATTGTGCCACTAAGGCTCTGGAGGGTTGGCTGCAGGGAAGTAAAGTTTCAGACTATACAGGATTGTACAATCTTATGATGAGAGAGCAGATCCTTAATAACTGTCAGAACCAGCTGTTGCATCAATACCTTGTTGACTCTGATTTGACCTCTCCCCAAGAATTGGGAAAGAAGGCAGACAAATGGGTCAGAACAAGGATTAAGCAGAAAAACCAGAACCAAGGTGACCAGAAGAAAACAGACCAGAAGGGTGGGAATCAGAAAGATAAAGAAAAGGACCAGAAGTCTTCAGGCCCCCAAACTAGTAATAAGGAGGGGGGTTCCCAAAATGGAAACAAGAAAAAGAAGAATGATGGCCCAAAGAAACCTTGGTGTAATACCTGCAAATCAGTTTCACACTGGGGCAGTGAATGCACTAAGAAAAATCCAGTCCCCACCACTGCAGCTCCTAAAGCACCTGCACCCCCTAGTACAGTTAACAGTGGTGGTACACAGCCAAAGGGTTTAGTAGGGTTGACCCTGGGTACTGAGGTGGAATCTGGCCTAGTCAGAATCCCCACACAGGCAGTTCTCCTATATGATGTGGACTTATCTTTGCCCACTGCAGTAAGCCCCAGTAACCTGGGCAAATATAGGCAGACTCCCTTAATTAATGAGAAACTGGCTCAGGCCTACAGGGACACTTGTGCCAGTGTCACAATGGTGACACCTGGCTTTGTGGACCCTGGACAGATTGTACTAGGTGAAAGTTACCTAGTGACCAATGCAAGCAACTCCACTACTTCCCATAGTGTGGCTGTTGTGAACTTCTCCTGGGGAGGGGTAGATGGCCTAAAGAAAGTTGTTGTGAGTGCAGACCTCCCAGTAGACTGTCTGTTAGGCAATGATCTTGAAAGCTCAGTTTGGTCAGAAGTGGAGTACAGGACTCATGCAGAAATGCTAGGGATTTCAGCTCATGTCCTTGCAGTGACAAGGTCTCAGGCTAAGAAGTGCCTTCCTGAACCAGTGGTGGATCTTGAAACAATAGACCAACCACAACCCAAGAGAAGGAGCAAGAGGGTTAAGGCTGTGCCTTCCCACTTGCCCCAGGTTGAGGATCAAGTTTCACAGGAAACTGATTCTGCAGTCCAAGAGGAGACTGTCTCAGAGGAGCTTGAACCTGATCAGGTTGAGTTTCTGGGGACAGGGGGACCCTCAAGGGCAGACCTGGGGCAGGCCCAATTAGATTGCCCTTCACTTGAACCCCTCAGACAGCAAGCTGCTGCTGAGGCTGCAGGGAATGCTCAAGGTACCCATAAGGTGTATTGGGATGAAGGACTCCTTTATTCAGAGGCTAGAGACCCCAAGCCTGGCACAACCAGGAGGTTGGTTATACCTTTGAAGTTTAGGGGCTTCCTTCTTACCTTGGCCCATGATATTCCCCTTGCAGGACACCTAGGCCAGAATAAGACTTGGGACAGGCTTGTTCCACACTTTCACTGGCCTCACATGTCAGAAAATGTCAAGGAGTTTTGTCGCTCCTGTGTCACTTGCCAAGCCAGTGGCAAGTCAGGTGGCACAACAAAGGCCCCCCTGATACCACTACCTGTGGTGGGGGTACCCTTTGAAAGAGTTGGAATAGACATTGTGGGTCCCATGGATCCTCAAACAGCATCTGGGCACAGATTTATACTGGTGGTAGTGGATCATGCCACCAGGTACCCAGAAGCAATTCCCCTGAGGACCACCACAGCTCCTGTGGTGGCAAAAGCCCTCATTGCAGTTTTCTCAAGAGTGGGCTTTCCAAAGGAGGTTCTTTCAGACAGAGGTGCCAACTTCATGTCTGGATACTTAAAAGCAATGTGGAAAGAGTGTGGAGTAAACTATAAGTTTACCACACCCTACCATCCACAGTGCAATGGGCTTGTGGAAAGGTTCATCAAGACCCTAAAGGGAATGATAAAAGGTTTACCAGAGACGCTTAGGCGGAAATGGGACATCCTTTTACCCTGCTTGCTCTTTGCTTACAGAGAGGTCCCACAGAAGGGGGTTGGCTACAGCCCTTTTGAACTTTTGTTTGGCCACCCTGTAAGAGGTCCATTGAGTTTAGTGAAGGAAGGATGGGAGTTACCTCTCAAAAAGCCTAAACTAGACATTGTGGACTATGTACTTGGTCTCCGCTCCAGGATGGCTGAATACATGGAGAGAGCATCCAAAAACCTTGAGGCAAGTCAGGAATTACAGAAAGCCTGGCATGACCAAAAGGCTGTTCTGGTTGAGTACCAGCCAGGGCAGAAGGTGTGGGTATTGGACCCAGTGGGGCCAGCAGCTCTCCAGGACAAATGGACTGGACCCTACCCTATCATTGAGAAAAAGGGAGAAGTCACCTATGTGGTTGACTTTGGCACCCCTAGGAGCCCCCACAGGGTGCTCCATGTCAATCGTTTGAAAGCATTTGTTGACAGGGAGGACATGAGTCTCCTCATGGCCACAGATGGGGAACAGGAGGAAGAGAGTGACCCTCTCCCAGACCTGCTTTCCCAGAACCCTGATGATGGTTCAGTTGATGGAGTAGCCTTGGCAGGCAGCCTCACTGAGCAGCAACAGGTGGACTGCAGACAGGTGTTGCAGGCCCACAGACACTTGTTTTCACTCACACCCAGTCAGACTAACTGGTGCGCCCATGAGGTGGATACTGGTGACAATCTGCCTGTGAAGAATAAGATCTACAGGCAACCTGACCATGTCAGGGATTGTATAAAGGCTGAGGTGCAAAAGATGTTGGAGCTTGGAGTGATTGAGCCATCAGAGAGCCCATGGGCTAGCCCAGTGGTCCTTGTGCCAAAACCTCATACCAAAGATGGGAAGAGAGAAATGAGGTTTTGTGTGGACTACAGAGGTCTCAATGCTGTCACTAGGACAGATGCTCATCCCATTCCAAGAGCAGATGAGCTCATTGATAAATTGGCTTCTGCCAAGTTTCTGAGCACATTTGATTTGACAGCTGGCTACTGGCAAATCAGACTAGCTGAAGAGTCAAAAGCCAAAACAGCATTCTCTACCCCTAGTGGACATTATCAGTTTGTGGTAATGCCCTTTGGTTTGAAGAATGCACCTGCCACTTTCCAAAGGTTGGTGAACCAAGTCCTTGCTGGGTTGGATGACTTTTGCGCAGCATATCTAGATGATATTGCTGTCTTTAGCTCCACCTGGGAGGATCACCTGATCCACCTGAAGAAGGTTCTGGAGGCCCTGCAAAAGGCAGGCCTGACTATCAAGGCTACTAAGTGCCAGATAGGGCAGAGCAAGGTTGTGTACTTGGGCCACCTAGTAGGTGGGGGTCAAGTTCAACCACTGGAGAGCAAGATCCAGACCATACAGGACTGGACTCCTCCAACTACCCAGACACAAGTCAGAGCCTTCTTGGGCCTGACTGGGTATTACAGAAAATTTGTAAAGAACTATGGGTCCATTGTGACACCATTGAATGACTTGACATCCAAGAAGATGCCCAAAAAGGTTCAGTGGACAGTTAGCTGTCAAAAGGCATTTGATGACCTGAAGAAGGCCATGTGCTCTGCACCTATCCTGAAGAGTCCTGACTACTCCAAACAGTTCATTGTACAGACAGATGCTTCTGAGTTGGGGGTGGGAGCTGTGCTTTCACAACTTAATCAAGATGGTCAAGACCAGCCCATTGCTTTTATTAGCAGAAGGCTGACCCCCAGGGAGAAACGTTGGTCAGCTATTGAGAGGGAGGCCTTTGCTGTGGTTTGGGCCCTGAAGAAGTTGAGGCCATACTTGTTTGGCACTCACTTCCTAATTCAGACAGACCATAAGCCCCTCTTGTGGCTAAATCAGATGAAGGGTGAAAATCCCAAACTGCTCAGGTGGTCCATTTCCCTACAGGGGATGGACTTTACAGTGGAGCACCGCCCAGGGACTGACCATGGTAATGCAGATGGTCTCTCCAGGTACTTCCACTTAGAACATGAAGACTTATCTGGTCAAGGTTAAGTTTAATGTCCCTGCGTTTGGGGGGGGGGTTATGTAGGAGAGTAGGGTCTGCTATCCTATGGTCACCCCAAATTTTTGCTTTTTGCTTCACTGGTTTTCGACTTACTGAGGCTGTGGGCCTGCTAATCAGACCCCCAGCCTGCTGTTCTCTCTCTAAATTTATAATACATGTGCTATAGGTACATACCACAATTGGAAATGGACTCCTTGTCAGCCCCTGTACCATGCACTATAGGTGCCCAGGGCATAGGTGCCACCAAGGCCTACCAGGGGCTGAAGCATAGCTTTTGCCACCCCTGGCTGGTTCTTAAATTGACACAACTGGCTGATCACTCAGCTGGGGCAAGTGGGTGTAATCACCCCTTGCTTAGATATAGTATACCTATATCTAAACCTATATCTGGACACATATATAGCCTGTAAGCCACTCCTATGGAAGGCCTCATCAATCCTGGAGGCAGAGTGCGTGGTTTTATGTGAGATGGTGCTCTGGCATGAGCTGAGCCTGTCTGCAGCTGTCGGGAACAACTCCCTAAGCTGATCCGGGATAATGCCATACCATATACTCTAAAGCGCCTTATAATCCTCGCGGTTATATAGCAACTTTGGTTTGGCTTTATCAAAACATGTCGTGTAAGGTGTCATACGAATTGGAATACTACCCCCTCGCCAGTTCTGGCGACGGGGGTAGCATTCCACCCTTCTAGAGGGAGAAGACATGTTACTTTACTGAAACGCGGTTGATTTAAAATGAGCCTCAGATCCACAAAATGGATGCCCCTGCCACAGACACGGGTCTGACCTCCTGCTGCTGACCGAAACCCGGCAGAGGAGGCCTGGACAAAGAGTTTCCTGTCACAGGGCGGTGTCAAACCACCCCAGACAGGAGATAGTGGATTGGAGTAGGGAGGTTTCAAAGAAACCAGACACTGCCTGGGGAGCACAAGGCTGCCCCTTGCAGGATCCGGCCAAACCGGTTCTGGGGCCTCCCAGCCCCTGTCCCAGCGCGGCCAGGATCAAAGGAGAGGGGTGTAACCACCCCCTTCCTGGGTCCCACCCATAGGAGGGGACCTAGCAGGATGTCCAACCCCCGAGATTCGAATAAGAGGGGGAGCAGTCCCAACGGACCTCAGATCATCCTGAAGAAACATAAGAAACGAAATCTGGACCCTTCGACTTTCTACACGACGTGAGAAGACTGAAGAATCTCCCTTGTGGTCAAGGAGTGACCACCCTGTGCAAACAGGCACCATCCAGCCCTCGACCCTTGCTTTGTTGCAGTTCCCGCCGGAACTCGAGCGACAGAGATCGACGAGATCAAGCTTGCCTGCCTTCTACCTGCCCGATCCACAGTCCCTGCAGAGCTGAGACCCGTGGAGGCGACCGGAAGCGTGGGGCACGCCATCTTGAAAAGGCCACGAGACGCTGACCGTGCGGCCCACGAGTGACCCTCGAAGCTGTACACCGGGGTTTGAGAAGCCCCAGCCCCGAGCTCCACTTGCACCAAAGCTCACCCCTCCACACTCGACGAGTGCTGCGTGGGGCCCTTCTGCTTGTGTGCGCTCGACGCGTTGGCCCGGTCACTTGCCAGCTGGCTTGTGGCCCCTGTGCCGACGAACTTTGAAATACGACTTGCTTTTCTGGTTGCTCCAGATCTGCACCAGCTCCTGTGAAAAGGAGCACCCACTCTGACCCTCCTGGTTCGAGTGATAAGCAATCTCCCGGTTCCGCGTGGATTGCTTTTGCCAAGTGCTGTTTGCTGCAATCTTGAAGCCGACGGTGCTGACGGCGAGAGCCTACGTGGGACAGATCGTGACCTGCTCCTGGACGTCGCAGATGCCCCAGAGCCCACGTGACAGCGGAGAGAAGCCTATCGACAACCGCCTGATTGCGCCCGACATTGCCTGGTTCCGTCCTGGTTCCACCCTGGTCACTGCTGAGTGACCCAGACTCTGTCCCCTCTGCTTTCAGGTACTTTTCTACTTCGATCCACCCTTGGATCGCACCGGACACTTCTGCTTCACAGCGCCTGCAGCTGCAACAGCTCCAAGCACCAAGAACCTGCGTGACAGAACCCGACGCCACTTCGACCCTGTGCACCCACGGCCTGTGGGTGAGGTAACTTTGCAACGCCGGTGTCTTTACACTGGTACACACCTCTAGGGTCTGTGTCTAAAGTTTTGTGTTCCTAGGTTCAGCGGAAGTATCTTTTAATTCACTTTAATTGACTTTTACGCACCATTGACAGTGCATTGGCGCGCGCCGCACTTTCCGTGCTGCACCCGTCTCCTGTGGGCTACTCCCGACTTCTTCATTGCTTGTCCTGACTGCTCCCAGCGAATCTCTAGGCCCTAGGCCTAACCATTGTTCGATAAGTGTTACTTATACCACTTTTTTAATATATGGTCTGAGTGGCCACCCGCCCTCATCCATAAACGTGCAACTTTATATGTTTAACAGTGCTTTTGATTTAACGCTTGTGCCCCTTTCCTCATAAAGAGTACTGGGGAGTAATTTAGAAATAAATACATATATTTTTATAATATATACTTGTGTGGTGTCCTTTCATTTGATTACAGGATTGTATGTGGTAAAACAGCTCGCTTAACACGACCTCTTAAGTTAAGCCTTTAAGGCTGCTTAGTCCATGCTACCACTAGGATAGCTTGTCTAACAAGGTTGACTTACAACCTGACATCTTTGGGGTTTGTTTGGACTGATACCCAGTGATTCCAGAATTGGAAACACTACATATCAGGCCAACTTCTCACACTCCCGACTTCATCATTGCTAGTCCTGACTGCTCCCAGCGAATCTCTAGGCCCTAGGCCTAACCATTGTTCGATAAGTGTTACTTATACCACTTTTTTAATATATGGTCTGAGTGGCCACCCGCCCTCATCCATAATTGTGCAACTTTATATGTGTAACAGTGCTTTTGATTTAACGCTTGTGCCCCTTTCCTCATAAAGAGTACTGGGGAGTAATTTAGAAATAAATACATATATTTTTATAATATATACTTGTGTGGTGTCCTTTCATTTGATTACAGGATTGTATGTGGTAAAACAGCTCGCTTAACACGACCTCTTAAGTTAAGCCTTTAAGGCTGCTTAGTCCATGCTACCACTAGGATAGCTTGTCTAACAAGGTTGACTTACAACCTGACATCTTTGGGGTTTGTTTGGACTGATACCCAGTGGTTCCAGAATTGGAAACACTACATATCAGGCCAACTTCTCACATTTAGTGCACTCCGGTCTCATCTAAATGCGCCACCCGCACAACCGGCTCTTCCTTAGTCTAGGATTCTTTACATAGGTAATCACTTCTTGGGCAGGCCTCATTGTACCTATATAGAACCGAGTACATTTCTCCACTTCCTTCCGACGTTTTCTGTTCACTCTGAAATGACTATTCATTATCACGACCCCCTGTACAGAGCTGGAATTGAGTAGCTTTCTCTACTACTACAGGAACCCACTGATCACCTCCACATTGATCAACCTGATGCCACATGTGAGAAGTTGGCCCGATATGCAGCGTTCGCTATTCTAGCGACCACTATGCGTCGGTCCAAACGACCCTTATGGTGATTGGTTGTAAGTCAACCTTAGACCAGCTATCCTAGTAGTGTGGATACGAGCAGTCTTCGGGCTAAACTCTAGAGGGCATGTTAAGCCAGCTGTTATACCATCACATACCCCTTGAACACCAAGTGAAAGGACACCACACAAGTGTTATGAAAATAAACAGTTTATTTATTAGAATCACAACAGCCCTGTACTCTTTATGAGGACAGGGTACTAAGCACAGAACAAAACTCTTATGAAAATACTTCAAGTGCACAATTAAAACAAATGCCCGAGGGCACGGAAAGTTCTAGTGGTCTCGGGCGGACCAGATGAGGCAAGTCGGAAGCGAGGGACTCAGGACCCTTAAGTAAGGAGGCTATGCAGGCACCAAAATGCCGAAGTTACCTAGCCACGAGGGATGCGGCTGCACAAGTCTTACAGGCGTCGGGGGTCTTCGCTGACGAGCCAGGAGCCGGAAGAAAAGGAGTTGCTGGCCGGCGACCAGTGATGAATAGTTCATAGAGATCCAAGCCTGGATCAGTGATCGTTGATACCTGAAATCAGAGGGGACCAAGTTCGTACTACTAGCCAGTAGTCAGAGGGTACCAGGAAGGCACCGGATGGCCGTCACCTCGACTAGGTGAGTGGGCGACGCTAGGCTCTGCAGTCTCACGGACCAGGGGGCGTTTGTCAGCGACCAGGATGGAGGTGCGAGCTGTCCCATGAAGGTTGATGCTGTCGGCGTCGCTGGGCCCAGGATTGGGGCAACAAGCCTTGGCAGATTTCAGGGCCACGTGGTGGGCCTAAAATGGCGTCTTGAGTGGACCAGGAGGGTCCGGGGTGCTCCTCTCAAAGAAGGGAGCAAAGGCTAGTCTGGAGCAACCAGACCAGCAGCGTTGGTTGTCGGATGTCGTCAAGGAAGGGCACAAGCCAGCGGCTAGTGACCAGACAACGTGCTGAGCAGCGAGCAGGAGGGCCCCACGCAGATCATGGAGATGCTGGGAGACTGCACTTCGGTGCTGAAGCTGCTCAGGGTCGGGGCTTCTCGGACCCCAGAGCACTCACCAGAGAATTCCTTCGGTGGTCGTGCTGGTTAAGAAAGCGTGCAGGTTTTGATGATGGCCGGTCCCTCGAGGTCTCGTCGCACCCACAGATCTCAGCTGAGCTGACGATGTGGGTAGAGGTCAGAGGTGCCAGGGAAGCCGGTTCTCGTTGAGCTGGGCAGTCGGATTCCTGAGGAAGGACTTGCAGCAAACCGCAGAGTTCTTAGATGGTGCCCGCTGGTGCAGGATGACTACTCCTTAGCCACAAGGGAGAAGAGTCTCGAATGTCCTTTCGTAGAAAGTAGTTCTTGATTCAAAGATGATCTCATTTGGAAGGGTCCCCGCTCCGGCCTTTATCCTAAAGAAAGGGGTGGGTACATGACTAGGTCCTGCCCTAAGGGTGGGACCAGGAAGGGGGGTAGTTACACCCCTCTCCCCTGCCGGACTTTCCCCAGGTCAGGGGCTCGCGCCCCTGGAACTGGTTCTAACCGGCAGATGCGTAGTGAGCACCGGGGTGCCACTCCGCAGTCACCTTCTCGAAAAGCCCTACCTACCCAGAATACACAAACCCTGTCTGGGACGGTGCGAACACCGCCCTGGACAGGAAACCCTTTGTCCAAACTCTCCTCGCTGGAAGGACTCCCAGCAGCAGGAGGTCAGACTCATGTCTGTGTTGGCAGTATCCATTTTGTGGAGCTGAGGCTTTAGTTAACTTTAACCGGGGTTCACAGTTACATACATGTTGTGTCCCTCTAGAAGGGTGGAATGCTAACCTCGTCGCCAGGATTGGTGAGGGGGCAGCATCCCGATTCGTATGACACCTTACTCGACATGTCTTGATAACGCTATACCGAAGTTACCGATATGATACGCGTTATCATGGAACAGCCATTGGGTCTTGGTTCCGCAAGCTGCAACCGGGCTCGGCTCGTGCCAGAGCCCAATTCACACGGGTCCATGCACTCTGCCTTCAGGATTGTCAATGCCTGCCATAGGAGTGACTGATAGGAACCCGGGTGTCCATTGTGAGGTTAGATATAGGGATACTATACCTAAAGCAACGAGCGAGTACGCTACGTTGCCCCAGCTGTCGTGCAGCCAGTTGTGTCAGATTTAGATGGCCATCCAGGGGTGGCATAATACATGCTTCGGCCCCTGGTAGGCCCTGGGTACACCGATGCCCTGAGTTACAGGGTCTGACAAGGTGGCCCAGTTCCAATTGGGTAATGCACCTAAGGTACACGCATCACTTTAGTGAGAGAACAGCTAGGCTCTGGGTCTGATTAGCAGGCCCACAGCCCAAGAAAGTCGTAAACCAGTGAAACAAAAGCAAAAAGTCCGGGTGATCATAGGATTGCAGACCCTACTCTCCTACACCACACACACCTCGTTGTGCGTTTTAAATCATAGATAGGTTCACCTTCACTCAGTCACCATTACAATAGGAAAATTTGTTATGTACATGTCCACCACTAAATGTATGTATGACTTCTCTCTCCTCCCTTCCTTAGGCACTAGACGCTTACAACCATAAGGCATTTATTAAATGTCCTGATGATGGTCTCCATGATTAAGTATTAGGACCAAAACGCCGTCGACCTGTTGTGCACCTTATACAAAAACTTGATCCATATGTTAGTTATATGTAATGGTGATTGCCTGATATTTCTGTACATACAATTTTTACAGAAACTGCTGCTTTTGCCTTAACAAGCCCTGTTTTGTCTTCTGTCAACCTTCTGTACTGATCTGTGTTTGGGTACAGGCTTGTGCCCCAAACTGGTGATTTGTTGATGGTATTCCTTTTGTATAAAACTTTCAATTGAGTAAAAAATTGAAAATCCTCGTCTGGCTGGACATGTCGCTCCAAATATAGAATTGATTTTGTCTATATTCATTGTCTCACATATATGTCCTATGCATGGGACCGTTGTTTTTTTACAAAAAAAACACATGACACATGATGACACATAACACCACATGAAATGTGATAACACATGACAACACATGACAGAACACCACATAACACAACTTGACAAATGACACCACATGTCACTACATGACAAATGACTGACACCACATGATGACACATGACACCACATGACACCACATGACACCACATGACACCACATGACACATGATGACACATGACAACACATGACAACACATGACAACACATGACACCACTTGATGCATGATGACCACGACAACACATGTTGACACACCACATAACATATGACACCACATGACACATGACACATGATCCCACATGACACATGATGACACATGAAAACAAATGATGACACATGACACCACATGACACCACATGACACCACATGACACCACATGACACCACATGACACATGAGACATGACACCAAAAGACACATGATACGTGACACCACATGACACATGAGACATGACACCACAAGACCCATGATACGGACACCACATGACACCACATGACATGACACCACATAATATGACACCACATGATACCACATGACACCACATGACCCATGACACCACATAACACATGACACCACATAACACATGACACCACATGACTACACAACACCATATGACACCACAAGACAGATGACACCACATGACTACATGACACCACATGACACCACATGACACATGAGATATGACTCCACAAGACACATGACACCACGTGACACTACATGACACCACATGACAACACATGACACATGATGACACATGACAAAACATGACACCACATGACCCCACATGATGACACATGACACCACATGACACCACGTGACACATGACACCACATGACACCACATGACACATGACGACACATGACGGCACATGGAGACACATGGCAACACATGACACATGATGACACATGACACCACATGACCCACATGACGACACATGATGACACATGACATGACATGACACATGACACCACATGACACCACATGACACCACATGACACATGACACCACATGACACATGATAACACATGACACCACATGACTACATGACACCACATGACCCACATGACCCACATGACACATGATGACACATGACAACACATGACACCACATGACCCGTTCCTCTGCCCCCCCCTGGTTCTGAGTCCCTGAGGGGGTTCCTTGGGGGCATTTGATTGTTTCAGGGCCGCGGAGGCTCCACCGTGTGGGGCCTATTTGTTTGAGAGCCACGAGGCTTCCAGGGGCATTTTGGCACCACGAGTCCCCAGAGAAGGGACACCATCATACCTGGGGCATTGATTTGTTTATTAGGAGCCAGAGAGGCTCCGGGGCAAACCTTGTGTTTGAGCCCCCCGAGCAGGGCTCCTACGTTGTTCAGTGGCATTTCCTCAAGCCCACGAGGCTCCCCGCCCACAGTGTTTCACAAGCCATGAGAGGCTCCTGAAGGGCTCCAACGTTTTGGGTGCAGTGTTCCTGAGGGGCTAGTGACGGCCCCTGTAGCAGATTTCTTTTCCAGCTGCCCTGAAATTAGTGCGCAGCTGCACCGTTTATGTTTCTTTCTTAAAGGGGCATGTTCTGGACTTAGGAGTGGGCGCACTCCTTTCCCTACCCTGGCCTTCCAGCTGCGCAGCACTTAGTGCCAGCTGCAGCGTTTAGGCCCCCTGTTCTGTCCCACAGCTGCCCAGCACTTTGTGGGCAGCTGCCACGTTTAGGCCCTGACATTTGGACACAGGGACTGCCACAGGTGGTGGCTAATGTGGATTTTGCGCTATTGTGGTTTCCACACCTCTGAATGTATTGTTGATGCATCATGTGTTTTCCTTCCTTTACACCTCTGAATGGGTAGTTTATTCATCATATGTGTTGTTGCTTTTACTCCTCTGAATGTATTTTGATGCATCATGAGTTTCCCTCCTTAGACCACCACAGGTATAGCGATACTTAGGTGGTTTCCTTCTTGCTAGTACAGGTGGTGCTAGCAGAGCCCAGGTTCCCTAGTGTAATCTCCTAAGGTAGTGAGGGTTGCATAGGTGGTGCTCACGTGGTACCAGTAGTGACTGGTTATATGTTATTTTTGTGCTACAGTTTTACATTCTATGTGCTATGTTCTAAATTCTAGGCCTACACGTATTGTATTCTAAGTTCTAAAAGTGCTGATTCCTGACAGTGGTCCAGGTGGCCCTGTCTTGTACATATCCCTTGTAAATTCTGCCCGTGCCTGTTGGCACATTGTAAAGTGTGTGTTTTTATCTACTGTGTTCTGGTGTAATACAAAGGCTATTTTTATATATAACCTTGTGTGGAGTTTCCTTTGTGGTGGGCCTTGGGTGTGGTTGCTGGGATGCGTGCACAAATACTTAACTCATATCGCCTCCAAGTTTAGCCTTGCTGCTCGCGCCACGTTACCAAGAGGGTGAGCAGGGGTTATCTTGGCGTGTAACTCCCTTGCCCTGACTTAGGAGGGGTGGTCTCTGACTGACTTTGGCGCAAGCCCTTGCCAGCCAGGGATCCCATTTCTAACACACATGATGACACATGATGACACATGACACATGATGACACATGACACCCCATGATACCACATGACACCACATGGCACCACATGATGACACATGACGACACATGATGACACATGACACACGATGACACATGACACCACATGACACCACATGATACCACATGACACCACATGACACATGATGACACATGATGACACATGATGACACATGATGACACATGATGACACATGACACCACATGACTCACATGACACATGATGACACATGACGACACATGACACATGATGACACATGACACCACATGATACCACATGACACCACATGGCACCACATGATGACACATGACGACACATGATGACTGTTGGACTTGGCCCTTAAGGCAGGTTCACCCCTAATCTTTTTGATTTTAACCTGTGATCTGTGTGGATGATTTTCTGGTCTGTGCGCACTTTTTCTCTGTGTCCCAGAGTAAAGTGTGTGCATGTAGTTAGGCTGGCCTGCTCTCCCATAGGGATGCATGGGGAATGTCTGTGTCCTTAGTAGTTCCTGATGCGTGGGGAGTGCATGCCCGAATTTGGTATGTGTGAGTTCGTGGGAATGAATTATTCACAATGGTGTATGTGGCATATGTGTGTCATGTGTAGAAATGCCATTTCTAGGACTTGGCATATTACTGTAAAATATGCCTGCAGTGTGATTGGCTGGAGCTGGCTGGTGAGCCTGGCTCCAGGAAGGCTGGATGGGTCTGCCCGGTGGTGAGTGTGAGATTAGCATGCTTGATGGCTTGGGAGGAGTGCCCCTGGTCCCTGATGGGCCTGGACTTTCCCCAGACAATGCTGGCTCCACCCCCTGTAGTGCGGCTGATGTCCCTAGCCCTGCCAGTGAATAGAGAGGGTGGTTGAGGTAAACAGAGTACTTCAAAACCAGCTGCGACTGGTTTTCCCCCACCCTGCACCCTGAGACAAAGGGATTTTGCTGTATAAGAAGGGGCTGTGTCCCCATACAATTTGTCCTGTTTCTTCCAGGATCCTGCCAGAGGAGGCTGTTGCTGCTGCGGGGGCCAAGAGGACCACCACTTGGCTGTCTCCCTGCCTGGAGACCCAGTGTGCTGGCTCTGGCCCTGCTTTGCCCCTCTGCCTGCCTCCAGACCCTGCTGGAGCTTTGCTGTGCCTGGAGGCGCCCTGACTTTGATTTATAGCACTAGGCGCGCTTTATTTTCCTTGGAGCGCTGAGCGCGCTTCCCTTGGCGCTTGAGAGCGCTGTGCCTCGACCTTCAGCGCTTGGGAGCGCTTTATTTGCATTGCCAGTGCCCACCCGGCATTAGAGCCGATTTCGCCGATCTTCGGCGTAGCGAATGCCACCTCGCTTTATTTTGCATTTGAGAGCCGGTGCCCACCCGGCATTGCCCCGTTGTGCTTATTGTGATTACGAGCCGGTGCCCACCCGGCATTGCCAAGAAATCACCGCCGCAGCCCGGGGGCACTGGAATCCGTTGCCGGGCCGCTGCCTTCCGTGACCCGGAAGTCCCGCCTCCTGACCCCCAGGGCCGCACTGCCTTTGGCGGCCCCGGCGGAAGTCAGGCGGCGTGCAGCAAGACAAGGCCAGGCGGGAGGCAAAGGAAGCAGCCTACCACGTCTCACCGAGGCTCCCGAGTGGAGGGGAGCCCACCCGTGGTCCCAGCTGAGCCACCGAGGAGCCGTCCTGCCACCCAGAGACCCGGTGAGTGCCTGCAGAGGAGAGGGGCGTCGGGACACATTGTCGGTGTCCGCCCCTACCCCGTAGCGCGATCTTGCGTGCACTGCTGTATGAAGCCCGAGGGCTTCAGGGGGCATTTTTCTTGGATGCTGAGTCCCCCGTGAGGGACTCCAACGCCCCCCCATTTGTGCTATGAGAGCCACGAGGCTCTGAGGGGCCATTCTGTTCTTTGAGCCTGAGAGAGGCTCCACCAGCCCGCATTGGTTCTCTTCGAGCCCCGAGAGGCTCCAGAGCTCATAGTTGTTGCTGAGCCACAAGGCTCCTGCCCACATCATTTAGAGCCCTGAGAGAGGCTCTGGGGGCATATTACCCTGAGAGCGCTGAAGCTCTACATTTGCACATTTGCTTTGCGAGCCCTGAGAGGCTCTAGGGGGACACAGGCAGCTAGTTGGTTGTAGCCCCGAGGCTCCCACACTGTGTCTCCCCACCTTGTTCTTGAGCCCTCCTGGCTCCAACGTTTGCTCAGCTCAGAATTACAACTGTCCAGCACATAGTGGACAGTTGCTTCGTTTAGGCTTGTGGTTTGTGCTGCCTGCGCAGACCTCCCTGACACTGAGACTCAGGGCATTCCGCCACTTACGAGGCCAGTTGGCCTGAGGGACATTGTGAGTGTTGTGCTATGTGCACCCCGCGCATTGTAATTTCTTGCTATGTGATTCTTGCGCAAAATGTTCTAATCTGCACCTCTGTGTTTATTATCTCATGTGCAATTGTTGACATTCCACTTTATGTTTATCCCCTTTGCTAAGAGTGACCTGCATAGAGGATTGTTGATGTCCCATTTTATGTTTATCCACTTTGCTAAGAGTGACCTGCATAGAGGATTGTAGATGTCCCATTTTATGTTTAGGTTTCCTTCCCTTTGCTAAGAGTGAATTGCTTAGGTGTTGGTATTCCTTCCTTAGGTCCTGATGATAAGGTCCTAGTTACCTGCGTGATTTCCTAGAGTGTTTTAGGGTTACGTAGGAGGTCTTTACTCTGTTCCAGTGATTACTGGATGTGTATTGCATTTACAATTTTGGTGCTAATCATTCTAATGTTTATGTCCTAAGTGTGTACCTACCAGTATTACTTTCTAAACAAGTGCCTACCCCTGACAGTGGTCCATGTGGCCCTGTCCTGTACATAATTCCCCTTGTAAATGTTTGCCCGTGCCCCTGGCACATTGTAAAGTTTGTGTGTTATCTAAGGTGTTTTGTTTATTATAATACAAAGGCTATTTTTTATATATATCCTTGTGTGGAGTTTTCCTTTGTGGTGGGCCTTGGGTGTTGTTGCTGGGGTGCGTGCGCAAATACTTAACTCATACCGCCTCCAAGTTTAGCCTAGACTGCTCACGCCACGTTACCTAGAGGGTGAGCGGGGGTTACCTTGGTGTGTGACTCCCTTGCCCTGACTTTAGAAATGGTGATCCCTGACTGACCTCGACGCGAGTCTTGGCCAGCCAGGGTCCCGTTTCTAACAATGACACATGGCACACGATGACACATGACACCACATGACACCACATGATACCACATGACACCACATGATGACACATGATGACACATGATGACACATGATGACACATGACACCTCATGACCCACATGACACTTGATGGCACATGACACCGCTTGACACTTGATGGCACATGACACCACTTGACACTTGATGGCACTTGGCGACACATGGCGACACATGACGACACATGACGACACATGACACATGATGACACATGACAACACATGACACATGATGACACATGACACCACATGACCCACATGACCCACATGAAACATGATGACACATGACAACACTTGACACCACATGACCCACATGACACATGATGACACATGACACCACATGAAAAATGACACCACATGACAACACATGATGATACATGACGACACATGATGACACATGATACTACATGACACATGACTACACATGACACCACATGACACATGATGACACATGACACCACATGACGACACATGATGACACATGACAACGCATGACACCACATGACACATGATGACACATGACACCACATGACACATGATGACACATGATGACACATGATGACACATGACACCACATGACACTTGACACATGATGACACATGACACCACATGACTCCACATGATACATGACAACACATGGCAACATATGATGACAAATGATGACGCAAGGCACATGACACCACATGACACATGGCACCACATGACACCACATGACACCACATGACACCACATGATGACACATGATGACACATGACACATGATGACACATGACACCACATGATACCACATGACACCACATGGCACCACATGATGACACATCATGACACATGACAACACATGACGACACATGACACACGATGACACATGACACCACATGACACCACATGATACCACATGACACCACATGACACATGATGACACATGATGACACATGACACCTCATGACCCACATGACACATGATGACACATGATGACACATGACACCACATGACCTACATGACACATGATGACACATGACACCACATGACCCACATGACACATGATGACGCATGACAACATGACATGATGTGGACATATGACACATGACCCACATGATGACACATCACACCACATGCCAACACATGATGACACATGATGACACATGATGACACATGATGACACATGACACCACATGACAAATGACACCACATGATGACACATGATGATACATCACAACACATGATGACACATGACACCACATGACACATGATGACACATGACAAAACATGACACATGATGACACATGATGACACATGATGACACATGATGACACATGATGACACATGATGACACATGATGACACATAATGACACATGACACCACATGACCCACATGACACCACATGACACATGAAACCACATGACGACACATGACAACACATGACAACACATGATGATACATGATGACACATGACACCACATGATGACACATGACACCACATGACATATGATGACACATGATGACAAATGACAACACATGACACATGAAACCACATGACGACACATGACAACACATGACAACACATGACGACACATGATGATACATGATGACACATGACACCACATGACCCACATGACCCACAAGACACATGATGACACATGATGACAAATGATGACACATGACACCACATGACTCCACATGATACATGGCACATGGCACATGACCACATGACACATGACACATGATGACACATGACACCACATGACACTTGACACATGATGGCAGATGACACCACAGGACTCCACATGATACGTGACAACACATGGCAACATATGATGACACATGATAACGCATGGCACATGACACCACATTACACATGACACCACATGACACCACATGACAACAAATGACACCACATGATGACACATGATGAGACATGACGACTCATGACACATGATGACACATGATGACACATGACAACACATGACACACAATGACACATGACACCACATGACACCACATGATACCACATGACACCACATGACACATGATGACACATGATGACATATGATGACACATGACACCTCATGACCCACATGACACATGATGACACATGATGACACATGACACCACATGACCCACATGACACATGATGACACATGACAACACATGACACCACATGACCCACATGACACATGATGACACATGACAACTAATGACATGACATGGACACATGACCCACATGATGACACATGACAATACATGACACTACATGACCAACATGACACATGATGATGCATGACAACACATGACATGACGTGGACACATGACACATGACCCACATGATGACACATGACACCACATGCTGAAACATGATGACACATGACGACACATGATGACACATGACACCACATGATGACACATGATAATACATGACACATGACGACACATCACACCACATGACACATGATGACACATGACACCACATGACAACACATGATGACACATGACGACACATGATGACACATGACACCACATGACACATGATGACACATGACACCACATGACACATGATGACACATGACACCACATGACACATGATGACACATGACACAACATGACACTTGACACATGACACCACATGACTCCACATGATACATGACAACACATGGCAACATATGATGACACATGATGACGCATGGCACATGACACCACATGACACAACATGACACCACATGACACTTGATGGCACATGACACCACTTGACACATGACACCACATGACACCACATGACGCATGATGACACATGACGACACATGATAATACATGACACATGATGACACATGACACCACATGACACCACATGACACCACATGACTCTATATGACACCGCATGACTGTAGGAGAGTAGGGTCTGCTATCCTATGGTCACCCCAATTTTTTGCTTTTTGCTTCACTGGTTTTCAACTTACTGAGGCTGTGGGCCTGCTAATCAGACCCCCAGCCTGCTGTTCTCTCTCTAAATTTATAATACATGTGGTATAGGTACATACCACAATTGGAAATGGACTCCTTGTCAGCCCCTGTACTATGCACCATAGGTGCTCAGGGCATAGGTGCCACCAAGTCCTACCAGGGGCTGAAGCATAGCTTTTGCCACCCCTTGCTGGTTCTTAAATTGACACAACTGGCTGATCACTCAGCTGGGGCAAGTGGGTGTACTCACCCCTTGCTTAGATATAGTATACCTATATCTAAACCTATATCTGGACACATATAAACCTGTGAGTCACTCCTATGGAAGGCCTCATCAATCCTGGAGGCAGAGTGCGTGGTTTTATGTAAGATGGAGCTCTGGCATGAGCTGAGCCTGTCTGCAGCTGTCGGGAACAACTCCCTAAGCTGATCCGGGATAATGCCATACCATATACTCTTAAGCGCCTTATAATCCTCGCGGTTATATAGCAACTTTGGTTTGGCTTTATCAAAACATGTCGTGTAAGGTGTCATACGAATTGGAATACTACCCCCTCGCCAGTCCTGGCGATGGGGGTAGCATTCCACCCTTCTAGAGGTGTAGGAAGGTGGCTACCTGACTATGGTTACCCCAGATTTTTTGCCCTGTGTTTAGCTGGTTTTCGACTTAGTTGGCCTGGTTCCCTGCTAATCAGGGCCCCAGGCTATCTGCTCTCTCTGTAAAATGGATTCCATGTACCCTAGGTGCATAACTAGATTGGCTTGGGTCACCTTATCAGCCCCTGTACAGAGCACTATAGGTGCCCAGGGCATAGGTGCATCCAAGGCCTACCAGGGGCTGCAGCATATCTTTTGCCACCCCTGGCTGGCTATCTAAATTGACACAACTGGCTGATCACTCAGCTGGGGCAAGTGGGTGTAATCACCCCTTGCTTAGATATAGTATACCTATATCTAAACCTATATCTGGACACATATATAGCCTGTAAGCCACTCCTATGGAAGGCCTCATCAATCCTGGAGGCAGAGTGCGTGGTTTTATGTGAGATGGTGCTCTGGCATGAGCTGGGCCTGTCTGCAGCTGTCGGGAACCACTCCCTAAGCTGATCCGGGATAACGCCATACCATATACTCTTAAGCGCATTATAATCCTCGCGGTTATATAGCAACTTTGGTTTGGCTTTATCAAAACATGTCGTGTAAGGTGTCATACGAATTGGAATACTATCCCCTCGCCAGTTCTGGCGACGGGGATAGCATTCCACCCTTCTAGAGGGAGAAGACATGTTACTTTACTGAAACGCGGTTGATTTAAAATGAGCCTCAGATCCACAAAATGGATGCCCCTGCCACAGACACGGGTCTGACCTCCTGCTGCTGACCGAAACCCGGCAGAGGAGGCCTGGACAAAGAGTTTCCTGTCACAGGGCGGTGTCAAACCACCCCAGACAGGAGATAGTGGATTGGAGTAGGGAGGTTTCAATGAAACCAGACACTGCCTGGGGAGCACAAGGCTGCCCCTTGCAGGATCCGGCCAAACCGGTTCTGGGGCCTCCCAGCCCCTGTCCCAGCGCGGCCAGGATCAAAGGAGAGGGGTGTAACCACCCCCTTCCTGGGTCCCACCCATAGGAGGGGACCTAGCAGGATGTCCAACCCCCTAGATTCGAATAAGAGGGGGAGCAGTCCCAACGGACCTCAGATCATCCTGAAGAAACATAAGAAATGAAATCTGGACCCTTCGACTTTCTACACGACGTGAGAAGACTGAAGAATCTCCCTTGTGGTCAAGGAGTGACCACCCTGTGCAAACAGGCACCATCCAGCCCTCGACCCTTGCTTTGTTGCAGTTCCCGCCGGAACTCGAGCGACAGAGATCGACGAGATCAAGCTTGCCTGCCTTCTACCTGCCCGATCCACAGTCCCTGCAGAGCTGAGACCCGTGGAGGCGACCGGAAGCGTGGGGCACGCCATCTTGAAAAGGCCACGAGACGCTGACCGTGCGGCCCACGAGTGACCCTCGAAGCTGTACACCGGGGTTTGAGAAGCCCCAGCCCCGAGCTCCACTTGCACCAAAGCTCACCCCTCCACACTCGCTGAGTGCTGCGTGGGGCCCTTCTGCTTGTGTGCGCTCGACGCGTTGGCCCGGTCACTTGCCAGCTGGCTTGTGGCCCCTGTGCCGACGAACTTTGAAATCCGACTTGCTTTTCTGGTTGCTCCAGATCTGCACCAGCTCCTGTAAAAAGGAGCACCCACTCTGACCCTCCTGGTTCGAGTGATAAGCAATCTCCCGGTTCCGCGTGGATTGCTTTTGCCAAGTGCTGTTTGCTACAATCTTCAAGCCGACGGTGCTGACGGCGAGAGCCTACGTGGGACAGATCGTGACCCGCTCCTGGACGTCGCAGATGCCCCAGAGCCCACGTGACAGCGGAGAGAAGCCTATCGACAACCGCCTGATTGCGCCCGACATTGCCTGGTTCCGTCCTGGTTCCACCCTGGTCACTGCTGAGTGACCCAGACTCTGTCCCCTCTGCTTTCAGGTACTTTTCTACATCGATCCACCCTTGGATCGCACCGGACACTTCTGCTTCACAGCGCCTGCAGCTGCAACAGCTCCAAGCACCCAGAACCTGCGTGACAGAACCCGACGCCACTTCGACCCTGTGCACCCACGGCCTGTGGGTGAGGTAACTTTGCAACGCCGGTGTCTTTACACTGGTACACACCTCTAGGGTCTGTGTCTAAAGTTTTGTGTTCCTAGGTTCAGCGGAAGTATCTTTTTATTCACTTTAACTGACTTTTACGCACCATTGACAGTGCATTGGTGCGCGCTGCACTTTCCGTGCTGCACCCGTCTCCTGTGGGCTACTCCCGACTTCTTCATTGCTTGTCCTGACTGCTCCCAGCGAATCTCTAGGCCCTAGGCCTAACCATTGTTCGTAAAGTGTTACTTATACCACTTTTTTGATATATGGTCTGAGTGGCCACCCGCCCTCATCCATAAACGTGCAACTTTATATGTGTAACAGTGCTTTTGATTTAACGCTTGTGCCCCTTTCCTCATAAAGAGTATTGGGGAGTAATTTAGAAATAAATACATATATTTTTATAATATATAATTGTGTGGTGACCTTTCATTTGATTACAGGATTGTATGTGGTAAAACAAGCTCGCTTAACACGACCTCTTAAGTTAAGCCTTTAAGGCTGCTTAGTCCATGCTACCACTAGGATAGCTTGTCTACAAGGTTGACTTACAACCTGACATCTTTGGGGTTTGTTTGGACTGATACCCAGTGGTTCCAGAATTGGAAACACTACATATCAGGCCAACTTCTCACATTGGTGTGCAGCGGTGCGGATTTGAGCTTGCTGTTTGTTTTACCATTGCAATCTTTATCAAATTGAAAGATCACATCAAGTACCTCTAGGTACATATAAATCAAAAGCTTAGCATATTAAGTTCTACTGAACTTAGTAGTTGTAGATTAAAGGGATTAGCACACCCTGACTACAACTCACTAGCAAGGTACAGTAGGAAACCACTTAGTGTAGGTAAGTGCACCACTTACACCTCACTAGCAGTCATGTCTGATACAGGTAGAGCTTCAGGCTCTGCTCCTGTAGAAGTTGATCCTATAGGGACAACATCCAGATATGACAACCTTAGCCACAAAGACCTGAGTGCCTTGTGCACAGCCAGGGGGCTAAAAAAGGGCAGAGGCCCTACCATTCCTTCCCTAATAGCTCTCCTAGAAAAGGATGATCTAGATAAGGTGAGTCAGGCTCCCTTAGATTCAGGTGAAGGGATAAACTCCCCTGAGAATGAGAATCTTCCAGAAGAAGAGGAGGAGGAAGAGGAAGAGGAAGGCTCTGATGTAGATGAGCCTGAAGATCAGGATCAGCAGGGAAACCAGGTACAGGTTGCCAGGCTTAACCAGGCCAACTTGGACCTACATGGGAATGGAGGGGGCCAGCACCACTCCAGATCTCATAACCAAATTCTCCCAGGTAATAGAAGGGAGAGATCTCTGTCAAGGGATTCTCACCTTTCTAGTGCCTCAAGAGAATCTCAAAGAGGAATGACTTCCTCCCAGAGAAAAGAGCATAGGGCCAGGATGAGGGCTGTCCAACTCCAAATAGAAAGGGAAGAGGTAGCCTTGGCTCAAGCTAAACTTGCTTTTGCAAGAGAGAAAAAATTGTGTGGCTTAGATGCCACTGGTGGCAGCAAAATTCCTAAAGAGAAACCCAGGTCCTATGATAGTAGAAACCTGACAAAGATTGTGCCCCCCTATCAGGAAGGGGATGACATCCACAAATGGATGACTGCTCTGGAGAGAGCCTGCATGGTACAGCAGGTTCCTGAGGAACAGTGGGCAGCAATCTTATGGTACTCCTTTTCAGAGAAAGGGAGGGATAGGCTCCTCACTGTCAGACATGAGGATGCTAGCAATTACAAAGTCCTGAAGAGTGTTCTGATAGATGGGTTTGGCTTAACCACTGAACAGTACAGGTTAAAGTTCAGAGATACCCAGAAGACACAGACTCAGGACTGGACTGATTTTGTTGATTGTGCAACTAAGGCTCTGGAGGGTTGGCTGAATGGCAGCAAAGTACATGACTTCACAGGATTGTATAATTTGATTATGAGGGAGCAGATCCTTAGTAATTGTCAGAACCAGCTCTTACACCAGCACCTGGTAGACTCAGATTTGACCTCTCCCCAAGAATTGGGAAAGAGGGCAGATAAGTGGGTCAGAACCAGGATTAGGCCTAAGAATCAGGACAATAACCAGAAGAAGGAGTCTACCAAGCCTCAAGATAAGGGTGGGGATAAAAGTAAAGAAAACACTTCCCCAGGGCCCCAAAACTCCAAGAAGGGGGGTGGGTCCCAAGACACTTCTTCAACAGAGAAAAAACCTTATTGCCATGCCTGTAAACAGGTGGGGCATTACAAAACAGACAGCTGTTGTCCCAAGAATGGCAATAAAGAAAATATACCTCCAAAACCAGCTCCAACACCTCCTGTTACTGTCAGCAGTAATCCCCCAGGAAGTGGGAGCACACCCAGGAATCTGGGTGGGTTTACTTTTGGAGCCCAAGGGGACCCTGGCCTATCCAGGTCTCCATCCCCAAATGATCTTGTCTATGAGACTGGCATGGGGTTTGCCAACTTCTCTGTTTGCCCAAATACCTTGAGCAAATATAGACAGGAACCAATCATCAATGGTTTGAAGGTTGAAGCTTTTAGAGACACAGGGGCTAGCATCACCATGGTGGCTGACTGTATAGTCCCCTCTAAGCAACTTTTACCAGGTGCCACATACCGGGTAACAAACATTGATGGTATCCAAACAAATCATCCAATGGCAGTAGTAAGTCTCAGCTGGGGAGGTGTCATTGGCCCAAAGAGAGTGGCAGTGTCACCAAACTTGCCTGTAGACTGTCTACTGGGTAATGATTTGGAAATCTCAGCCTGGGCTGAGGTTGAACAGAAAATCCATTCTAGAATGGTAAATTCCCATGGAAAGGTTAGTGGGGCTGTACTGGCTATGGCCCCAATTCAAGATGTCCTTCCTGAAAAGGTTGGTAGGGCTGAGCAACTCTCTGCCCCATCTTTACCAGAAGCTCTTCCAAGACAGAATAGCAAAGCTGTTATGATAACAGCAGAAACCCAAACTGAGTCTCCTCCTGAAAAGGTTGGTGGGGCTGTGATGGCCACAGCCCAAACTCAAACAGATATGTGTGTTGTGAAGCCTGAAATGATGGATCACTCCACCCAAACTGAGAGCATAGAGGAGGAAGAGAAATCTCCCCCTCACCAGACAGTAGGACAGGATCAGCCTCCTCAGGGAACTGATCTTACCCCTGATGAAGGAACTGCCCCAGAGGTTGTTAGGCCTGGCCTGACAGAGCCTCTGATGGCAGTGGACCCTTCTCAGGTGGGATCCAGTCTGGAGCAGGTAACCTGCCCCTCTCTACCTTGCCTTCGTCAGCCCAGGGCTGCAGAGGACAAGAAGGACAGTGAGACCCAGAGGGCCCCCTGTCAAATAAAGCACCCCCATCAACAGATTAGGGGCACCAAAACTAGTAGGCCTAGCAAGGTGAAAACTTTAAAAACTCCTGAGGGAGCCCCCTTAAAAACAGTTAGGGACCTCCCACAGATGGATTCTGTTGGGCACAGCCAAACCTGGGACCCAAAGGGCCCAAACCTGAACTGTCCCTCCAGCAAGCCAAACAGAGGGACCCAGCCTCCAGCTTTAGGTAGCCAGAGGTTGACCCTGAGAGCTCAGTGCAACTCAGTTGAAGAAAGAAAGGCACATATGGTGGAAGATAATTGGAGGAAGTTGAGCCCAAAAATAGTGGAGCCTCACTTCAATACTCCATATCCAAACCAGCCTTTAACTTTGCATAAACACACCCAAGGTAGTGATTCCCTATGGTGGAGACCCTCTAATACCCCTAGGGTGAGGGACTGCTTAGTGGACCATGAGACAGGGGGTACCCATGCTAGTGCAGGTACTTCCTTATATGGCCACTCAGGCAATAAAGGCTTACCTGGCCAAGGATAGCCTTATCTCCTTTCGTTTGGGGGGGGGTTATGTAGGAAGGTGGCTACCTGACTATGGTTACCCCAGATTTTTTGCCCTGTGTTTAGCTGGTTTTCGACTTAGTTGGCCTGGTTCCCTGCTAATCAGGGCCCCAGGCTATCTGCTCTCTCTGTAAAATGGATTCCATGTACCCTAGGTGCATAACTAGATTGGCTTGGGTCACCTTATCAGCCCCTGTACAGAGCACTATAGGTGCCCAGGGCATAGGTGCATCCAAGGCCTACCAGGGGCTGCAGCATATCTTTTGCCACCCCTGGCTGGCTATCTAAATTGACACAACTGGCTGATCACTCAGCTGGGGCAAGTGGGTGTAATCACCCCTTGCTTAGATATAGTATACCTATATCTAAACCTATATCTGGACACATATATAGCCTGTAAGCCACTCCTATGGAAGGCCTCATCAATCCTGGAGGCAGAGTGCGTGGTTTTATGTGAGATGGTGCTCTGGCATGAGCTGGGCCTGTCTGCAGCTGTCGGGAACCACTCCCTAAGCTGATCCGGGATAACGCCATACCATATACTCTTAAGCGCATTATAATCCTCGCGGTTATATAGCAACTTTGGTTTGGCTTTATCAAAACATGTCGTGTAAGGTGTCATACGAATTGGAATACTATCCCCTCGCCAGTTCTGGCGACGGGGATAGCATTCCACCCTTCTAGAGGGAGAAGACATGTTACTTTACTGAAACGCGGTTGATTTAAAATGAGCCTCAGATCCACAAAATGGATGCCCCTGCCACAGACACGGGTCTGACCTCCTGCTGCTGACCGAAACCCGGCAGAGGAGGCCTGGACAAAGAGTTTCCTGTCACAGGGCGGTGTCAAACCACCCCAGACAGGAGATAGTGGATTGGAGTAGGGAGGTTTCAATGAAACCAGACACTGCCTGGGGAGCACAAGGCTGCCCCTTGCAGGATCCGGCCAAACCGGTTCTGGGGCCTCCCAGCCCCTGTCCCAGCGCGGCCAGGATCAAAGGAGAGGGGTGTAACCACCCCCTTCCTGGGTCCCACCCATAGGAGGGGACCTAGCAGGATGTCCAACCCCCTAGATTCGAATAAGAGGGGGAGCAGTCCCAACGGACCTCAGATCATCCTGAAGAAACATAAGAAATGAAATCTGGACCCTTCGACTTTCTACACGACGTGAGAAGACTGAAGAATCTCCCTTGTGGTCAAGGAGTGACCACCCTGTGCAAACAGGCACCATCCAGCCCTCGACCCTTGCTTTGTTGCAGTTCCCGCCGGAACTCGAGCGACAGAGATCGACGAGATCAAGCTTGCCTGCCTTCTACCTGCCCGATCCACAGTCCCTGCAGAGCTGAGACCCGTGGAGGCGACCGGAAGCGTGGGGCACGCCATCTTGAAAAGGCCACGAGACGCTGACCGTGCGGCCCACGAGTGACCCTCGAAGCTGTACACCGGGGTTTGAGAAGCCCCAGCCCCGAGCTCCACTTGCACCAAAGCTCACCCCTCCACACTCGCTGAGTGCTGCGTGGGGCCCTTCTGCTTGTGTGCGCTCGACGCGTTGGCCCGGTCACTTGCCAGCTGGCTTGTGGCCCCTGTGCCGACGAACTTTGAAATCCGACTTGCTTTTCTGGTTGCTCCAGATCTGCACCAGCTCCTGTAAAAAGGAGCACCCACTCTGACCCTCCTGGTTCGAGTGATAAGCAATCTCCCGGTTCCGCGTGGATTGCTTTTGCCAAGTGCTGTTTGCTACAATCTTCAAGCCGACGGTGCTGACGGCGAGAGCCTACGTGGGACAGATCGTGACCCGCTCCTGGACGTCGCAGATGCCCCAGAGCCCACGTGACAGCGGAGAGAAGCCTATCGACAACCGCCTGATTGCGCCCGACATTGCCTGGTTCCGTCCTGGTTCCACCCTGGTCACTGCTGAGTGACCCAGACTCTGTCCCCTCTGCTTTCAGGTACTTTTCTACATCGATCCACCCTTGGATCGCACCGGACACTTCTGCTTCACAGCGCCTGCAGCTGCAACAGCTCCAAGCACCCAGAACCTGCGTGACAGAACCCGACGCCACTTCGACCCTGTGCACCCACGGCCTGTGGGTGAGGTAACTTTGCAACGCCGGTGTCTTTACACTGGTACACACCTCTAGGGTCTGTGTCTAAAGTTTTGTGTTCCTAGGTTCAGCGGAAGTATCTTTTTATTCACTTTAACTGACTTTTACGCACCATTGACAGTGCATTGGTGCGCGCTGCACTTTCCGTGCTGCACCCGTCTCCTGTGGGCTACTCCCGACTTCTTCATTGCTTGTCCTGACTGCTCCCAGCGAATCTCTAGGCCCTAGGCCTAACCATTGTTCGTAAAGTGTTACTTATACCACTTTTTTGATATATGGTCTGAGTGGCCACCCGCCCTCATCCATAAACGTGCAACTTTATATGTGTAACAGTGCTTTTGATTTAACGCTTGTGCCCCTTTCCTCATAAAGAGTATTGGGGAGTAATTTAGAAATAAATACATATATTTTTATAATATATACTTGTGTGGTGTCCTTTCATTTGATTACAGGATTGTATGTGGTAAAACAAGCTCGCTTAACACGACCTCTTAAGTTAAGCCTTTAAGGCTGCTTAGTCCATGCTACCACTAGGATAGCTTGTCTACAAGGTTGACTTACAACCTGACATCTTTGGGGTTTGTTTGGACTGATACCCAGTGGTTCCAGAATTGGAAACACTACATATCAGGCCAACTTCTCACAAGAGGGATAAGACATGTTACTTTACTGAAACGCGGTTGATTTAAAATGAGCCTCAGATCCACAAAATGGATGCCTCTGCCACAGACACGGGTCTGGCCTCCTGCTGCTGACCGAAACTCAGCAAATGGTGGCCTGGACAAAAGGTTTCCTGTCGCAGACAGGAGATAGTGGATTGTAGCAGGGAGGTATCAAAGAAACCAGACACTGCCTGGGGAGCACAAGGCTGCCCCTTGCATAATCCGGCCAAACCGGTTCTGGGACATCCCAGCCCCAGTCTCAGTGCGGCCTGGATCAAAGGAAAGGGGTGTAACCACCCCCTTCCTGGGTCCCACCCATAGGAGGGGACCTAGCAGGATGTCCAGCCCACCAGATTCGAATAAGAGTGGGAGCAGTGCCAATGCAACTCAGATCATCCTGAAGAAACATAAGAAATGAATTCTGGACCCTTCGACATTCTGCTCAACATAGAAGACTGAAGAATCTCCCTTGCGGTCAAGGAGTGACCACCCTGTGCATACAGGCACCATCCAGCCCTCGACCCTTGCTTTGTTGCAGTTCTTGCCGAAACTCAAGCAACAGAGATTGACGAGATCAAGCTTGCCTGCCTTCTCCCAGCCCGATCCACAGTCCCCTGCAGAGTTGAGACCCGTGGAGGCAACCGGAAGCGTGGGGCACGCCATCTTGAAAAGGCCACGAGACGCTGACTGTGCAGCCCACGAGTGACGCTCGAAGCTGTACACAGGGGTTTGAGAAGCCCCTACCCCGAGCTACACTTGCACCAAAGCTACCCCCTCCACACTTGACGAGTGCTGCATGGGGCCCTTCTGCTTGTGTTGGCTTGACGCATTGGCCCGGTCACTTGCCAGCTGGCTTGTGGCCCCTGTGCTGACGAAAACTTGAATACGACTTTCTTTTCTATTTGCTCCAGATCTGCATCCGCTCCTGTGAAAAGGAGCCCCCACTCTGACCCTCCTGGTTCAAGTGAGAAGCAATCTCCCGGTTCCGCGTGGATTGCTTTTGCCAAGTGCTGTTTGCTGCAATCTTGAAGCCGACGGTGCTGACGGCGAGAACCTGCATGGGACAGATCGTGACCTGCTCCTGGACGTCGCAGATGCCCCAGAGCCCACGTGACAGTGGAGAGAAGCCTCTCGACAACCATCTGATTGCGCCCGACATTGACTGGTTCCGTCCTGGTTCCACCCTGGTCACTGCTGAGTGACCAAGACTCTGTCCCCTCTGCTTTCAGATACATCTCGACTTCGATCCGCCCTTGGATCACACCGGTCACTTCTGCTTCCCATCGCCTGCAGCTTCTTCAGCTCCAAGCACCAAGAGCCTGCGTATCAAAACCCGACGCCACTTCGACCCTGTGCACCCACTTCCTGTGGGTGAGGTAACATTGCAACGCTGGTGTTCCTACACTGGTCCACACCTCTAAGGTCTGTGTCTTAAGTTTTGTTCCTCTAGGTTCAGCGGAAGTATCTTTAAACTCACTTTGTGTAACTTTTACGCACCATTGACATTGCATTGGTGCAAGCCGCACTTTCCATGCTGCACCCGAATTCCGTGGGCTACTCCCGACTTCAGCATTGCTAGTCCTGACTGCTCCCAGCGATTCTCTAGGCCCTAGGCCTAACCATTGTTCGATTGGTATCTCTTATACCATTTTTTTAGTATATGGTTTGAGTGGCCACCGGCCCTCATTCAAAATTGTGCAACTTTGTATGTTATACTGTGCTTTTGATTTAACACTTGTGCCCCTTTGCTCATAAAGAGTAATCCTCGCGGTTATATAGCAACTTTGGTTTGGCTTTATCAAAACATGTCGTGTAAGGTGTCATACGAATTAGAATACTACCCCCTCGCCAGTTCTGGCGACGGGGGTAGCATTCCACCCTTCTAGAGGGATAAGACATGTTACTTTACTGAAACGCGGTTGATTTAAAATGAGCCTCAGATCCACAAAATGGATGCCTCTGCCACAGACACGGGTCTGGCCTCCTGCTGCTGACCGAAACTCAGCATACGGTGGCCTGGACAAAGAGTTTCCTGTCACAGGGCGGTGTCAAACCACCCCAGACAGGAGATAGTGGATTGTAGTAGGGAGGTTTCAAAGAAACCAGACACTGCCTGGGGAGCACAAGGCTGCCCCTTGCATAATCCGGCCAAACCGGTTCTGGGGCCTCCCAGCCCCTGTCCCAGCGCGGCCTGGATCAAAGGAAAGGGGTGTAACCACCCCCTTCCTGGGTCCCACCCTTAGGAGGGGACCTAGCAGGATGTCCAGCCCACCAGATTCGAATAAGAGTGGGAGCAGTGCCAATGCAACTCAGATCATCCTGAAGAAACATAAGAAACGAATTCTGGACCCTTCGACTTTCTACTCAACATAGAAGGCGGAAGAATCTCCCTTGTGGTCAAGGAGTGACCACCATGTGCAAACAGGTACCAACCAGCCCTCGACCCTTGCATTGTTGTAGTTCCCGCCGGAACTCCAGCGACAGAGATCGACGAGATCAAGCTTGCCTGCCTTCTCCCAGCCGGATCCACAGTCCCTGCAGAGCTGAGACCAGTGGAGGCGACCGGAAGCGTGGGGCACGCCATCTTGAAAAGGCCACGAGACGCAGACCGTGCAGCCCACGAGTGATCCTCGAAGCTGTGCACCGGGGTTTGAGAAGCCCCTACCCCGAGCTTCACTTGCACCAAAGCTACCCCCTCCACACTTGACGAGTGCTGCGTGGGGCCCTTCTGCTTGTTTTGGCTCAACGCGTTGGCCCGGTCACTTGCCAGCTGGCTTGTGGCCCCTGTGCCGACGAAACCTTGAATACGACTCGCTTTTCTGGTTGCTCCAGATCTGCACCAGCTCCTGTAAAAAGAAGCCCCCACTCTGACCCTCGTGGTTTGACTGATAAGCAATCTCCCGGTTCCGCGTGGATTGCTTTTGCCAAGTGCTGTTTGCTGCAATCTTGAAGCTGACGGTGCTGACGGCGAGAGTCTACGTGGGACAGATTGTGACCTGCTCCTGGACGTCGCAGATGCCCCAGAGCCCATGTGACAGCAGAGAGAAGCCTATTGACAACCACCTGATTGCGCCCGACATTGCCTGGTTCCGTCCTGGTTCCCCCCTGGTCACTGCTGAGTGACCCAGACTCTGTCCCCTCTGCTTTCAGTTACTTTTCTACTTAGATCCACCCTTGGATTGCACCGGACACTTCTGCTTCACATCGCCTGCAGCTGCAACAGCTTCAAGCACCAAGAGCCTGCGTGTCAAAACCCGACGCCACTTCGACCCTGTGCACCCACGGCCTGTGGGTGAGGTAACATTGCAACACCGGTGTTCCTACACTGGTACACACCTCTAGGGTCTGTGTCTAAAGTTTTGTTCCTCTAGGGACAGCGGAAGTATCTTTTTATTCACTTTGTGTAACTTTTACGCACCATTGACATTGCATTGGTGCAAGCCGCACTTTCCGTGCTGCACCCGTCTCCTGTGGGCTACTCCCGACTTCAGCATTGCTAGTCCTGACTGCTCCCAGCGAATCTCTAGGCCCTAGGCCTAACCACTGTTCGATTGGTATCTCTTATACCACTTTTTTAGTATATGGTTTAAGTGGCCACCGGCCCTTATCCAAAATTGTGCAACTTTGTATGTTATACTGTGCTTTTGATTTAACGCTTGTGCCCCTTTCCTCATAAAGAGTACTGGGGAGTAATTTAGAAATAAATACATATATTTTTACAATATATACTTGTGTGGTGTCCTTTCATTTGATTACAGGATTGTATGTGGTAAAACAGCTCGCTTAACACGACCTCTTAAGTTAAGCCTTTAAGGCTGCTTAGTCCATGCTACCTCTAGGATAGCTTGTCTAACAAGGTTGACTTACAACCAGACATCTTTGGGGTTTGTTTGAACTAATACCCAGTGGTTCCAGAATTGGAAACACTACATATCAGGCCAACTTCTCACACTCCACATGACACATGACGACACATGACAAATGATGACACATGACACCACATGACACATGATAACACATGACACCACATGACTCCACATGATACATGACAACACATGACACAGGACACCACATGACACATGACACAGGACACCACAAGACACATGATGACACATGATGACACATGATGACACATGTTGACACGTGACTCCACATGACACCACATGATACCACATGACACATGATGACACATGATGACACCACATGACACCACATGACACATGATGACACATGACACATGATGATACATGACACCACATGACACCACATGACACATGACACCACATAACACCACATGACAATACATGACACTACATGACATAATATGATGTGACACATGAAACCAGATGCCATTACATGACAAAACATGACACCACATGACACATGATGACTCATGACATATGCCAACACATTATGACACATTACACCGCATGAACCCACATGACAAAACATGACACATGACACCACATAATACTTGACACCACATGACAACACATGACACTTGATGGCACATGACACCACTTGACACATGACACCAAGTGACACAACATGACACCACATGACAACACATGACTCATGTTGACACATGATGATACATGATGACACATGACCCATGATGACCCATGATGACCCATGATGACCCATGATGACACATGATGACACACAATGACACATGACACATGACACATGATGACACATGACACATGATGACGTATGATGACGCATGAAACCACATGATACTTGACACCACATGACAACACATGACACATAACACCACATGGCACCACATGACATATGACACATGACACATGACACCATATGACACCACATGACACATGACATCACATGACATATGGCACATGCCACTACATGACAACACATGACACCACATGCCAACACATGACAGCACATGACACATGACAACATGACACATGATGAATACCACCACATGACACTAGACACCACATGAAACATGACACATAATGACACATGACACCACATCACACATGATGATACATGACCGTCGCACTCTCTCTCATGGCCTAAGCACCCGCTTTACTTTACAGGTATCTCCTGGCACCGCAGAATTGCACAAATGTAACGCAGACATTCAGAATTGCGCCCGAATCTGGTAAGATTCCCTCCTGCGCCCACCCAACCATACCCTTTGGAAATCGACCCTCCAAATTCTAATGATGTCCTCCCTTTATTCGCAGGGTCGCTCTGCCTCACTAGGCATTTGGCCATCACGCTCGCTGCATGAACTATCCCGGTGAGCCTCCCCATCTCCATCCACCCCCACTGCGCTGTGAAAATTTACACTTTTGCCGAATATCAAGTGGATTGTCCTATGTCACAGCATGCTCATTTAGTATATCCATCCTCCCCCCACTGCGCCGTGAAAATTGACACTTTCGCCGAATATCGATTGGATTGTCCTATGTCACAGCATGCTCATTTAGTATACTTAGTGCACTCCGGTCTCATCTAAATGCGCCGCCCGCACAACCGGCTCTTCCTTAGTCTAGGATTCTTTACATAGGTAATCACTTCCCGGGCAGGCCTCTTTGTACCTTGTTGCTCCAGATCTGCACCAGCTCCTGTGAAAAGGAGCCCCCACTCTGACCCTCCTGGTTCGAGTGATAAGCAATCTATCGGTTCCGCGTGGATTGCTTTTGCCAAGTGCTGTTTGCTGCAATCTTGAAGCCGACGGTGCTGACGGCGAGAGCCTACGTGGGACAGATCGTGACCCGCTCTTGGACGTCGCAGATGCCCCAGAGCCCACGTGACAGCGGAGAGAAGCCTATCGACAACCACCTGATTGCGCCCGACATTGCCTGGTTCCGTCCTGGTTCCACCCTGGTCACTGCTGAGTGACCCAGACTCTGTCCCCTCTGCTTTCAGGTACTTTTCTACTTCGATCCACCCTTGGATCGCACCGGACACTTCTGCTTCACCTCGCCTGCAGCTGCAACAGCTCCAAGCACCAAGAACCTGCGTGTCAAGACCCGACGCCACTTCGACCCTGTGCACCCACGGCCTGTGGGTGAGGTAACATTGCAACGCCGGTGTACATACACTAGTACACACCTCTAGGGTCTGTGTCTAAAGTTTTGTTCCTCTAGGTTCAGCGGAAGTATCTTTTAATTCACTTTATCTAACTTTTACGCACCATTGACATTGCATTGGTGCGCGCCGCACTTTCCGTGCTGCACCCGTCTCCTGTGGGCTACTCCCGACTTCAGCATTGCTAGTCCTGACTGCTCCCAGCGAATCTCTAGGCCCTAGGCCTAACCATTGTTCGATAAGTGTTCCTTATCCCACTTTTTTAGTATATGGTCTGAGTGGCCAACCGCCCTCATCCATAATTGTGCAACTTTAGATGTTTTACTGTGCTTTTGATTTAACGCTTGTGCCCCTTTCCTCATAAAGAGTACTGGGGAGTAATTTAGAAATAAATACATATATTTTTATAATATATACTTGTGTGGTGTCCTTTCATTTGATTACAGGATTGTATGTGGTAAAACAGCTCGCTTAACACAACCTCTTAAGTTAAGCCTTTAAGGCTGCTTAGTCCATGCTACCACTAGGATAGCTTGTCTAACAAGGTTGACTTACAACCAGACATCTTTGGAGTTTGTTTGGACTGATACCAAGTGGTTCCAGAATTGGAAACACTACCTATCAGGCCAACTTCTCACAATATGTTATTTATATGTAATACTACGTGCCTGATATTTCTGTACATACAATTTTTACAGAAACTGCTGCTTTTGCCTTAACAAGCCCTGCTTTGTCTTCTGTCAACCTTCGGTACTGATCCGTGTTTGGGTACAGGCTTGTGCCCCAAACTGGTGATTTGTTGATGGTATTCCTTTTGTATAAAACTTTCAATTGAGTAAAAAATTGAAGACCTCTGTCCGGCTGGACATGTCGCTCCAAATATAGAATTGATTTTGTCTATATTCATTGTCTCATATATATTTCCTATGCATGGGACCGTTGTTTTTTTACAAAAAAAACACATGACACATGACGACACATAACACCACATGAAATGTGATTACACATGACAACACATGACATGACACCAAATAACACCACTTGACACATGACACCACATGTCACTACATGACAAATGACTGACACCACATGATGACACATGACACTACATGACACCACATGACACCATGTGACACCACATGACACATGACACCACATGACACCACATGAAACCACATGACACCACATGACACCACATGATACATGACTACACATGGCGACACATGGCGACACATGGCGACACATGGTGACACATGGCGACACATGGTGACACATGACGACACATGGCGACACATGACACATGCTGACACATGACACCACATGATACCACATGACACCACATGGCACCACATGATGACACATGACGACACATGACGACACATGATGACACGTGACACATGATGACACATGAAATCACATGACACCACATGACCACATGACACCACATGACATATGATGACACATGATGACACATGACACCACATGAAGACACATGACGACACATGACGACACATGACAACACATGACACCACATGACACCACATGGCAAATGATGACACATGACGACAAATGACACGACGACACAACACCACATGATGCCACAAGATACCACATGACACATGATAACACATGACACCACATGACACCACATGACACCACATGACACATGATGACACATGACGACACATGACACCACATGATGACACATGACACCACATGACACCACATGACACCACAAGACACCACATGACACCACATGATGACACATGATGACGCCTGACGACACATGACACATGATGACACATGACACCACATGACAAATGATGACACATGAAACCACATGATGCATGACAACACATGACGACACATGATGATACATGATGACACATGATGACACATGATGACACATGACACATGATGACACATGACACCACATGATGCATGACAACACATGACAACACATGATGACACATGATACATGATGACACATGACACCACATGATGCATGACAACACATGACAACACATGATGACACATGATGACACACGACACCACATGACAAATGACACCACATGACGACACATGATGATACATGACGACACATGACAACACATGACGACACATGACACATGATGACACATGATACCACATGACACATGATGACACATGATGGCACATGATGACACATGACACCACATGATGACACATGATGACACATGGCAACACATGACACATGACACAACACCACATGACACCACAAGATACCACATGACAACACATGACACCACATGACACATGACACCACATGACACCACATGACAACACATGACACCACATGACACATGATGACACATGATGACACATGACACCACATGAAACCACATGACACCACATGATGACACATGACGACACATGACACATGATGACACATGACACCACATGATACCACATGACACCACATGGCACCACATGATGACACATGATGACACATGATGACACATGACTACACATGACACACGATGACACATGAAACCACATGACACCACATGATACCACATGACACCACATGACACATGATGACACATGATGACACATGATGACACATGACACCTCATGACCCCCATGACACATGATGACACATGATGACACATGACACCACATGACCCACATGACCCACAAGACACATGATGACAAATGACAACACATGACACCACATGACCCACATGACACATGATGATGCATGACAACACATGACGACACATGACAACACATGACAACACATAATGACACATGACACCACATGACAAATGACACCACATGACGACACATGATGATACATGATGACACATGATGACACATGATAATACATGACACATGACGGAACATGATACCACATGACACATGATGACACATGACACCACATGACACCACATGACCCACATGACCCACATGACAAATGATGACACATGACAACACATGACACCACATGACACCACATGACCCACATGACACATGATGACGCATGACAACACATGACACCACATGACCCACATGACACCACATGACACATGAAACCACATGACGACACATGACAACACATGACAACACATGACGACACATGACACCACATGACACCACATGACACCACATGACACATGATGACAAATGACACATGACGACATGACACCACATGACACCACAAGATACCACATGACACATGACACATGATAACACATGACACCACATAGCACCACATGACACATGACACCACATGACACCACATGACACAACATGACACATGATGACTCATAACACAACATGACACCACATGACACCACATGACCCCACATGACACATGATGACACATGACACCACATGACACCACATGACACATGATGACACATGACAACACATGACACATGATGACACATGACACCACATGACACCACAAGATACAGCATGACACATGACACATGATAACACATAACACCACATGGCTCCACATGATACATGACAACACATGACACCACATGACACCACATGACACCATATGACACATGACACATGATAACACATGACTCCACATGATACATGACAACACATGACACTTGACACCACATGACTCCACATGATGACACATGACACCACATGACACATGACACCACATGACACCACATGACACTTGACACATGATGACACATGACACCACATGACTCCACATGATACATGACAACACATGGCAGCATATGATGACACATAATGACACATGACACCACATGATACCACATGACCCCACATGACACATGATGACACATGACACCACATGACAAATGACACCACATGACGACACATGATGATACATGACGACACATGATGACACATGAACACCGGCGTTGCAATGTTACCTCACCCACAGGCCGTGGGTGCACAGGGTCAAAGTGGCGTCGGGTTTTGACACGCAGGCTCTTGGTGCTTGAAGCTGTTGCAGCTGCAGGCGATGTGAAGCAGAAGTGTCCGGTGCGATCCAAGGGTGGATCGAAGTAGAAAAGTACCTGAAAGCAGAGGGGACAGAGTCTGGGTCACTCAGCAGTGACCAGGGTGGAACCAGGACGGAACCAGGCAATGTCGGGCGCAATCAGGTGGTTGTTGATAGGCTTCTCTCCGCTGTCACGTGGGCTCTGGGGCATCTGCGACCTCCAGGAGCAGGTCACGATCTGTCCCACGTAGGCTCTCGCCGTCAGCACCGTCGGCTTCAAGATTGCAGCAAACAGCACTTGGCAAAAGCAATCCATGCGGAACCGGGAGATTGCTTATCACTTAAACCAGGAGGGTCAGAGTGGGGGCTCCTTTTTACAGGAGCTGGTGCAGATCTAGAGCAACCAGAAAAGCGAGTCGTATTCAAAGTTTCGTCGGCACAGGGGCCACAAGCCAGCTGGCAAGTGACCGGGCCAACGCGTCGAGCCAAAACAAGCAGAAGGGCCCCACGCAGCACTCGTCGAGTGTGGAGGGGGTAGCTTTGGTGCAAGTGTAGCTCGGGATAGGGGCTTCTCAAACCCCGGTGCACAGCTTCGAGGATTACTCGTGGGCTGCACGGTCAGCGTCTTGTGGCCTTTTCAAGATGGCATGCCCCACGCTTCCGGTCACCTCCACTGGTCTCAGCTCTGCAGGGACTGTGGATCGGGCAGGGAGAAGGCAGGCAAGCTTGATCTCGTCAATCTCTGTTGCTCGAGTTCCGGCGGGAACTGCAACAAAGCAAGGGTCGAGGGCTGGTTGGTACCTGTTTGCACAGGGTGGTCACTCCTTGACCACAAGGGAGATTCTTCCGTCTTCTATGTTGAGTAGAAAGTCGAAGGGTCCAGAATTCGTTTCTTATGTTTCTTCAGGATGATCTGAGTTGTATTGGCACTGCTCCCACTCTTATTCGAATCTGGTGGGCTGGACATCCTGCTAGGTCCCCTCCTATGGGTGGGACCCAGGAAGGGGGTGGTTACACCCCTTTCCTTTGATCCAGGCCATGCTGGGACAGGGGCTGGGAGGCCCCAGAACCGGTTTGGCCGGATTATGCAAGGGGCAGCCTTGTGCTCCCCAGGCAGTGTCTGGTTTCTTTGAAACCTCCCTACTACAATCCACTATCTCCTGTCTGGGGTGGTTTGACACCGCCCTGCGACAGGAAACCCTTTGTCCAGGCCACCATCTGCTGAGTTTCGGTCAGCAGCAGGAGGCCAGACCCGTGTCTGTGGCAGGGGCATCCATTTTGTGGATCTGAGGCTCATTTTAAATCCACCGCGTTTCAGTAAAGTAACATGTCTTATCCCTCTAGAAGGGTGGAATGCTACCCACGTCGCCAGAACTGGCGAGGGGGTATGTAGGAAGGTGGCTACCTGACTATGGTTACCCCAGATTTTTTGCCTGTGTTTAGCTGGTTTTCGACTTAGTTGGCCTGGTTCCCTGCTAATCAGGGCCCCGGGCTATCTGCTCTCTCTGTAAAATGGATTCCATGTACCCTAGGTGCATAACTAGATTGGCTTGGGTCACCTTATCAGCCCCTGTACAGAGCACTATAGGTGCCCAGGGCATAGGTGCATCCAAGGCCTACCAGGGGCTGCAGCATATCTTTTGCCACCCCTGGCTGGCTATCTAAATTGACACAACTGGCTGATCACTCAGCTGGGGCAAGTGGGTGTAATCACCCCTTGCTTAGATATAGTATACCTATATCTAAACCTATATCTGGACACATATATAGCCTGTAAGCCACTCCTATGGAAGGCCTCATCAATCCTGGAGGCAGAGTGCGTGGTTTTATGTGAGATGGTGCTCTGGCGTGAGCTGAGCCTGTCTGCAGCTGTCGGGAACAACTCCCTAAGCTGATCCGGGATAATGCCATACCATATACTCTTAAGCGCATTATAATCCTCGCGGTTATATAGCAACTTTGGTTTGTGTAGGAAGGTGGCTACCTGACTATGGTTACCCCAGATTTTTTGCCCTGTGTTTAGCTGGTTTTCGACTTAGTTGGCCTGGTTCCCTGCTAATCAGGGCCCCAGGCTATCTGCTCTCTCTGTAAAATGGATTCCATGTACCCTAGGTGCATAACTAGATTGGCTTGGGTCACCTTATCAGCCCCTGTACAGAGCACTATAGGTGCCCAGGGCATAGGTGCATCCAAGGCCTACCAGGGGCTGCAGCATATCTTTTGCCACCCCTGGCTGGCTATCTAAATTGACACACCTGGCTGATCACTCAGCTGGGGCAAGTGGGTGTAATCACCCCTTGCTTAGATATAGTATACCTATATCTAAACCTATATCTGGACACATATATAGCCTGTAAGCCACTCCTATGGAAGGCCTCATCAATCCTGGAGGCAGAGTGCGTGGTTTTATGTGAGATGGTGCTCTGGCATGAGCTGAGCCTGTCTGTAGCTGTCGGGAACAACTCCCTAAGCTGATCCGGGATAATGCCAAACCATATACTATTAAGTGCATTATAATCCTCGCGGTTATATGTTAACTTTGGTTTGGCTTTATCAAAACATGTCGTGTAAGGTGTCATACGAATTGGAATACTACCCCCTCGCCAGTCCTGGCGACGGGGGTAGCATTCCACCCCTCTAGAGGGGACGACATGTTACTTTTGCTAAAATGCGGTTGATTTTTAAAAGAGCCTCAGATCCACAAAATGGATGCTTCTGCCACAGACACATGTCTGACCTCCTGCTGCTGACCGAAACTCAGCAGAGGAGGCCTGGACAAAGGATTTCCTGTCACAGGGAGGTGTGACACCACCCCAGACAGGAGATAGTGGATTGTAGCAGGGAGGTTTGAATGAAACCAGACAGTGCCTGGGGAGCACAAGGCTTCCCCTTGCATAATCCTGTCAAACCGGTTCTGGGGCAGCCCAGCCCCAGCTCCAGTGAGACCTGGACAAAGGAAAGGGGGTGTAACCACCCCCCTTCCTGGTCCCACCCATAGGGGAGGGACCTAGCAGGAGATCCACCCCTCAGATTGGAATAAGAGGGGGAGCAGTGCCAATGCAACTCAGATCATCCTGAAATCAACTTTAAACTAAGAAGAAGACTGGACTTCGACATTCTGATGATAGAAGACTGAAGAGAATCTCCCTTGTGGCCTAGGAGGGGCCACCCTGTGAACACAGGCACCACCCAGCACCTCGACGTCTGCTTTGCCGCCGCCTCCCGCCGGAGTCCGAGTGCAGAGCCTGACAAGACCCAGCTTCCCAGACTTCTCCCAGCCCGATCCACAGTCCCTGCAAAGAAGGGACCCGTGGAGGCACCGAGAGACGTGGGAGCGGCCATCTTGAAAGACCCCCGAGACGCTGACTGCGCAGCACCCGAGGCACCCTCGACTCTGTGCTTTGGGGTTTGAGAAGCCCCACAACTGAGCAGCATTTGTACCAAAGATCAGCCCTCCAGCATCTCCACGATCTGCGTGGGACCCTTTTGTATTGTGCCAATTGACTCGCCATCCCGTCCGCTTGTCACGTGGTCAGCGGCCATCTTGGCGACGAAACCTACAATTTACACTGTGGGTCTGGTTGCTCCAGACCTGCCCTCGCTCCTGTAGAAAGGAGTACCCGCTCTGACCTTGCTGGTCCGAGTAATAAGCCTTTTTCACTTTCCTCGTGGCTTGCATTAGCCAAGGCTTGTTTGCTTCAATCGAGTTGCCGACACCGCCATCAGCTAGAGCCTTCGAGGGACAGCTCGTGAACGACTCCTGGACGTCTTTGACCTCTTCGTGTCTGCGTGGCTGCAGAGAGAAGCAACCCCTGATCACCTGTTTGCACCCGACTTTGCCTGGTTGCAATCTGGTTCCACGGTGGTCACTGGTCAGTGACTTTGAACATTGTCCCCTCTGCTTTCAGGTCTTCACCACTTCAGATCCACCCTTGGATCCACCGGACACTTCTGCTTCACAGCGCCTGCAGCTGCAACAGCTTCAAGCACCAAGAACCTGCGTGACAGAACCCGACGCCACTTCGACCCTGTGCACCCACGGCCTGTGGGTGAGGTAACTTTGCAACGCCGGTGTCTATACACTGGTACACACCTCTAGGGTCTGTGTCTAAAGTTTTGTGTTCCTAGGTTCAGCGGAAGTATCTTTTAATTCACTTTAACTGACTTTTACGCACCATTGACAGTGCATTGGTGTGCGCCGCACTTTCCGTGCTGCACCCGTCTCCTGTGGGCTACTCCCGACTTCATCATTGCTAGTCCTGACTGCTCCCAGCGAATCTCTAGGCCCTAGGCCTAACCATTGTTCGATAAGTGTTACTTATACCACTTTTTTAATATATGGTCTGAGTGGCCACCCGCCCTCATCCATAATTGTGCAACTTTATATGTGTAACAGTGCTTTTGATTTAACGCTTGTGCCCCTTTCCTCATAAAGAGTACTGGGGAGTAATTTAGAAATAAATACATATATTTTTATAATATATACTTGTGTGGTGTCCTTTCATTTGATTACAGGATTGTATGTGGTAAAACAGCTCGCTTAACACGACCTCTTAAGTTAAGCCTTTAAGGCTGCTTAGTCCATGCTACCACTAGGATAGCTTGTCTAACAAGGTTGACTTACAACCAGACATCTTTGGGGTTTGTTTGGACTGATACCCAGTGGTTCCAGAATTGGAAACACTACATATCAGGCCAACTTCTCACATTGGTGTGCAGCGGTGCGGATTTGAGCTTGCTGTTTGTTTTACCATTGCAATCTTTATCAAATTGAAAGATCACATCAAGTACCTCTAGGTACATATAAATCAAAAGCTTAGCATATTAAGTTCTACTGAACTTAGTAGTTGTAGATTAAAGGGATTAGCACACCCTGACTACAACTCACTAGCAAGGTACAGTAGGAAACCACTTAGTGTAGGTAAGTGCATCACTTACACCTCACTAGCAGTCATGTCTGATACAGGTAGAGCCTCAGGCTCTGCTCCTGTAATAGTTGATCCTATAGGGACAACATCCAGATATGACAACCTTAGCCACAAAGACCTGAGTGCCTTGTGCACAGCCAGGGGGCTAAAAAAGGGCAGAGGCCCTACCATTCCTTCCCTAATAGCTCTCCTAGAAAAGGATGACCTAGATAAGGTGAGTCAGGCTCCCTTAGAATCAGGTGAAGGGATAAACTCCCCTGAGAATGAGGATCTTCAAGAAGAAGTAGAGGAGGAGGAGGAAGACCCAGAGGAAGGCTCTGATTTAGATGAGCCTGAAGATCAGGATCAGGTGGGAAACCCGGTACAGGTTGCCAGGCTTAACCAGGCCAACTTGGACCTACATGGGAATGGAGGGGGCCAGCACCACTCCAGATCTCATAACCAAATTCTCCCAGGTAATAGAAGGGAGAGATCTCTGTCAAGGGACTCTCACCTTTCTAGTGCCTCAAGAGAATCTCAAAGAGGAATGACTTCCTCCCAGAGAAAAGAGCATAGGGCCAGAATGAGGGCTGTCCAACTCCAGATAGAGAGGGAGGAGGTAGCTCTGGCTCAAGCTAAACTTACCTTAGCTCAAGCTAAACTTACCTTGGCTAGGGAACAGAAATTAAGTGGCTTAGATGCCACTGGTGGCAGCAAAATTCCTAAAGACAGGTCCTATGATAGTAGAAACCTGACAAAGATTGTGCTCCCCTATCAGGAAGGGGATGACATCCACAAATGGATGACTGCTCTGGAGAGAGCCTGCATGGTACAGCAGGTTCCTGAGGAACAGTGGGCAGCAATCTTATGGTACTCCTTTTCAGAGAAAGGGAGGGATAGGCTCCTCACTGTCAGACATGAGGATGCCAGCAATTACAAAGTCCTGAAGAGTGTTCTGATAGATGGGTTTGGCTTAACCACTGAACAGTACAGGTTAAAGTTCAGAGATACCCAGAAGACACAGACTCAGGACTGGACTGATTTTGTTGATTGTGCAACTAAGGCTCTGGAGGGTTGGCTAAATGGCAGCAAAGTACATGACTTCACAGGATTGTATAATTTGATTATGAGGGAGCAGATCCTAAGTAATTGTCAGAACCAGCTCTTACACCAGCACCTGGTGGACTCAGATTTGACCTCTCCCCAAGAATTGGGAAAGAGGGCAGATAAGTGGGTCAGAACCAGGATTAGGCCTAAGAATCAGGACAATAACCAGAAGAAGGAGTCTACCAAGCCTCAAGATAAGGGTGGGGATAAAAGTAAAGAAAAGACTTCCCCAGGGCCCCAAAACTCCAAGAATGGGGGTGGGTCCCAAGACACTTCATCCACTGACAAAAAACCTTATTGTCATGCCTGTAAACAGGTTGGGCATTACAAAACAGACAGCTGTTGTCCCAAGAATGGCAATAAAGAAAACATACCTCCAAAGCCAGCTCCAACACCTCCTGTTACTGTCAGCAGTAATCCCCCAGGAAGTGGGAGCACACCCAGGAATCTGGGTGGGTTTACTTTTGGAGCCCAAGGGGACCCTGGCCTATCCAGGTCCCCATCCCCAAATAATCTTGTTTATGAGACTGGCATGGGGTTTGCCAACTTCTCTGTTTGCCCAAATACCTTGAGCAAATATAGACAAGAACCAATCATCAATGGTTTGAAGGTTGAAGCTTTTAGAGACACAGGGGCTAGCATCACCATGGTGGCTGACTGTATAGTCCCCTCTAAGCAACTTTTACCAGGTGCCACATACCAGGTAACAAACATTGATGGTATCCAAACAAATCATCCCATGGCAGTAGTAAGTCTCAGCTGGGGAGGTGTCATTGGCCCAAAGAGAGTGGCAGTGTCACCAAACTTGCCTGTAGACTGTCTACTGGGTAATGATTTGGAAATCTCAGCCTGGGCTGAGGTTGAACAGGAAATCCATTCTAGAATGGTAAATTCCAATGGAAAGGTTAGTGGGGCTGTACTGGCTATAGCCCCAATTCAAGATGTCCTTCCTGAAAAGGTTGGTAGGGCTGAGCAACTCTCTGCCCCATCTTTACCAGAAGCTCTTCCAAACCAGAATAGCAAAGCTGTTATGATAACAGCAGAAACCCAAACTGAGTCTCCTCCTGAAAAGGTTGGTGGGGCTGTGATGGCCACAGCCCAAACTCAAACAGATATGTGTGTTGTGAAGCCTGAAATGATGGATCACTCCACCCAAACTGAGAGCATGGAGGAGGAAGAGAAATCTCCCCCTCACCAGACAGTAGGACAGGATCAGCCTCCTCAGGGAACTGATCTTACCCCTGATGAAGGAACTGCCCCAGAGGTTGTTAGGCCTGGCCTGACAGAGCCTCTGATGGCAGTGGACCCTTCTCAGGTGGGACCCAGTCTGGAGCAGGTAACCTGCCCCTCTCTACCTTGCCTTAGTCAGCCCAGGGCTGCAGAGGACAAGAAGGACGGTGAGACCCAAAGGGCCTCCTGTCAAATAAAGCACCCCCATCAACAGATTAGGGGCACCAAAACTAGTAGGCCTAGTAAGGTGAAAACTTTAAAAACTCCTGAGGGAGCCCCCTTAAAAACAGTTAGGGACCTCCCACAGATGGATTCTGTTGGGCACAGCCAAACCTGGGACCCAAAGGGCCCAAACCTGAACTGTCCCTCCAGCAAGCCAAACAGAGGGACCCAGCCTCCAGCTTTAGGTAGCCAGAGGTTGACCCTGAGAGCTCAGTGCAACTCAGTTGAAGAAAGAAAGGCACACATGGTGGAAGATAATTGGAGGAAGTTGAGCCCAAAAATAGTGGAGCCTCACTTCAATACTCCATATCCAAACCAGCCTTTAACTTTGCATAAACACACCCAAGGTAGTGATTCCCTATGGTGGAGAACCTCTAATACCCCTAGGGTGAGGGACTGCTTAGTGGACCATGAGACAGGGGGTACCCATGCTAGTGCAGGTACTTCCTTATATGGCCACTCAGGCAATAAAGGCTTACCTGGACAAGGATAGCCTTATCTCCTTTCGTTTGGGGGGGGGTTATGTAGGAAGGTGGCTACCTGACTATGGTTACCCCAGATTTTTTGCCCTGTGTTTAGCTGGTTTTCGACTTAGTTGGCCTGGTTCCCTGCTAATCAGGGCCCCAGGCTATCTGCTCTCTCTGTAAAATGGATTCCATGTACCCTAGGTGCATAACTAGATTGGCTTGGGTCACCTTATCAGCCCCTGTACAGAGCACTATAGGTGCCCAGGGCATAGGTGCATCCAAGGCCTACCAGGGGCTGCAGCATATCTTTTGCCACCCCTGGCTGGCTATCTAAATTGACACACCTGGCTGATCACTCAGCTGGGGCAAGTGGGTGTAATCACCCCTTGCTTAGATATAGTATACCTATATCTAAACCTATATCTGGACACATATATAGCCTGTAAGCCACTCCTATGGAAGGCCTCATCAATCCTGGAGGCAGAGTGCGTGGTTTTATGTGAGATGGTGCTCTGGCATGAGCTGAGCCTGTCTGTAGCTGTCGGGAACAACTCCCTAAGCTGATCCGGGATAATGCCAAACCATATACTATTAAGTGCATTATAATCCTCGCGGTTATATGTTAACTTTGGTTTGGCTTTATCAAAACATGTCGTGTAAGGTGTCATACGAATTGGAATACTACCCCCTCGCCAGTCCTGGCGACGGGGGTAGCATTCCACCCCTCTAGAGGGGACGACATGTTACTTTTGCTAAAATGCGGTTGATTTTTAAAAGAGCCTCAGATCCACAAAATGGATGCTTCTGCCACAGACACATGTCTGACCTCCTGCTGCTGACCGAAACTCAGCAGAGGAGGCCTGGACAAAGGATTTCCTGTCACAGGGAGGTGTGACACCACCCCAGACAGGAGATAGTGGATTGTAGCAGGGAGGTTTGAATGAAACCAGACAGTGCCTGGGGAGCACAAGGCTTCCCCTTGCATAATCCTGTCAAACCGGTTCTGGGGCAGCCCAGCCCCAGCTCCAGTGAGACCTGGACAAAGGAAAGGGGGTGTAACCACCCCCCTTCCTGGTCCCACCCATAGGGGAGGGACCTAGCAGGAGATCCACCCCTCAGATTGGAATAAGAGGGGGAGCAGTGCCAATGCAACTCAGATCATCCTGAAATCAACTTTAAACTAAGAAGAAGACTGGACTTCGACATTCTGATGATAGAAGACTGAAGAGAATCTCCCTTGTGGCCTAGGAGGGGCCACCCTGTGAACACAGGCACCACCCAGCACCTCGACGTCTGCTTTGCCGCCGCCTCCCGCCGGAGTCCGAGTGCAGAGCCTGACAAGACCCAGCTTCCCAGACTTCTCCCAGCCCGATCCACAGTCCCTGCAAAGAAGGGACCCGTGGAGGCACCGAGAGACGTGGGAGCGGCCATCTTGAAAGACCCCCGAGACGCTGACTGCGCAGCACCCGAGGCACCCTCGACTCTGTGCTTTGGGGTTTGAGAAGCCCCACAACTGAGCAGCATTTGTACCAAAGATCAGCCCTCCAGCATCTCCACGATCTGCGTGGGACCCTTTTGTATTGTGCCAATTGACTCGCCATCCCGTCCGCTTGTCACGTGGTCAGCGGCCATCTTGGCGACGAAACCTACAATTTACACTGTGGGTCTGGTTGCTCCAGACCTGCCCTCGCTCCTGTAGAAAGGAGTACCCGCTCTGACCTTGCTGGTCCGAGTAATAAGCCTTTTTCACTTTCCTCGTGGCTTGCATTAGCCAAGGCTTGTTTGCTTCAATCGAGTTGCCGACACCGCCATCAGCTAGAGCCTTCGAGGGACAGCTCGTGAACGACTCCTGGACGTCTTTGACCTCTTCGTGTCTGCGTGGCTGCAGAGAGAAGCAACCCCTGATCACCTGTTTGCACCCGACTTTGCCTGGTTGCAATCTGGTTCCACGGTGGTCACTGGTCAGTGACTTTGAACATTGTCCCCTCTGCTTTCAGGTCTTCACCACTTCAGATCCACCCTTGGATCCACCGGACACTTCTGCTTCACAGCGCCTGCAGCTGCAACAGCTTCAAGCACCAAGAACCTGCGTGACAGAACCCGACGCCACTTCGACCCTGTGCACCCACGGCCTGTGGGTGAGGTAACTTTGCAACGCCGGTGTCTATACACTGGTACACACCTCTAGGGTCTGTGTCTAAAGTTTTGTGTTCCTAGGTTCAGCGGAAGTATCTTTTAATTCACTTTAACTGACTTTTACGCACCATTGACAGTGCATTGGTGTGCGCCGCACTTTCCGTGCTGCACCCGTCTCCTGTGGGCTACTCCCGACTTCATCATTGCTAGTCCTGACTGCTCCCAGCGAATCTCTAGGCCCTAGGCCTAACCATTGTTCGATAAGTGTTACTTATACCACTTTTTTAATATATGGTCTGAGTGGCCACCCGCCCTCATCCATAATTGTGCAACTTTATATGTGTAACAGTGCTTTTGATTTAACGCTTGTGCCCCTTTCCTCATAAAGAGTACTGGGGAGTAATTTAGAAATAAATACATATATTTTTATAATATATACTTGTGTGGTGTCCTTTCATTTGATTACAGGATTGTATGTGGTAAAACAGCTCGCTTAACACGACCTCTTAAGTTAAGCCTTTAAGGCTGCTTAGTCCATGCTACCACTAGGATAGCTTGTCTAACAAGGTTGACTTACAACCAGACATCTTTGGGGTTTGTTTGGACTGATACCCAGTGGTTCCAGAATTGGAAACACTACATATCAGGCCAACTTCTCACAGTTTGGCTTTATCAAAACATGTCGTGTAAGGTGTCATACGAATTGGAATACTATCCCCTCGCCAGTTCTGGCGACGGGGATAGCATTCCACCCTTCTAGAGGGAGAAGACATGTTACTTTACTGAAACGCGGTTGATTTAAAATGAGCCTCAGATCCACAAAATGGATGCCCCTGCCACAGACACGGGTCTGACCTCCTGCTGCTGACCGAAACCCGGCAGAGGAGGCCTGGACAAAGAGTTTCCTGTCACAGGGCGGTGTCAAACCACCCCAGACAGGAGATAGTGGATTGGAGTAGGGAGGTTTCAATGAAACCAGACACTGCCTGGGGAGCACAAGGCTGCCCCTTGCAGGATCCGGCCAAACCGGTTCTGGGGCCTCCCAGCCCCTGTCCCAGCGCGGCCAGGATCAAAGGAGAGGGGTGTAACCACCCCCTTCCTGGGTCCCACCCATAGGAGGGGACCTAGCAGGATGTCCAACCCCCTAGATTCGAATAAGAGGGGGAGCAGTCCCAACGGACCTCAGATCATCCTGAAGAAACATAAGAAACGAAATCTGGACCCTTCGACTTTCTACACGACGTGAGAAGACTGAAGAATCTCCCTTGTGGTCAAGGAGTGACCACCCTGTGCAAACAGGCACCATCCAGCCCTCGACCCTTGCTTTGTTGCAGTTCCCGCCGGAACTCGAGCGACAGAGATCGACGAGATCAAGCTTGCCTGCCTTCTACCTGCCCGATCCACAGTCCCTGCAGAGCTGAGACCCGTGGAGGCGACCGGAAGCGTGGGGCACGCCATCTTGAAAAGGCCACGAGACGCTGACCGTGCGGCCCACGAGTGACCCTCGAAGCTGTACACCGGGGTTTGAGAAGCCCCAGCCCCGAGCTCCACTTGCACCAAAGCTCACCCCTCCACACTCGCTGAGTGCTGCGTGGGGCCCTTCTGCTTGTGTGCGCTCGACGCGTTGGCCCGGTCACTTGCCAGCTGGCTTGTGGCCCCTGTGCCGACGAACTTCGAAATACGACTTGCTTTTCTGGTTGCTCCAGATCTGCACCAGCTCCTGTGAAAAGGAGCACCCACTCTGACCCTCCTGGTTCGAGTGATAAGCAATCTCCCGGTTCCGCGTGGATTGCTTTTGCCAAGTGCTGTTTGCTACAATCTTCAAGCCGACGGTGCTGACGGCGAGAGCCTACGTGGGACAGATCGTGACCTGCTCCTGGACGTCGCAGATGCCCCAGAGCCCACGTGACAGCGGAGAGAAGCCTATCGATAACCGCCTGATTGCGCCCGACATTGCCTGGTTCCGTCCTGGTTCCACCCTGGTCACTGCTGAGTGACCCAGACTCTGTCCCCTCTGCTTTCAGGTACTTTTCTACATCGATCCACCCTTGGATCGCACCGGACACTTCTGCTTCACAGCGCCTGCAGCTGCAACAGCTCCAAGCACCCAGAACCTGCGTGACAGAACCCGACGCCACTTCGACCCTGTGCACCCACGGCCTGTGGGTGAGGTAACTTTGCAACGCCGGTGTCTTTACACTGGTACACACCTCTAGGGTCTGTGTCTAAAGTTTTGTGTTCCTAGGTTCAGCGGAAGTATCTTTTTATTCACTTTTACTGACTTTTACGCACCATTGACAGTGCATTGGTGCGCGCTGCACTTTCCGTGCTGCATCCGTCTCCTGTGGGCTACTCCCGACTTCTTCATTGCTTGTCCTGACTGCTCCCAGCGAATCTCTAGGCCCTAGGCCTAACCATTGTTCGTAAAGTGTTACTTATACCATTTTTTTGATATATGGTCTGAGTGGCCCCCCGCCCTCAGCCATAATTGTGCCAACTTTCTATGTGTAACAGTGCTTTTGATTTAACGCTTGTGCCCCTTTCCTCATAAAGAGTACTGGGGAGTAAATTAGTAATAAATACATATATTTTTATAATATATACTTGTGTGGTGTCCTTTCATTTGATTACAGGATTGTATGTGGTAAAACAAGCTCGCTTAACACGACCTCTTAAGTTAAGCCTTTAAGGCTGCTTAGTCCATGCTACCACTAGGATAGCTTGTCTACAAGGTTGACTTACAACCTGACATCTTTGGGGTTTGTTTGGACTGATAACCAGTGGTTCCAGAATTGGAAACACTACCTATCAGGCCAACTTCTCACATTGGTGTGCAGCGGTGGGGATTTGAGCTTGCTGTTTGTTTTACCATTGCAATCTTTATCAAATTGAAAGATCACATCAAGTACCTCTAGGTACATATAAATCAAAAGCTTAGCATATTAAGTTCTACTGAACTTAGTAGTTGTAGATTAAAGGGATTAGCACACCCTGACTACAACTCACTAGCAAGGTACAGTAGGAAACCACTTAGTGTAGGTAAGTGCACCACTTACACCTCACTAGCAGTCATGTCTGATACAGGTAGAGCCTCAGGCTCTGCTCCTGTAGAAGTTGATCCTATAGGGACAACATCCAGATATGACAACCTTAGCCACAAAGACCTGAGTGCCTTGTGCACAGCCAGGGGGCTAAAAAAGGGCAGAGGCCCTACCATTCCTTCCCTAATAGCTCTCCTAGAAAAGGATGACCTAGACAAGGCGATTCAGACTCCCTTAGAAACAGAGGAAGGGATAAACTCCCCTGAGAATGAGGATCTTCAAGATGATGTAGTGGAGGAGGAAGAAGAAGAGGAAGGCTCTGATGTAGAAGAGCCTGAAGATCAGGATCAGGTGGGAAACCAGGTACAGGTTGCCAGGCTTAACCAGGCCAACTTGGACCTACATGGGAATGGAGGGGGCCAGCACCACTCCAGATCTCATAACCAAATTCTCCCAGGTAATAGAAGGGAGAGATCTCTGTCAAGGGACTCTCACCTTTCTAGTGCCTCAAGAGAATCTCAAAGAGGAATGACTTCCTCCCAGAGAAAAGAGCATAGGGCCAGGATGAGGGCTGTCCAACTCCAAATAGAAAGGGAAGAGGTAGCCTTGGCTCAAGCTAAACTTGCTTTAGCAAGAGAGAGAAAATTGTGTGGCTTAGATGCCACTGGTGGCAGCAAAGTTCCTAAAGAAAAAGCCAGGTCCTATGATAGTAGAAACCTGACAAAGATTGTGCCCCCCTATCAGGAAGGGGATGACATCCACAAATGGATGACTGCTCTGGAGAGAGCCTGCATGGTACAGCAGGTTCCTGAGGAACAGTGGGCAGCAATCTTATGGTACTCCTTTTCAGAGAAAGGGAGGGATAGGCTCCTCACTGTCAGACATGAGGATGCCAGCAATTACAAAGTCCTGAAGAGTGTTCTGATAGATGGGTTTGGCTTAACCACTGAACAGTACAGGTTAAAGTTCAGAGATACCCAGAAGACACAGACTCAGGACTGGACTGATTTTGTTGATTGTGCAACTAAGGCTCTGGAGGGTTGGCTGAATGGCAGCAAAGTACATGACTTTACAGGATTGTATAATTTGATTATGAGGGAGCAGATCCTTAGTAATTGTCAGAACCAGCTCTTACACCAGCACCTGGTGGACTCAGATTTGACCTCTCCCCAAGAATTGGGAAAGAGGGCAGATAAATGGGTCAGAACCAGGATTAGGCCTAAGAATCAGGACAATAACCAGAAGAAGGAGTCTACCAAGCCTCAAGATAAGGGTGGGGATAAAAGTAAAGAAAACACTTCCCCAGGGCCCCAAAACTCCAAGAAGGGGGGTGGGTCCCAAGACACTTCTTCAACAGAGAAAAAGCCTTATTGCCATGCCTGTAAACAGGTTGGGCATTACAAAACAGACAGCTGTTGTCCCAAGAATGGCAATAAAGAAAACATACCTCCAAAGCCAGCTCCAACACCTCCTGTTACTGTCAGCAGTAATCCCCCAGGAAGTGGGAGCACACCCAGGAATCTGGGTGGGTTTACTTTTGGAGCCCAAGGGGACCCTGGCCTATCCAGGTCTCCATCCCCAAATGATCTTGTCTATGAGACTGGCATGGGGTTTGCCAACTTCTCTGTTTGCCCAAATACCTTGAGCAAATATAGGCAGGAACCCATCATCAATGGTTTGAAAGTTGAAGCTTTTAGAGACACAGGGGCTAGCATCACCATGGTGGCTGACTGTATAGTCCCCTCTAAGCAACTTTTACCAGGTGCCACATACCAGGTAACAAACATTGATGGTATCCAAACAAATCATCCCATGGCAGTAGTAAGTCTCAGCTGGGGAGGTGTCATTGGCCCAAAGAGAGTGGCAGTGTCACCAAACTTGCCTGTAGACTGTCTACTGGGTAATGATTTGGAAATCTCAGCCTGGGCTGAGGTTGAACAGGAAATCCATTCTAGAATGGTAAATTCCAATGGAAAGGTTAGTGGGGCTGTACTGGCTATGGCCCCAATTCAAGATGTCCTTCCTGAAAAGGTTGGTAGGGCTGAGCAACTCTCTGCCCCATCTTTACCAGAAGCTCTTCCCAGACAGAATAGCAAAGCTGTTATGATAACAGCAGAAACCCAAACTGAGTCTCCTCCTGAAAAGGTTGGTGGGGCTGTGATGGCCACAGCCCAAACTCAAACAGATATGTGTGTTGTGAAGCCTGAAATGATGGATCACTCCACCCAAACTGAGAGCATGGAGGAGGAAGAGAAATCTCCCCCTCACCAGACATTAGGACAGGATCAGCCTCCTCAGGGAACTGATCTTACCCCTGATGAAGGAACTGCCCCAGAGGTTGTTAGGCCTGGCCTGACAGAGCCTCTGATGGCAGTGGACCCTTCTCAGGTGGGATCCAGTCTGGAGCAGGTAACCTGCCCCTCTCTACCTTGCCTTAGTCAGCCCAGGGCTGCAGAGGACAAGAAGGACAGTGAGACCCAGAGGGCCCCCTGTCAAATAAAGCACCCCCATCAACAGATTAGGGGCACCAAAACTAGTAGCCCTAGTGAGGTGAAAACTTTAAAAACTCCTGAGGGAGCCCCCTTAAAAGTAGTTAGGGACCTCCCACAGATGGATTCTGTTGGGCACAGCCAAACCTGGGACCCAAAGGGCCCAAACCTGAACTGTCCCTCCAGCAAGCCAAACAGAGGGACCCAGCCTCCAGCTTTAGGTAGCCAGAGGTTGACCCTGAGAGCTCAGTGCAACTCAGTTGAAGAAAGAAAGGCACATATGGTGGAAGATAACTGGAGGAAGTTGAGCCCAAAAATAGTGGAGCCTCACTTCAATACTCCATATCCAAACCAGCCTTTAACTTTGCATAAACACACCCAAGGTAGTGATTCCCTATGGTGGAGACCCTCTAATACCCCTAGGGTGAGGGACTGCTTAGTGGACCATGAGACAGGGGGTACCCATGCTAGTGCAGGTACTTCCTTATATGGCCACTCAGGCAATAAAGGCTTACCTGGCCAAGGATAGCCTTATCTCCTTTCGTTTGGGGGGGGGTTATGTAGGAAGGTGGCTACCTGACTATGGTTACCCCAGATTTTTTGCCTGTGTTTAGCTGGTTTTCGACTTAGTTGGCCTGGTTCCCTGCTAATCAGGGCCCCGGGCTATCTGCTCTCTCTGTAAAATGGATTCCATGTACCCTAGGTGCATAACTAGATTGGCTTGGGTCACCTTATCAGCCCCTGTACAGAGCACTATAGGTGCCCAGGGCATAGGTGCATCCAAGGCCTACCAGGGGCTGCAGCATATCTTTTGCCACCCCTGGCTGGCTATCTAAATTGACACAACTGGCTGATCACTCAGCTGGGGCAAGTGGGTGTAATCACCCCTTGCTTAGATATAGTATACCTATATCTAAACCTATATCTGGACACATATATAGCCTGTAAGCCACTCCTATGGAAGGCCTCATCAATCCTGGAGGCAGAGTGCGTGGTTTTATGTGAGATGGTGCTCTGGCGTGAGCTGAGCCTGTCTGCAGCTGTCGGGAACAACTCCCTAAGCTGATCCGGGATAATGCCATACCATATACTCTTAAGCGCATTATAATCCTCGCGGTTATATAGCAACTTTGGTTTGGCTTTATCAAAACATGTCGTGTAAGGTGTCATACGAATTGGAATACTATCCCCTCGCCAGTTCTGGCGACGGGGATAGCATTCCACCCTTCTAGAGGGAGAAGACATGTTACTTTACTGAAACGCGGTTGATTTAAAATGAGCCTCAGATCCACAAAATGGATGCCCCTGCCACAGACACGGGTCTGACCTCCTGCTGCTGACCGAAACCCGGCAGAGGAGGCCTGGACAAAGAGTTTCCTGTCACAGGGCGGTGTCAAACCACCCCAGACAGGAGATAGTGGATTGGAGTAGGGAGGTTTCAATGAAACCAGACACTGCCTGGGGAGCACAAGGCTGCCCCTTGCAGGATCCGGCCAAACCGGTTCTGGGGCCTCCCAGCCCCTGTCCCAGCGCGGCCAGGATCAAAGGAGAGGGGTGTAACCACCCCCTTCCTGGGTCCCACCCATAGGAGGGGACCTAGCAGGATGTCCAACCCCCTAGATTCGAATAAGAGGGGGAGCAGTCCCAACGGACCTCAGATCATCCTGAAGAAACATAAGAAACGAAATCTGGACCCTTCGACTTTCTACACGACGTGAGAAGACTGAAGAATCTCCCTTGTGGTCAAGGAGTGACCACCCTGTGCAAACAGGCACCATCCAGCCCTCGACCCTTGCTTTGTTGCAGTTCCCGCCGGAACTCGAGCGACAGAGATCGACGAGATCAAGCTTGCCTGCCTTCTTCCTGCCCGATCCACAGTCCCTGCAGAGCTGAGACCCGTGGAGGCGACCGGAAGCGTGGGGCACGCCATCTTGAAAAGGCCACGAGACGCTGACCGTGCGGCCCACGAGTGACCCTCGAAGCTGTACACCGGGGTTTGAGAAGCCCCAGCCCCGAGCTCCACTTGCACCAAAGCTCACCCCTCCACACTCGCTGAGTGCTGCGTGGGGCCCTTCTGCTTGTGTGCGCTCGACGCGTTGGCCCGGTCACTTGCCAGCTGGCTTGTGGCCCCTGTGCCGACGAACTTCGAAATACGACTTGCTTTTCTGGTTGCTCCAGATCTGCACCAGCTCCTGTGAAAAGGAGCACCCACTCTGACCCTCCTGGTTCGAGTGATAAGCAATCTCCCGGTTCCGCGTGGATTGCTTTTGCCAAGTGCTGTTTGCTACAATCTTCAAGCCGACGGTGCTGACGGCGAGAGCCTACGTGGGACAGATCGTGACCTGCTCCTGGACGTCGCAGATGCCCCAGAGCCCACGTGACAGCGGAGAGAAGCCTATCGATAACCGCCTGATTGCGCCCGACATTGCCTGGTTCCGTCCTGGTTCCACCCTGGTCACTGCTGAGTGACCCAGACTCTGTCCCCTCTGCTTTCAGGTACTTTTCTACATCGATCCACCCTTGGATCGCACCGGACACTTCTGCTTCACAGCGCCTGCAGCTGCAACAGCTCCAAGCACCCAGAACCTGCGTGACAGAACCCGACGCCACTTCGACCCTGTGCACCCACGGCCTGTGGGTGAGGTAACTTTGCAACGCCGGTGTCTTTACACTGGTACACACCTCTAGGGTCTGTGTCTAAAGTTTTGTGTTCCTAGGTTCAGCGGAAGTATCTTTTTATTCACTTTTACTGACTTTTACGCACCATTGACAGTGCATTGGTGCGCGCTGCACTTTCCGTGCTGCATCCGTCTCCTGTGGGCTACTCCCGACTTCTTCATTGCTTGTCCTGACTGCTCCCAGCGAATCTCTAGGCCCTAGGCCTAACCATTGTTCGTAAAGTGTTACTTATACCATTTTTTTGATATATGGTCTGAGTGGCCCCCCGCCCTCAGCCATAATTGTGCCAACTTTCTATGTGTAACAGTGCTTTTGATTTAACGCTTGTGCCCCTTTCCTCATAAAGAGTACTGGGGAGTAAATTAGTAATAAATACATATATTTTTATAATATATACTTGTGTGGTGTCCTTTCATTTGATTACAGGATTGTATGTGGTAAAACAAGCTCGCTTAACACGACCTCTTAAGTTAAGCCTTTAAGGCTGCTTAGTCCATGCTACCACTAGGATAGCTTGTCTACAAGGTTGACTTACAACCTGACATCTTTGGGGTTTGTTTGGACTGATAACCAGTGGTTCCAGAATTGGAAACACTACCTATCAGGCCAACTTCTCACAGGGTAGTATTCCAATTCGTATGACACCTTACACGACATGTTTTGATAAAGCCAAACCAAGGTTGCTATATAACCGCGAGGATTATAAGGCGCTTAAGAGTATATGGTATGGCATTATCCCGGATCAGCTTAGGGGGTTGTTCCCGACAGCTGCAGACAGGCTCAGCTCATGCCAGAGCTCCATCTCACATAAACCACGCACTCTGCCTCCAGGATTGATGAGGCCTTCCATAGGAGTGGCTTACAGGCTATATATGTGTTGTGAGAAGTTGGCCTGATATGTAGTGTTTCCAATTCTGGAACCACTGGGTATCAGTCCAAACAAACCCCAAAGATGTCAGGTTGTAAGTCAACCTTGTAGACAAGCTATCCTAGTGGTAGCATGGACTAAGCAGCCTTAAAGGCTTAACTTAAGAGGTCGTGTTAAGCGAGCTGTTTTACCACATACAATCCTGTAATCAAATGAAAGGACACCACACAAGTATATATTATAAAAAGATATGTATTTATTTCTAAATTACTCCCCAGTACTCTTTATGAGGAAAGGGGCACAAGCGTTAAATCAAAAGCACTGTTACACATATAAAGTTGCACGTTTATGGATGAGGGCGGGTGGCCACTCAGACCATATATCAAAAAAGTGGTATAAGTAACACTTTACGAACAATGGTTAGGCCTAGGGCCTAGAGATTCGCTGGGAGCAGTCAGGACAAGCAATGAAGAAGTCGGGAGTAGCCCACAGGAGACGGGTGCAGCACGGAAAGTGCGGCGCGCACCAATGCACTGTCAATGGTGCGTAAAAGTCAGTTAAAGTGAATTAAAAGATACTTCCGCTGAACCTAGGAACACAAAACTTTAGACACAGACCCTAGAGGTGTGTACCAGTGTAAAGACACCGGCGTTGCAAAGTTACCTCACCCACAGGCCGTGGGTGCACAGGGTCGAAGTGGCGTCGGGTTCTGTCACGCAGGTTCTTGGTGCTTGGAGCTGTTGCAGCTGCAGGCGCTGTGAAGCAGAAGTGTCCGGTGCGATCCAAGGGTGGATCGATGTAGAAAAGTACCTGAAAGCAGAGGGGACAGAGTCTGGGTCACTCAGCAGTGACCAGGGTGGAACCAGGACGGAACCAGGCAATGTCGGGCGCAATCAGGCAGTTGTCGATAGGCTTCTCTCCGCTGTCACGTGGGCTCTGGGGCATCTGCGACGTCCAGGAGCGGGTCACGATCTGTCCCACGTAGGCTCTCGCCGTCAGCACCGTCGGCTTGAAGATTGTAGCAAACAGCACTTGGCAAAAGCAATCCACGCGGAACCGGGAGATTGCTTATCACTCGGACCAGGAGGGTCAGAGTGGGTGCTCCTTTTTACAGGAGCTGGTGCAGATCTGGAGCAACCAGAAAAGCAAGTCGGATTTCAAAGTTCGTCGGCACAGGGGCCACAAGCCAGCTGGCAAGTGACCGGGCCAACGCGTCGAGCGCACACAAGCAGAAGGGCCCCACGCAGCACTCAGCGAGTGTGGAGGGGTGAGCTTTGATGCAAGTGGAGCTCGGGGCTGGGGCTTCTCAAACCCCGGTGTACAGCTTCGAGGGTCACTCGTGGGCCGCACGGTCAGCGTCTCGTGGCCTTTTCAAGATGGCGTGCCCCACGCTTCCGGTCGCCTCCACGGGTCTCAGCTCTGCAGGGACTGTGGATCGGGCAGGTAGAAGGCAGGCAAGCTTGATCTCGTCGATCTCTGTCGCTCGAGTTCCGGCGGGAACTGCAACAAAGCAAGGGTCGAGGGCTGGATGGTGCCTGTTTGCACAGGGTGGTAACTCCTTGACCACAAGGGAGATTCTTCAGTCTTCTCACGTCGTGTAGAAAGTCGAAGGGTCCAGATTTCGTTTCTTATGTTTCTTCAGGATGATCTGAGGTCTGTTGGGACTGCTCCCCCTCTTATTCGAATCTCGGGGGTTGGACATCCTGCTAGGTCCCCTCCTATGGGTGGGACCCAGGAAGGGGGTGGTTACACCCCTCTCCTTTGATCCTGGCCGCGCTGGGACAGGGGCTGGGAGGCCCCAGAACCGGTTTGGCCGGATCCTGCAAGGGGCAGCCTTGTGCTCCCCAGGCAGTGTCTGGTTTCATTGACACCTCCCTACTTCAATCCACTATCTCCTGTCTGGGGTGGTTTGACACCGCCCTGTGACAGGAAACTCTTTGTCCAGGCCTCCTCTGCCGGGTTTCGGTCAGCAGCAGGAGGTCAGACCCGTGTCTGTGGCAGGGGCATCCATTTTGTGGATCTGAGGCTCATTTTAAATCAACCGCGTTTCAGTAAAGTAACATGTCTTCTCCCTCTAGAAGGGTGGAATGCTACCCCCGTCGCCAGAACTGGCGAGGGGGTAGTATTCCAATTCGTATGACACCTTACACGACATGTTTTGATAAAGCCAAACCAAAGTTGCTATATAACCGCGAGGATTATAAGGCGCTTAAGAGTATATGGTATGGCGTTATCCCGGATCAGCTTAGGGAGTTGTTCCCGACAGCTGCAGACAGGCTCAGCTCATGCCAGAGCACCATCTCACATAAAACCACGCACTCTGCCTCCAGGATTGATGAGGCCTTCCATAGGAGTGGCTTACAGGCTATATATGTGTCCAGATATAGGTTTAGATATAGGTATACTATATCTAAGCAAGGGGTGATTACACCCACTTGCCCCAGCTGAGTGATCAGCCAGTTGTGTCAATTTAGATAGCCAGCCAGGGGTGGCAAAAGATATGCTGCAGCCCCTGGTAGGCCTTGGATGCACCTATGCCCTGGGCACCTATAGTGCTCTGTACAGGGGCTGATAAGGTGACCCAAGCCAATCTAGTTATGCACCTAGGGTACATGGAATCCATTTTACAGAGAGAGCAGATAGCCTGGGGCCCTGATTAGCAGGGAACCAGGCCAACTAAGTCGAAAACCAGCTAAACACAGGGCAAAAAATCTGGGGTAACCATAGTCAGGTAGCCACCTTCCTACATAACCCCCCCCCAAACGAAAGGAGATAAGGCTATCCTTGGCCAGGTAAGCCTTTATTGCCTGAGTGGCCATATAAGGAAGTACCTGCACTAGCATGGGTACCCCCTGTCTCATGGTCCACTAAGCAGTCCCTCACCCTAGGGGTATTAGAGGGTCTCCACCATAGGGAATCACTACCTTGGGTGTGTTTATGCAAAGTTAAAGGCTGGTTTGGATATGGAGTATTGAAGTGAGGCTCCACTATTTTTGGGCTCAACTTCCTCCAATTATCTTCCACCATATGTGCCTTTCTTTCTTCAACTGAGTTGCACTGAGCTCTCAGGGTCAACCTCTGGCTACCTAAAGCTGGAGGCTGGGTCCCTCTGTTTGGCTTGCTGGAGGGACAGTTCAGGTTTGGGCCCTTTGGGTCCCAGGTTTGGCTGTGCCCAACAGAATCCATCTGTGGGAGGTCCCTAACTGTTTTTAAGGGGGCTCCCTCAGGAGTTTTTAAAGTTTTCACCTTACTAGGCCTACTAGTTTTGGTGCCCCTAATCTGTTGATGGGGGTGCTTTATTTGACAGGGGGCCCTCTGGGTCTCACTGTCCTTCTTGTCTTCTGCAGCCCTGGGCTGACTAAGGCAAGGTAGAGAGGGGCAGGTTACCTGCTCCAGACTGGATCCCACCTGAGAAGGGTCCACTGCCATCAGGGGCTCTGTCAGGCCAGGCCTAACAACCTCTGGGGCAGTTCCTTCATCAGGGGTAAGATCAGTTCCCTGAGGAGGCTGATCCTGTCCTAATGTCTGGTGAGGGGAAGATTTATCTTCCTCCTCCATGCTCTCAGTTTGGATGGAGTGATCCATCATTTCAGGCTTCACAACAACCGTATCTGTTTGAGTTTGGGCTGTGGCCATCACAGCCCCACCAACCTTTTCAGGAGGAGACTCAGTTTGGGTTTCTGCTGTTATCATAACAGCTTTGCTATTCTGGTTTGGAAAAGCTTCTGGTAAAGATGGGGCAGAGAGTTGCTCAGCCCTACCAACCTTTTCAGGAAGGACATCTTGAATTGGGGCTATAGCCAGTACAGCCCCACTAACCTTTCCATTGGAATTTACCATTCGAGAATGGATTTCCTGTTCAACCTCAGCCCAGGCTGAGATTTCCAAATCATTACCCAGTAGACAGTCTACAGGCAAGTTTGGTGACACTGCCACTCTCTTTGGGCCAATGACACCTCCCCAGCTGAGACTTACTACTGCCATGGGATGATTGGTTTGGATGCCATCAATGTTTGTTACCTGGTATGTGGCACCTGGTAAAAGTTGCTTAGAGGGGACTATACAGTCAGCCACCATGGTGATGCTAGCCCCTGTGTCTCTAAAAGCTTCAACTTTCAAACCATTGATGATGGGTTCCTGTCTATATTTGCTCAAGGTATTTGGGCAAACAGAGAAGTTGGCAAACCCCATGCCAGTCTCATAGACAAGATCATTTGGGGATGGAGACCTGGATAGGCCAGGGTCCCCTTGGGCTCCAAAAGTAAACCCACCCAGATTCCTGGGTGTGCTCCCACTTCCTGGGGGATTACTGCTGACAGTAACAGGAGGTGTTGGAGCTGGCTTTGGAGGTATGTTTTCTTTATTGCCATTCTTGGGACGACAGCTGTCTGTTTTGTAATGCCCAACCTGTTTACAGGCATGGCAATAAGGCTTTTTCTCTGTTGAAGAAGTGTCTTGGGACCCACCCCCCTTCTTGGAGTTTTGGGGCCCTGGGGAAGTGTTTTCTTTACTTTTATCCCCACCCTTATCTTGAGGCTTGGTAGACTCCTTCTTCTGGTTATTGTCCTGATTCTTAGGCCTAATCCTGGTTCTGACCCACTTATCTGCCCTCTTTCCCAATTCTTGGGGAGAGGTCAAATCTGAGTCCACCAGGTGCTGGTGTAAGAGCTGGTTCTGACAATTACTAAGGATCTGCTCCCTCATAATCAAATTATACAATCCTGTGAAGTCATGTACTTTGCTGCCATTCAGCCAACCCTCCAGAGCCTTAGTTGCACAATCAACAAAATCAGTCCAGTCCTGAGTCTGTGTCTTCTGGGTATCTCTGAACTTTAACCTGTACTGTTCAGTGGTTAAGCCAAACCCATCTATCAGAACACTCTTCAGGACTTTGTAATTGCTGGCATCCTCATGTCTGACAGTGAGGAGCCTATCCCTCCCTTTCTCTGAAAAGGAGTACCATAAGATTGCTGCCCACTGTTCCTCAGGAACCTGCTGTACCATGCAGGCTCTCTCCAGAGCAGTCATCCATTTGTGGATGTCATCCCCTTCCTGGTAGGGGGGCACAATCTTTGTCAGGTTTCTACTATCATAGGACCTGGGTTTCTCTTTAGGAACTTTGCTGCCACCAGTGGCATCTAAGCCACACAATTTTCTTTCTCTTGCTAAAGCAAGTTTAGCTTGAGCCAAGGCTACCTCTTCCCTTTCTATTTGGAGTTGGACAGCCCTCATCCTGGCCCTATGCTCTTTTCTCTGGGAGGAAGTCATTCCTCTTTGAGATTCTCTTGAGGCACTAGAAAGATGAGAATCCCTTGATAGAGATCTCACCCTCCTGTTACCTGGGAGAATGTGGTTATGAGATCTGGAGTGGTGCTGGCCCTCTCCATTCCCATGTAGGTCCAAGTTGGCCTGGTTAAGCCTGGCAACCTGTACCTGGTTTCCCACCTGATCCTGATCTTCAGGCTCTTCTACATCAGAGCCTTCCTCTTCCTCTTCCTCCTCCTCTTCTTCTGGAAGATTCTCATTCTCAGGGGAGTTTATCCCTTCACCTGAATCTAAGGGAGCCTGACTCACCTTATCTAGATCATCCTTTTCTAGGAGAGCTACTAGGGAAGGAATGGTAGGGCCTCTGCCCTTTTTTAGCCCCCTGGCTGTGCACAAGGCACTCAGGTCTTTGTGGCTAAGGTTGTCATATCTGGATGTTGTCCCTATAGGATCAACTATTACAGGAGCAGAGCCTGAAGCTCTACCTGTATCAGACATGACTGCTAGTGAGGTGTAAGTGGTGCACTTACCTACACTAAGTGGTTTCCTACTGTACCTTGCTAGTGAGTTGTAGTCAGGGTGTGCTAATCCCTTTAATCTACAACTACTAAGTTCAGTAGAACTTAATATGCTAAGCTTTTGATTTATATGTACCTAGAGGTACTTGATGTGATCTTTCAATTTGATAAAGATTGCAATGGTAAAACAAACAGCAAGCTCAAATCCGCACCGCTGCACACCAATGTGAGAAGTTGGCCTGATATGTAGTGTTTCCAATTCTGGAACCACTGGGTATCAGTCCAAACAAACCCCAAAGATGTCAGGTTGTAAGTCAACCTTGTAGACAAGCTATCCTAGTGGTAGCATGGACTAAGCAGCCTTAAAGGCTTAACTTAAGAGGTCGTGTTAAGCGAGCTGTTTTACCACATACAATCCTGTAATCAAATGAAAGGACACCACACAAGTATATATTATAAAAAGATATGTATTTATTTCTAAATTACTCCCCAGTACTCTTTATGAGGAAAGGGGCACAAGCGTTAAATCAAAAGCACTGTTACACATATAAAGTTGCACGTTTATGGATGAGGGCGGGTGGCCACTCAGACCATATATCAAAAAAGTGGTATAAGTAACACTTTACGAACAATGGTTAGGCCTAGGGCCTAGAGATTCGCTGGGAGCAGTCAGGACAAGCAATGAAGAAGTCGGGAGTAGCCCACAGGAGACGGGTGCAGCACGGAAAGTGCGGCGCGCACCAATGCACTGTCAATGGTGCGTAAAAGTCAGTTAAAGTGAATTAAAAGATACTTCCGCTGAACCTAGGAACACAAAACTTTAGACACAGACCCTAGAGGTGTGTACCAGTGTAAAGACACCGGCGTTGCAAAGTTACCTCACCCACAGGCCGTGGGTGCACAGGGTCGAAGTGGCGTCGGGTTCTGTCACGCAGGTTCTTGGTGCTTGGAGCTGTTGCAGCTGCAGGCGCTGTGAAGCAGAAGTGTCCGGTGCGATCCAAGGGTGGATCGATGTAGAAAAGTACCTGAAAGCAGAGGGGACAGAGTCTGGGTCACTCAGCAGTGACCAGGGTGGAACCAGGACGGAACCAGGCAATGTCGGGCGCAATCAGGCAGTTGTCGATAGGCTTCTCTCCGCTGTCACGTGGGCTCTGGGGCATCTGCGACGTCCAGGAGCGGGTCACGATCTGTCCCACGTAGGCTCTCGCCGTCAGCACCGTCGGCTTGAAGATTGTAGCAAACAGCACTTGGCAAAAGCAATCCACGCGGAACCGGGAGATTGCTTATCACTCGGACCAGGAGGGTCAGAGTGGGTGCTCCTTTTTACAGGAGCTGGTGCAGATCTGGAGCAACCAGAAAAGCAAGTCGGATTTCAAAGTTCGTCGGCACAGGGGCCACAAGCCAGCTGGCAAGTGACCGGGCCAACGCGTCGAGCGCACACAAGCAGAAGGGCCCCACGCAGCACTCAGCGAGTGTGGAGGGGTGAGCTTTGATGCAAGTGGAGGTCGGGGCTGGGGCTTCTCAAACCCCGGTGTACAGCTTCGAGGGTCACTCGTGGGCCGCACGGTCAGCGTCTCGTGGCCTTTTCAAGATGGCGTGCCCCACGCTTCCGGTCGCCTCCACGGGTCTCAGCTCTGCAGGGACTGTGGATCGGGCAGGTAGAAGGCAGGCAAGCTTGATCTCGTCGATCTCTGTCGCTCGAGTTCCGGCGGGAACTGCAACAAAGCAAGGGTCGAGGGCTGGATGGTGCCTGTTTGCACAGGGTGGTCACTCCTTGACCACAAGGGAGATTCTTCAGTCTTCTCACGTCGTGTAGAAAGTCGAAGGGTCCAGATTTCGTTTCTTATGTTTCTTCAGGATGATCTGAGGTCTGTTGGGACTGCTCCCCCTCTTATTCGAATCTCGGGGGTTGGACATCCTGCTAGGTCCCCTCCTATGGGTGGGACCCAGGAAGGGGGTGGTTACACCCCTCTCCTTTGATCCTGGCCGCGCTGGGACAGGGGCTGGGAGGCCCCAGAACCGGTTTGGCCGGATCCTGCAAGGGGCAGCCTTGTGCTCCCCAGGCAGTGTCTGGTTTCATTGAAACCTCCCTACTTCAATCCACTATCTCCTGTCTGGGGTGGTTTGACACCGCCCTGTGACAGGAAACTCTTTGTCCAGGCCTCCTCTGCCGGGTTTCGGTCAGCAGCAGGAGGTCAGATCCGTGTCTGTGGCAGGGGCATCCATTTTGTGGATCTGAGGCTCATTTTAAATCAACCGCGTTTCAGTAAAGTAACATGTCTTCTCCCTCTAGAAGGGTGGAATGCTACCCCCGTCGCCAGAACTGGCGAGGGGGTAGTATTCCAATTCGTATGACACCTTACACGACATGTTTTGATAAAGCCAAACCAAAGTTGCTATATAACCGCGAGGATTATAAGGCGCTTAAGAGTATATGGTATGGCGTTATCCCGGATCAGCTTAGGGAGTTGTTCCCGACAGCTGCAGACAGGCTCAGCTCATGCCAGAGCACCATCTCACATAAAACCACGCACTCTGCCTCCAGGATTGATGAGGCCTTCCATAGGAGTGGCTTACAGGCTATATATGTGTCCAGATATAGGTTTAGATATAGGTATACTATATCTAAGCAAGGGGTGATTACACCCACTTGCCCCAGCTGAGTGATCAGCCAGTTGTGTCAATTTAGATAGCCAGCCAGGGGTGGCAAAAGATATGCTGCAGCCCCTGGTAGGCCTTGGATGCACCTATGCCCTGGGCACCTATAGTGCTCTGTACAGGGGCTGATAAGGTGACCCAAGCCAATCTAGTTATGCACCTAGGGTACATGGAATCCATTTTACAGAGAGAGCAGATAGCCTGGGGCCCTGATTAGCAGGGAACCAGGCCAACTAAGTCGAAAACCAGCTAAACACAGGGCAAAAAATCTGGGGTAACCATAGTCAGGTAGCCACCTTCCTACATGTGTCCAGATATAGGTTTAGATATAGGTATACTATATCTAAGCAAGGGGTGATTACACCTGTAGGAAGGTGGCTACCTGACTATGGTTACCCCAGATTTTTTGCCTTGTGTTTAGCTGGTTTTCGACTTAGTTGGCCTGGTTCCCTGCTAATCAGGGCCCCAGGCTATCTGCTCTCTCTGTAAAATGGATTCCATGTACCCTAGGTGCATAACTAGATTGGCTTGGGTCACCTTATCAGCCCCTGTACAGAGCACTATAGGTGCCCAGGGCATAGGTGCATCCAAGGCCTACCAGGGGCTGCAGCATATCTTTTGCCACCCCTGGCTGGCTATCTAAAATTGACACAACTGGCTGATCACTCAGCTGGGGCAAGGTGGTGTAATCACCCCTTGCTTAGATATAGTATGCCTATATCTAAACCTATCTGGACACATATAAACCTGTGAGCCACTCCTATGGCAGGCCTTAACAATCCTGAAGGCAGAGTGCGTGGTTTAATGTGAGATGGTGCTCTAGCATGAGCTGAGCCTGTCTGCAGCTGTCGGGACCAATTCCCTTAGCTGCTCCGGGATAATGCCAAACCATATACTATTAAGTGCATTATAATCCTCGCGGTTATATGTCAACTTTGGTTTGGCTTTATCGAAACATGTCGTGTAAGGTGTCATACGATTTGGAATACTACCCCCTCGCCAGTCCTGGCGACAGGGGTAGCATTCCACCCCTCTAGAGGGGACGACATGTTACTTTTGCTAAAATGCGGTTGATTTTTAAAAGAGCCTCAGATCCACAAAATGGATGCTTCTGCCACAGACACATGTCTGACCTCCTGCTGCTGACCGAAACTCAGCAGAGGAGGCCTGGACAAAGGATTTCCTGTCACAGGGAGGTGTGACACCACCCCAGACAGGAGATAGTGGATTGTAGCAGGGAGGTTTGAATGAAACCAGACAGTGCCTGGGGAGCACAAGGCTTCCCCTTGCATAATCCGGTCAAACCGGTTCTGGGGCAGCCCAGCCCCAGCTCCAGTGAGACCTGGACAAAGGAAAGGGGGTGTAACCACCCCCCTTCCTGGTCCCACCCATAGGGGAGGGACCTAGCAGGAGATCATCCTGAAATCAACTTTAAACTAAGAAGACGACTGGACTTCGACATTCTGATGACAGAAGACTGAAGAGCATCTCCCTTGTGGCCTAGGAGGGGCCACCCTGTGAACACAGGCATCACCCAGCACCTCGACGTCTGCTTTGCCGCCGCCTCCCGCCGGAGTCCGAGTGCAGAGCCTGACAAGACCCAGCTTCCCAGACTTCTCCCAGCCCGATCCACAGTCCCTGCAAAGAAGGGACCCGTGGAGGCACCGAGAGACGTGGGAGCGGCCATCATGAAAGACCCCCGAGACGCTGACTGCGCAGCACCCGAGGCACCCTCGACTCTGTGCTTTGGGGTTTGAGAAGCCCTACAACCGAGCAGCATTTGCACCAAAGACCAGCCCTCCAGCATCTCCACGATCTGCGTGGGGCCCTTTTGCTTTTTGCCACTCGACTCGCCATCCCGGCCGCTTGTCACGTGGTCAGCGGCCATCTTGGCGACGAAACCTACGATTTACACTGTGGGTCTGGTTGCTACGGACCTGCCCTCGCTCCTGTAGAAAGGAGTACCCGCTCTGACCTTGCTGGTACGAGTAATAAGCCTTTTTCACTTTCCCAGTGGCTTGCGTTAGCCAAGGCTTGTTTGCTTCAATCGAGTTGCCGACACCGCCATCAGCTAGAGCCTTCAAGGGACAGCTCGTGATCGACTCCTGGACGTCCTTGACCTCTTCGTGTCCACGTGGCTGCAGAGAGAAGCAACCCATGATCACCTGTTTGCACCCGACTTTGCCTGGTTCCAATCTGGTTCCACGGTGGTCACTGGTCAGTGACTTTGAACATTGTCCCCTCTGCTTTCAGGTCTTCACCACTTCAGATCCACCCTTGGATCCACCGGACACTTCTGCTTCACATCGCCTGCACCTGCAACAGCTTCAAGCACCAAGAACCTGCGTGACAGAACCCGACGCCACTTCGACCCTGTGCACCCACGGCCTGTGGGTGAGGTAACATTGCAACGCCGGTGTTCCCACACTGGTACACACCTCTAGGGTCTGTGTCTAAAGTTTTGTGTTCCTAGGTTCAGCGGAAGTATCTTTTAATTCACTTGAACTGACTTTTACGCACCATTGACAGTGCATTGGTGCGCGCCGCACTTTCCGTGCTGCACCCGTCTCCTGTGGGCTACTCCCGACTTCAGCATTGCTAGTCCTGACTGCTCCCAGCGAATCTCTAGGCCCTAGGCCTAACCACTGTTCGATAAGTGTTACTTATACCACTTTTTTAATATATGGTCTGAGTGGCCACCCGCCCTCATCCATAAACGTGCAACTTTATATGTGTAACAGTGCTTTTGATTTAACGCTTGTGCCCCTTTCCTCATAAAGAGTACTGGGGAGTAATTTAGAAATAAATACATATATTTTTATAATATATACTTGTGTGGTGTCCTTTCATTTGATTACAGGATTGTATGTGGTAAAACAGCTCGCTTAACACGACCTCTTAAGTTAAGCCTTTAAGGCTGCTTAGTCCATGCTACCACTAGGATAGCTTGTCTAACAAGGTTGACTTACAACCAGACATCTTTGGGGTTTGTTTGGACTGATACCAAGTGGTTCCAGAATTGGAAACACTCCATATCAGGCCAACTTCTCACATTGGTGTGCAGCGGTGCGGATTTGAGCTTGCTGTTTGTTTTACCATTGCAATCTTTATCAAATTGAAAGATCACATCAAGTACCTTAGGTACATATAAATCAAAAGCTTAGCATATTAAGTTCTACTGAACTTAGTAGTTGTAGATTAAAGGGATTAGCACACCCTGACTACAACTCACTAGCAAGGTACAGTAGGAAAACACTTAGTGTAGGTAAGTGCATCACTTACACCTCACTAGCAGTCATGTCTGATACAGGTAGAGCCGCAGGCTCTGCTCCTGTAATAGTTGATCCTATAGGGACAACATCCAGATATGACAACCTTAGCCACAAAGACCTGAGTGCCTTGTGCACAGCCAGGGGGCTAAAAAAGGGCAGAGGCCCTACCATTCCTTCCCTAATAGCTATCCTAGAAAAGGATGACTTAGATAAGGTGAGTCAGGCTCCCTTAGATTCAGGTGAAGGGATACACTCCCCTGAGAATGAGAATCTTCCAGAAGAAGAAGAGGAAGAGGAAGGCTCTGATTTAGAAGAGCCTGAAGATCAGGATCAGAGGGGATACCAGGTACAGGTTGCCAGGCTTAACCAGGCCAACCTGGACCTACATGAGAATGGAGAGGGCCAGCACTACTCTAGATCTCATAACCACATTCTCCCAGGTAACAGGAGGGTGAGATCTCAATCAAGGGACTCTCATCTTTCTAGTGCCTCAAGAGAATCTCAAAGAGGGATGACTCCCTCCCAGAGAAAAGAGCATAGGGCCAGGATGAGGGCTGTCCAACTCCAAATAGAAAGGGAAGAGGTAGCCTTGGCTCAAGCTAAACTTGCTTTAGCAAGAGAAAGAAAATTGTGTGGCTTAGATGCCACTGGTGGCAGCAAAATTCCTAAAGACAGGTCCTATGATAGTAGAAACCTGACAAAGATTGTGCCCCCCTATCAGGAAGGGGATGACATCCACAAATGGATGACTGCTCTGGAGAGAGCCTGCATGGTACAGCAGGTTCCTGAGGAACAGTGGGCAGCAATCTTATGGTACTCCTTTTCAGAGAAAGGGAGGGATAGGCTCCTCACTGTCAGACATGAGGATGCCAGCAATTACAAAGTCCTGAAGAGTGTTCTGATAGATGGGTTTGGCTTAACCACTGAACAGTACAGGTTAAAGTTCAGAGATACCCAGAAGACACAGACTCAGGACTGGACTGATTTTGTTGATTGTGCAACTAAGGCTCTGGAGGGTTGGCTAAATGGCAGCAAAGTACATGACTTCACAGGATTGTATAATTTGATTATGAGGGAGCAGATCCTAAGTAATTGTCAGAACCAGCTCTTACACCAGCACCTGGTGGACTCAGATTTGACCTCTCCCCAAGAATTGGGAAAGAGGGCAGATAAGTGGGTCAGAACCAGGATTAGGCCTAAGAATCAGGACAATAACCAGAAGAAGGAGTCTACCAAGCCTCAAGATAAGGGTGGGGATAAAAGTAAAGAAAAGACTTCCCCAGGGCCCCAAAACTCCAAGAATGGGGGTGGGTCCCAAGACACTTCATCCACAGAGAAAAAGCCTTATTGTCATGCCTGTAAACAGGTTGGGCATTACAAAACAGACAGCTGTTGTCCCAAGAATGGCAATAAAGAAAACATACCTCCAAAGTCAGCTCCAACACCTCCTGTTACTGTCAGCAGTAATCCCCCAGGAAGTGGGAGCACACCCAGGAGTCTGGGTGGGTTTACTTTTGGAGCCCAAGGGGACCCTGGCCTATCCAGGTCCCCATCCCCAAATAATCTTGTCTATGAGACTGGCATGGGGTTTGCCAACTTCTCTGTTTGCCCAAATACCTTGAGCAAATATAGACAAGAACCCATCATCAATGGTTTGAAGGTTGAAGCTTTTAGAGACACAGGGGCTAGCATCACCATGGTGGCTGACTGTATAGTCCCCTCTAAGCAACTTTTACCAGGTGCCACATACCAGGTAACAAACATTGATGGCATCCAAACAAATCATCCCATGGCAGTAGTAAGTCTCAGCTGGGGAGGTGTCATTGGCCCAAAGAGAGTGGCAGTGTCACCAAACTTGCCTGTAGACTGTCTACTGGGTAATGATTTGGAAATCTCAGCCTGGGCTGAGGTTGAACAGGAAATCCATTCTAGAATGGTAAATTCCAATGGAAAGGTTAGTGGGGCTGTACTGGCTATAGCCCCAATTCAAGATGTCCTTCCTGAAAAGGTTGGTAGGGCTGAGCAACTCTCTGCCCCATCTTTACCAGAAGCTCTTCCAAACCAGAATAGCAAAGCTGTTATGATAACAGCAGAAACCCAAACTGAGTCTCCTCCTGAAAAGGTTGGTGGGGCTGTGATGGCCACAGCCCAAACTCAAACAGATATGTGTGTTGTGAAGCCTGAAATGATGGATCACTCCACCCAAACTGAGAGCATGGAGGAGGAAGAGAAATCTCCCCCTCACCAGACAGTAGGACAGGATCAGCCTCCTCAGGGAACTGATCTTACCCCTGATGAAGGAACTGCCCCAGAGGTTGTTAGGCCCGGCCTGACAGAGCCTCTGATGGCATTGGACCCTTCTCAGGTGGGATCCAGTCTGGAGCAGGTAACCTGCCCCTCTCTACCTTGCCTTAGTCAGCCCAGGGCTGCAGAGGACAAGAAGGACAGTGAGACCCAGAGGGCCCCCTGTCAAATAAAGCACCCCCATCAACAGATTAGGGGCACCAAAACTAGGAGGCCTAGTAAGGTGAAAACTTTAAAAACTCCTGAGGGAGCCCCCTTAAAAACAGTTAGGGACCTCCCACGGATGGATGCTGTTGGGCACAGCCAAACCTGGGACCCAAAGGGCCCAAACCTGAACTGTCCCTCCAGCAAGCCACACAGAGGGACCCAGCCTCCAGCTTTAGGTAGCCAGAGGTTGACCCTGAGAGCACAGTGCAACTCAGTTGAAGAGAGAAGGGCACACATGGTGGAAGATAATTGGAGGAAGCTGAGTCCTAAATTAGTGGAGCCTCACTTCAAAACTCCATATCCAAACCAGCCTTCTAACTTGCAAAGACACACCCAAGGTAGTGATTCCCTATGGTGGAGACCCTCTGATACCCCAAGGGTGAGGGACTGCTTAGTGGACCATGAGACAGGGGGTACCCATGCTAGTGCAGGTACTTCCTTATATGGCCACTCAGGCAATAAAGGCTTACCTGGACAAGGATAGCCTTATCTCCTTTCGTTTGGGGGGGTTATGTAGGAAGGTGGCTACCTGACTATGGTTACCCCAGATTTTTTGCCTTGTGTTTAGCTGGTTTTCGACTTAGTTGGCCTGGTTCCCTGCTAATCAGGGCCCCAGGCTATCTGCTCTCTCTGTAAAATGGATTCCATGTACCCTAGGTGCATAACTAGATTGGCTTGGGTCACCTTATCAGCCCCTGTACAGAGCACTATAGGTGCCCAGGGCATAGGTGCATCCAAGGCCTACCAGGGGCTGCAGCATATCTTTTGCCACCCCTGGCTGGCTATCTAAAATTGACACAACTGGCTGATCACTCAGCTGGGGCAAGGTGGTGTAATCACCCCTTGCTTAGATATAGTATGCCTATATCTAAACCTATCTGGACACATATAAACCTGTGAGCCACTCCTATGGCAGGCCTTAACAATCCTGAAGGCAGAGTGCGTGGTTTAATGTGAGATGGTGCTCTAGCATGAGCTGGGCCTGTCTGCAGCTGTCAGGACCAATTCCCTTAGCTGCTCCGGGATAATGCCAAACCATATACTATTAAGTGCATTATAATCCTCGCGGTTATATGTCAACTTTGGTTTGGCTTTATCAAAACATGTCGTGTAAGGTGTCATACGATTTGGAATACTACCCCCTCGCCAGTCCTGGCGACGGGGGTAGCATTCCACCCCTCTAGAGGGGACGACATGTTACTTTTGCTAAAATGCGGTTGATTTTTAAAAGAGCCTCAGATCCACAAAATGGATGCTTCTGCCACAGACACATGTCTGACCTCCTGCTGCTGACCGAAACTCAGCAGAGGAGGCCTGGACAAAGGATTTCCTGTCACAGGGAGGTGTGACACCACCCCAGACAGGAGATAGTGGATTGTAGCAGGGAGGTTTGAATGAAACCAGACAGTGCCTGGGGAGCACAAGGCTTCCCCTTGCATAATCCGGTCAAACCGGTTCTGGGGCAGCCCAGCCCCAGCTCCAGTGAGACCTGGACAAAGGAAAGGGGGTGTAACCACCCCCCTTCCTGGTCCCACCCATAGGGGAGGGACCTAGCAGGAGATCATCCTGAAATCAACTTTAAACTAAGAAGACGACTGGACTTCGACATTCTGATGACAGAAGACTGAAGAGCATCTCCCTTGTGGCCTAGGAGGGGCCACCCTGTGAACACAGGCATCACCCAGCACCTCGACGTCTGCTTTGCTGCCGCCTCCCGCCGGAGTCCGAGTGCAGAGCCTGACAAGACCCAGCTTCCCAGACTTCTCCCAGACCGATCCACAGTCCCTGCAAAGAAGGGACCCGTGGAGGCACCGAGAGACGTGGGAGCGGCCATCTTGAAAGACCCCCGAGACGCTGACTGCGCAGCACCCGAGGCACCCTCGACTCTGTGCTTTGGTGTTTGAGAAGCCCCACAACCGAGCAGCATTTGCACCAAAGACCAGCCCTCCAGCATCTCCACGATCTGCGTGGGGCCCTTTTGCTTTTTGCCACTCGACTCGCCATCCCGGCCGCTTGTCACGTGGTCAGCGGCCATCTTGGCGACGAAACCTACGATTTAAACTGTGGGTCTGGTTGCTCCGGACCTGCCCTCGCTCCTGTAGAAGTAGAAAGGAGTACCCGCTCTGACCTTGCTGGTCCGAGTAATAAGCCTTTTTCACTTTCCCCGTGGCTTGCGTTAGCCAAGGCTTGTTTGCTTCAATCGAGTTGCCGACACCGCCATCAGCTAGAGCCTTTAAGGGACAGCTCGTGATCGACTCCTGGACGTCCTTGACCTCTTCGTGTCCACGTGGCTGCAGAGAGAAGCAACCCCTGATCACCTGTTTGCACCCGACTTTGCCTGGTTCCAATCTGGTTCCACGGTGGTCACTGGTCAGTGACTTTGAACATTGTCCCCTCTGCTTTCAGGTCTTCACCACTTCAGATCCACCCTTGGATCCACCGGACACTTCTGCTTCACATCGCCTGCACCTGCAACAGCTTCAAGCACCAAGAACCTGCGTGACAGAACCCGACGCCACTTCGACCCTGTGCACCCACGGCCTGTGGGTGAGGTAACATTGCAACGCCGGTGTTCCCACACTGGTACACACCTCTAGGGTCTGTGTCTAAAGTTTTGTGTTCCTAGGTTCAGCGGAAGTATCTTTTAATTCACTTGAACTGACTTTTACGCACCATTGACAGTGCATTGGTGCGCGCCGCACTTTCCGTGCTGCACCCGTCTCCTGTGGGCTACTCCCGACTTCAGCATTGCTAGTCCTGACTGCTCCCAGCGAATCTCTAGGCCCTAGGCCTAACCACTGTTCGATAAGTGTTACTTATACCACTTTTTTAATATATGGTCTGAGTGGCCACCCGCCCTCATCCATAAACGTGCAACTTTATATGTGTAACAGTGCTTTTGATTTAACGCTTGTGCCCCTTTCCTCATAAAGAGTACTGGGGAGTAATTTAGAAATAAATACATATATTTTTATAATATATACTTGTGTGGTGTCCTTTCATTTGATTACAGAATTGTATGCGGTAAAACAGCTCGCTTAACACGACCTCTTAAGTTAAGCCTTTAAGGCTGCTTAGTCCATGCTACCACTAGGATAGCTTGTCTAACAAGGTTGACTTACAACCAGACATCTTTGGGGTTTGTTTGGACTGATACCAAGTGGTTCCAGAATTGGAAACACTCCATATCAGGCCAACTTCTCACATTGGTGTGCAGCGGTGCGGATTTGAGCTTGCTGTTTGTTTTACCATTGCAATCTTTATCAAATTGAAAGATCACATCAAGTACCTTAGGTACATATAAATCAAAAGCTTAGCATATTAAGTTCTACTGAACTTAGTAGTTGTAGATTAAAGGGATTAGCACACCCTGACTACAACTCACTAGCAAGGTACAGTAGGAAAACACTTAGTGTAGGTAAGTGCATCACTTACACCTCACTAGCAGTCATGTCTGATACAGGTAGAGCCTCAGGCTCTGCTCCTGTAATAGTTGATCCTATAGGGACAACATCCAGATATGACAACCTTAGCCACAAAGACCTGAGTGCCTTGTGCACAGCCAGGGGGCTAAAAAAGGGCAGAGGCCCTACCATTCCTTCCCTAATAGCTATCCTAGAAAAGGATGACTTAGATAAGGTGAGTCAGGCTCCCTTAGATTCAGGTGAAGGGATACACTCCCCTGAGAATGAGAATCTTCCAGAAGAAGAAGAGGAAGAGGAAGGCTCTGATTTAGAAGAGCCTGAAGATCAGGATCAGAGGGGATACCAGGTACAGGTTGCCAGGCTTAACCAGGCCAACCTGGACCTACATGAGAATGGAGAGGGCCAGCACCACTCTAGATCTCATAACCACATTCTCCCAGGTAACAGGAGGGTGAGATCTCAATCAAGGGACTCTCATCTTTCTAGTGCCTCAAGAGAATCTCAAAGAGGGATGACTCCCTCCCAGAGAAAAGAGCATAGGGCCAGGATGAGGGCTGTCCAACTCCAAATAGAAAGGGAAGAGGTAGCCTTGGCTCAAGCTAAACTTGCTTTAGCAAGAGAAAGAAAATTGTGTGGCTTAGATGCCACTGGTGGCAGCAAAATTCCTAAAGACAGGTCCTATGATAGTAGAAACCTGACAAAGATTGTGCCCCCCTATCAGGAAGGGGATGACATCCACAAATGGATGACTGCTCTGGAGAGAGCCTGCATGGTACAGCAGGTTCCTGAGGAACAGTGGGCAGCAATCTTATGGTACTCCTTTTCAGAGAAAGGGAGGGATAGGCTCCTCACTGTCAGACATGAGGATGCCAGCAATTACAAAGTCCTGAAGAGTGTTCTGATAGATGGGTTTGGCTTAACCACTGAACAGTACAGGTTAAAGTTCAGAGATACCCAGAAGACACAGACTCAGGACTGGACTGATTTTGTTGATTGTGCAACTAAGGCTCTGGAGGGTTGGCTAAATGGCAGCAAAGTACATGACTTCACAGGATTGTATAATTTGATTATGAGGGAGCAGATCCTAAGTAATTGTCAGAACCAGCTCTTACACCAGCACCTGGTGGACTCAGATTTGACCTCTCCCCAAGAATTGGGAAAGAGGGCAGATAAGTGGGTCAGAACCAGGATTAGGCCTAAGAATCAGGACAATAACCAGAAAAAGGAGTCTACCAAGCCTCAAGATAAGGGTGGGGATAAAAGTAAAGAAAAGACTTCCCCAGGGCCCCAAAACTCCAAGAATGGGGGTGGGTCCCAAGACACTTCATCCGCAGAGAAAAAGCCTTATTGTCATGCCTGTAAACAGGTTGGGCATTACAAAACAGACAGCTGTTGTCCCAAGAATGGCAATAAAGAAAACATACCTCCAAAGTCAGCTCCAACACCTCCTGTTACTGTCAGCAGTAATCCCCCAGGAAGTGGGAGCACACCCAGGAGTCTGGGTGGGTTTACTTTTGGAGCCCAAGGGGACCCTGGCCTATCCAGGTCCCCATCCCCAAATTATCTTGTCTATGAGACTGGCATGGGGTTTGCCAACTTCTCTGTTTGCCCAAATACCTTGAGCAAATATAGACAAGAACCCATCATCAATGGTTTGAAGGTTGAAGCTTTTAGAGACACAGGGGCTAGCATCACCATGGTGGCTGACTGTATAGTCCCCTCTAAGCAACTTTTACCAGGTGCCACATACCAGGTAACAAACATTGATGGCATCCAAACAAATCATCCCATGGCAGTAGTAAGTCTCAGCTGGGGAGGTGTCATTGGCCCAAAGAGAGTGGCAGTGTCACCAAACTTGCCTGTAGACTGTCTACTGGGTAATGATTTGGAAATCTCAGCCTGGGCTGAGGTTGAACAGGAAATCCATTCTAGAATGGTAAATTCCAATGGAAAGGTTAGTGGGGCTGTACTGGCTATAGCCCCAATTCAAGATGTCCTTCCTGAAAAGGTTGGTAGGGCTGAGCAACTCTCTGCCCCATCTTTACCAGAAGCTCTTCCAAACCAGAATAGCAAAGCTGTTATGATAACAGCAGAAACCCAAACTGAGTCTCCTCCTGAAAAGGTTGGTGGGGCTGTGATGGCCACAGCCCAAACTCAAACAGATATGTGTGTTGTGAAGCCTGAAATGATGGATCACTCCACCCAAACTGAGAGCATGGAGGAGGAAGAGAAATCTCCCCCTCACCAGACAGTAGGACAGGATCAGCCTCCTCAGGGAACTGATCTTACCCCTGATGAAGGAACTGCCCCAGAGGTTGTTAGGCCCGGCCTGACAGAGCCTCTGATGGCAGTGGACCCTTCTCAGGTGGGATCCAGTCTGGAGCAGGTAACCTGCCCCTCTCTACCTTGCCTTAGTCAGCCCAGGGCTGCAGAGGACAAGAAGGACAGTGAGACCCAGAGGGCCCCCTGTCAAATAAAGCACCCCCATCAACAGATTAGGGGCACCAAAACTAGGAGGCCTAGTAAGGTGAAAACTTTAAAAACTCCTGAGGGAGCCCCCTTAAAAACAGTTAGGGACCTCCCACGGATGGATGCTGTTGGGCACAGCCAAACCTGGGACCCAAAGGGCCCAAACCTGAACTGTCCCTCCAGCAAGCCACACAGAGGTACCCAGCCTCCAGCTTTAGGTAGCCAGAGGTTGACCCTGAGAGCACAGTGCAACTCAGTTGAAGAGAGAAGGGCACACATGGTGGAAGATAATTGGAGGAAGCTGAGTCCTAAATTAGTGGAGCCTCACTTCAAAACTCCATATCCAAACCAGCCTTCTAACTTGCAAAGACACACCCAAGGTAGTGATTCCCTATGGTGGAGACCCTCTGATACCCCAAGGGTGAGGGACTGCTTAGTGGACCATGAGACAGGGGGTACCCATGCTAGTGCAGGTACTTCCTTATATGGCCACTCAGGCAATAAAGGCTTACCTGGACAAGGATAGCCTTATCTCCTTTCGTTTGGGGGGGGGGTTATGTAGGAAGGTGGCTACCTGACTATGGTTACCCCAGATTTTTTGCCTTGTGTTTAGCTGGTTTTCGACTTAGTTGGCCTGGTTCCCTGCTAATCAGGGCCCCAGGCTATCTGCTCTCTCTGTAAAATGGATTCCATGTACCCTAGGTGCATAACTAGATTGGCTTGGGTCACCTTATCAGCCCCTGTACAGAGCAATATAGGTGCCCAGGGCATAGGTGCATCCAAGGCCTACCAGGGGCTGCAGCATATCTTTTGCCACCCCTGGCTGGCTATCTAAAATTGACACAACTGGCTGATCACTCAGCTGGGGCAAGGTGGTGTAATCACCCCTTGCTTAGATATAGTATGCCTATATCTAAACCTATCTGGACACATATAAACCTGTGAGCCACTCCTATGGCAGGCCTTAACAATCCTGAAGGCAGAGTGCGTGGTTTAATGTGAGATGGTGCTCTAGCATGAGCTGGGCCTGTCTGCAGCTGTCGGGACCAATTCCCTTAGCTGCTCCGGGATAATGCCAAACCATATACTATTAAGTGCATTATAATCCTCGCGGTTATATGTCAACTTTGGTTTGGCTTTATCAAAACATGTCGTGTAAGATGTCATACGATTTGGAATACTACCCCCTCGCCAGTCCTGGCGACGGGGGTAGCATTCCACCCCTCTAGAGGGGACGACATGTTACTTTTGCTAAAATGCGGTTGATTTTTAAAAGAGCCTCAGATCCACAAAATGGATGCTTCTGCCACAGACACATGTCTGACCTCCTGCTGCTGACCGAAACTCAGCAGAGGAGGCCTGGACAAAGGATTTCCTGTCACAGGGAGGTGTGACACCACCCCAGACAGGAGATAGTGGATTGTAGCAGGGAGGTTTGAATGAAACCAGACAGTGCCTGGGGAGCACAAGGCTTCCCCTTGCATAATCCGGTCAAACCGGTTCTGGGGCAGCCCAGCCCCAGCTCCAGTGAGACCTGGACAAAGGAAAGGGGGTGTAACCACCCCCCTTCCTGGTCCCACCCATAGGGGAGGGACCTAGCAGGAGATCATCCTGAAATCAACTTTAAACTAAGAAGACGACTGGACTTCGACATTCTGATGACAGAAGACTGAAGAGCATCTCCCTTGTGGCCTAGGAGGGGCCACCCTGTGAACACAGGCATCACCCAGCACCTCGATGTCTGCTTTGCCGCCACCTCCCGCCGGAGTCCGAGTGCAGAGCCTGACAAGACCCAGCTTCCCAGACTTCTCCCAGCCCGATCCACAGTCCCTGCAAAGAAGGGACCCGTGGAGGCACCGAGAGACGTGGGAGCGGCCATCTTGAAAGACCCCGAGACGCTGACTGCGCAGCACCCGAGGCACCCTCGACTCTGTGCTTTGGGGTTTGAGAAGCCCCACAACCGAGCAGCATTTGCACCAAAGACCAGCCCTCCAGCATCTCCACGATCTGCGTGGGGCCCTTTTGCTTTTTGCCACTCGACTCGCCATCCCGGCCGCTTGTCACGTGGTCAGCGGCCATCTTGGCGACGAAACCTACGGTTTACACTGTGGGTCTGGTTGCTCCGGACCTGCCCTCGCTCCTGTAGAAAGGAGTACCCGCTCTGACCTTGCTGGTCCGAGTAATAAGCCTTTTTCACTTTCCCCATGGCTTGCGTTAGCCAAGGCTTGTTTGCTTCAATCGAGTTGCCGACACCGCCATCAGCTAGAGCCTTCAAAGTACAGCTCGTGATCGACTCCTGGACGTCCTTGACCTCTTCGTGTCCACGTGGCTGCAGAGAGAAGCAACCCCTGATCACCTGTTTGCACCCGACTTTGCCTGGTTCCAATCTGGTTCCACGGTGGTCACTGGTCAGTGACTTTGAACATTGTCCCCTCTGCTTTCAGGTCTTCACCACTTCAGATCCACCCTTGGATCCACCGGACACTTCTGCTTCACATCGCCTGCACCTGCAACAGCTTCAAGCACCAAGAACCTGCGTGACAGAACCCAACGCCACTTCGACCCTGTGCACCCACGGCCTGTGGGTGAGGTAACATTGCAACGCCGGTGTTCCCACACTGGTACACACCTCTAGGGTCTGTGTCTAAAGTTTTGTGTTCCTAGGTTCAGCGGAAGTATCTTTTAATTCACTTTAACTGACTTTTACGCACCATTGACAGTGCATTGGTGCGCGCCGCACTTTCCGTGCTGCACCCGTCTCCTGTGGGCTACTCCCGACTTCAGCATTGCTAGTCCTGACTGCTCCCAGCGAATCTCTAGGCCCTAGGCCTAACCACTGTTCGATAAGTGTTACTTATACCACTTTTTTAATATATGGTCTGAGTGGCCACCCGCCCTCATCCATAAACGTGCAACTTTATATGTGTAACAGTGCTTTTGATTTAACGCTTGTGCCCCTTTCCTCATAAAGAGTACTGGGGAGTAATTTAGAAATAAATACATATATTTTTATAATATATACTTGTGTGGTGTCCTTTCATTTGATTACAGGATTGTATGTGGTAAAACAGCTCGCTTAACACGACCTCTTAAGTTAAGCCTTTAAGGCTACTTAGTCCATGCTACCACTAGGATAGCTTGTCTAACAAGGTTGACTTACAACCAGACATCTTTGGGGTTTGTTTGGACTGATACCAAGTGGTTCCAGAATTGGAAACACTCCATATCAGGCCAACTTCTCACAACACCCACTTGCCCCAGCTGAGTGATCAGCCAGTTGTGTCAATTTAAGAACCAGCCAGGGGTGGCAAAAGCTATGCTTCAGCCCCTGGTAGGCCTTGGTGGCACCTATGCCCTGAGCACCTATAGTGCATAGTACAGGGGCTGACAAGGAGTCCATTTCCAATTGTGGTATGTACCTATAGCACATGTATTATAAATTTAGAGAGAGAACAGCAGGCTGGGGGTCTGATTAGCAGGCCCACAGCCTCAGTAAGTCGAAAACCAGTGAAGCAAAAAGCAAAAATTGGGCTGACCATAGGATAGCAGACCCTACTCTCCTACACAACCCCCCCCCAAACGCAGGGACATTAAACTTAACCTTGACCAGATAAGTCTTCATGTTCTAAGTGGAAGTACCTGGAGAGACCATCTGCATTTCCATGGTCAGTCCCTGGGCGGTGCTCCACTGTAAAGTCCATCCCCTGTAGGGAAATGGACCACCTGAGCAGTTTGGGATTTTCACCCTTCATCTGATTTAGCCACAAGAGGGGCTTATGGTCTGTCTGAATTAGGAAGTGAGTACCAAACAAGTATGGCCTCAACTTCTTCAGGGCCCAAACCACAGCAAAGGCCTCCCTCTCAATAGCTGACCAACGTTTCTCCCTGGGGGTCAGCCTTCTGCTAATGAAAGCAATGGGCTGGTCTTGACCATCTTGATTAAGTTGTGAAAGCACAGCTCCCACCCCCAACTCAGAAGCATCTGTCTGTACAATGAACTGTTTGGAGTAGTCAGGACTCTTCAGGATAGGTGCAGAGCACATGGCCTTCTTCGGGTCATCAAATGCCTTTTGACAGCTAACTGTCCACTGAACCTTTTTGGGCATCTTCTTGGATGTCAAGTCATTCAATGGTGTCACAATGGACCCATAGTTCTTTACAAATTTTCTGTAATACCCAGTCAGGCCCAAGAAGGCTCTGACTTGTGTCTGGGTAGTTGGAGGAGCCCAGTCCTGTATGGTCTGGATCTTGCTCTCCAGTGGTTGAACTTGACCCCCACCTACTAGGTGGCCCAAGTACACAACCTTGCTCTGCCCTATATGGCACTTAGTAGCCTTGATAGTCAGGCCTGCCTTTTGCAGGGCCTCCAGAACCTTCTTCAGGTGGATCAGGTGATCCTCCCAGGTGGAGCTAAAGACAGCAATATCATCTAGATATGCTGCACAAAAGTCATCCAACCCAGCAAGGACTTGATTCACCAACCTTTGGAAGGTGGCAGGTGCATTCTTCAAACCAAAGGGCATTACCACAAATTGATAATGTCCACTAGGGGTAGAGAATGCTGTTTTGGCTTTTGACTCCTCAGCTAGTCTGATTTGCCAGTAGCCAGCTGTCAAATCAAATGTGCTCAGAAACTTGGCAGAAGCCAATTTATCAATGAGCTCATCTGCTCTTGGAATGGGATGAGCATCTGTCCTAGTGACAGCATTGAGACCTCTGTAGTCCACACAAAACCTCATTTCTCTCTTCCCATCTTTGGTATGAGGTTTTGGCACAAGGACCACTGGGCTAGCCCATGGGCTCTCTGATGGCTCAATCACTCCAAGCTCCAACATCTTTTGCACCTCAGCCTTTATACAATCCCTGACATGGTAAGGTTGCCTGTAGATCTTATTCTTCACAGGCAGACTGTCACCAGTGTCCACCTCATGGGTGCACCAGTTAGTCTGGCTGGGTGTGAGTGAAAACATATGTCTGTGGGCCTGCAACACCTGTCTGCAGTCCACCTGTTGCTACTCAGTGAGGCTGCCTGCCAAGGCTACTCCATCAACTGAACCATCATCAGGGTTCTGGGAAAGCAGGTCTGGGAGAGGGTCACTCTCTTCCTCCTGATCCCCATCTGTGGCCATGAGGAGACTCATGTCCTCCCTGTCAACAAATGCTTTCAAAAGGTTTACATGGAGCACCCTGTGGGGGCTCCTAGGGGTGCCAAAGTCAACCACATAGGTGACTTCTCCCTTTTTCTCAATGATAGGGTAGGGTCCAGTCCATTTGTCCTGGAGAGCTGCTGGCTCCACTGGGTCCAACACCCACACCTTCTGCCCTGGCTGGAACACAACCAGAACAGCCTTTTGGTCATGCCAAGCTTTCTGTAATTCTTGACTTGCCTCAAGGTTTTTGGATGCTCTCTCCATGTATTCAGCCATCCTGGAGAGGAGACCAAGTACATAGTCCACAATGTCTAGTTTAGGCTTTTTGAGAGGTAACTCCCATCCTTCCTTCACCAAACTCAATGGACCTCTTACAGGGTGGCCAAACAAAAGTTCAAAAGGGCTGTAGCCAACCCCCTTCTGTGGGACCTCTCTGTAAGCAAAGAGCAAGCAGGGTAAAAGGATGTCCCATTTCCACCTAAGCTTCTCTGGTAAACCTTTTATCATTCCCTTTAGGGTCTTGTTGAACCTTTCAACAAGCCCATTGCACTGTGGATGGTAGGGTGTGGTAAACTTATAGTTTACTCCACACTCTTTCCACATTGCTTTTAAGTATCCAGACATAAAGTTTGTACCTCTGTCTGAAAGAACCTCCTTTGGAAAGCCCACTCTTGAGAAAACTGCAATGAGGGCTTTTGCCACCACAGGAGCTGTGGTGATCCTCAGGGGAATTGCCTCTGGGTACCTGGTGGCATGATCCACTACCACCAGTATAAATCTGTGCCCAGATGCTGTTTGAGGATCCATGAGACCCACAATGTCTATTCCAACTCTTTCAAAGGGTACCCCCACCACAGGTAGTGGTATCAGGGGGGCCTTTGTTGTGCCACCTGACTTACCACTGGCTTGGCAAGTGACACAGGAGCGACAAAACTCCTTGACATTTTCTGACATGTGAGGCCAGTGAAAGTGTGGAACAAGCCTGTCCCAAGTCTTATTCTGGCCTAAGTGTCCTGCAAGGGGAATATCATGGGCCAAGGTAAGAAGGAAACCCCTAAACTTCAAAGGTATGACCAACCTCGTGGTTGTGCCAGGCTTGGGGTCTCTAGCCTCTGAATAAAGGAGTCCTTCATCCCAATACACTCTATGGGTACCTTGAGCATTCCCTGCAGCCTCAGCAGCAGCTTGCTGTCTGAGGGGTTCAAGTGAAGGGCAATCTAATTGGGCCTGCCCCAGGTCTGCCCTTGAGGGTCCCCCTGTCCCCAGAAACTCAACCTGATCAGGTTCAAGCTCCTCTGAGACAGTCTCCTCTTGGACTGCAGAATCAGTTTCCTGTGAAACTTGATCCTCAACCTGGGGCAAGTGGGAAGGCACAGCCTTAACCCTCTTGCTCCTTCTCTTGGGTTGTGGTTGGTCTATTGTTTCAAGATCCACCACTGGTTCAGGAAGGCACTTCTTAGCCTGAGACCTTGTCACTGCAAGGACATGAGCTGAAATCCCTAGCATTTCTGCATGAGTCCTGTACTCCACTTCTGACCAAACTGAGCTTTCAAGATCATTGCCTAACAGACAGTCTACTGGGAGGTCTGCACTCACAACAACTTTCTTTAGGCCATCTACCCCTCCCCAGGAGAAGTTCACAACAGCCACACTATGTGAAGTAGTGGAGTTGCTTGCATTGGTCACTAGGTAACTTTCACCTAGTACAATCTGACCAGGGTCCACAAAGTCAGGTGTCACCATAGTGACACTGGCACAAGTGTCCCTGTAGGCCTGAGCCAGTTTCTCATTGATTAAGGGAGTCTGCCTATATTTGCCCAGGTTACTGGGGCTTACTGCAGTGGGCAAAGTTAAGTCCACATCATATAGGAGAACTGCCTGTGTGGGGATTCTGACTAGGCCAGATTCCACCTCAGTACCCAGGGTCAACCCTACTAAACTCGTGGAGAAGTGTGGCTCAGGGGTTAGAAGCGGCAGACCCGGAATCTGAGATCGGTCCTGGACCAGGGTTCAATTCCCCGCCCCGGCGGGTCTTGGGCTAAAATTCCACGGACTCGATAATTCTCGTCCCGGTGCCTCCTCAACTCTCGGGTTCACACTCTGCGACTCTGGGCAATAGCTTGCTTAATCTCCACAATGGCCCCTCGCGGCGGGATGCCTGACTTTCACCCTGTGGACACCCTGCCGGGGCTTCTCACAGGGGAATATCAGGACGGGTTCCCTAGGCAAGCGCCAGGATACCCTTGTGGTGACAGGTTGCGCTATATAAGTATTCCTACATTTACATTTACATTTAAACCCTTTGGCTGTGTACCACCACTGCTAACTGTACTAGGGGGTGCAGGTGCTTTAGGAGCTGCAGTGGTGGGGACTGGATTTTTCTTAGTGCATTCACTGCCCCAGTGTGAAACTGATTTGCAGGTATTACACCAAGGTTTCTTTGGGCCATCATTCTTCTTTTTCTTGTTTCCATTTTGGGAACCCCCCTCCTTATTGCTAGTTTGGGGGCCTGAAGACTTCTGGTCCTTTTCTTTATCTTTCTGATTCCCACCCTTCTGGTCTGTTTTCTTCTGGTCACCTTGGTTCTGGTTTTTCTGCTTAATCCTTGTTCTGACCCATTTGTCTGCCTTCTTTCCCAATTCTTGGGGAGAGGTCAAATCAGAGTCAACAAGGTATTGATGCAACAGCTGGTTCTGACAGTTATTAAGGATCTGTTCTCTCATCATAAGATTGTACAATCCTGTATAGTCTGAAACTTTACTTCCCTGCAGCCAACCCTCCAGAGCCTTAGTGGCACAATCAACAAAATCAGTCCAGTCCTGAGTCTGTGCTTTTTGGGTGTCTCTGAACAACAACCTGTATTGCTCAGTGGTTAGGCCAAACCCTTCCATAAGAGCACTCTTCAGAACAGAGTAGTTTTTGGCCTCCTCAGGTCTAACAGTGAGGAGCCTGTCCCTCCCTTTCTCAGAAAAGGAGTACCATAAAATTGCTGCCCACTGATCCTCAGGGACCTGCTGTACCATGCAGGCCGTCTCAAGAGCAGTCATCCATTTGTGGATGTCATCCCCTTCCTTGTAGGGGGGCAGAATTTTTGTCAGGTTTCTATTGTCATAGGCCCTGTCTTTTTCTTTAGGAACTTTGCTGCCACCAGTGGCATCTAAGTCACACAATTTTCTTTCTCTTGCTAAGGCAAGTTTAGCTTGAGCCAAGGCTACCTCTTCCCTCTCTATCTGGAGTTGGACAGCCCTCATTCTGGCCCTATGCTCTTTCCTCTGGGAGGGAGTCATCCCTCTTTGAGATTCTCTTGAGGCACTAGAAAGATGAGAATCCCCTGATTGAGATCTCACCCTCCTGTTACCTGGGAGAATTTGGTTATGAGATCTGGAGTGTTGCTGGCCCTCTCCATTCCCCTGTAGGTCTAGGTTGGCCTGGTTAAGCCTGGCAACCTGTACCTGGTTTCCCCTCTGATCCTGATCTTCAGGCTCTTCTACATCTGAGCCTTCCTCTTCCTCTTCCTCCTCCTCTTCTTCTTCATCTGGAAGATCCTCATTCTCAGGGGAGTTTATCCCTTCACCTGATTCTAAGGGAGCCTGACTCACCTTATCTAAGTCATCCTTTTCTAGGAGAGCTATTAGGGAAGGAATGGTAGGGCCTCTGCCCTTTTTTAGCCCCCTGGCTGTGCACAAGGCACTCAGGTCTTTGTGGCTAAGGTTGTCATATCTGGATGTTGCCCCTATAGGGTCAACTGTTACAGGAGCAGAACCCGAGGCTCTACCTGTATCAGACATGACTGCTAGTGAGGTGTAAGTGATGCACTTACCTACACTGAGTGTTTTCCTACTGTACCTTGCTAGTGAGTTGTAGTCAGGGTGTGCTAATCCCTTTAATCTACAACTACTAAGTTCAGTAGAACTTAATATGCTAAGCTTTTGATTTATATGTACCTAAGGTACTTGATGTGATCTTTCAATTTGATGTAAAGATTGCAATGGTAAAACAAACAGCAAGCTCAAATCCGCACCGCTGCACACCAATGTGAGAAGTTGGCCTGATATGTAGTGTTTCCAATTCTGGAACCACTTGGTATCAGTCCAAACAAACCCCAAAGATGTCAGGTTGTAAGTCAACCTTGTTAGACAAGCTATCCTAGAGGTAGCATGGACTAAGCAGCCTTAAAGGCTTAACTTAAGAGGTCATGTTAAGCGAGCTGTTTTACCACATACAATCCTGTAATCAAATGAAAGGACACCACACAAGTATATATTATAAAAATATATGTATTTATTTCTAAATTACTCCCCAGTACTCTTTATGAGGAAAGGGGCACAAGCGTTAAATCAAAAGCACAGTATAACATACAAAGTTGCACAATTTTGGATAAGGGCCGGTGGCCACTTAATCCATATACAAAAAAAGTGGTATAAGAGATACCAATCGAACAGTGGTTAGGCCTAGGGCCTAGAGATTAGCTGGGAGCAGTCAGGACTAGCAATGCTGAAGTCGGGAATAGCCCACAGGAGACGGGTGCAGCACGGAAAGTGCGGCTTGCACCAATGCAATGTCAATGGTGTGTAAAAGTTACACAAACTGAGTTAAAAGATACTTCCGCTGAACCTAGAGGAACAAAACTTTAGACACAGACCCTAGAGGTGTGTACCAGTGTGGGAACACTGGCGTTGCAATGTTACCTCACCCACAGGCCGTGGGTGCACAGGGTCGAAGTGGCGTCGGGTTTTGACACGCAGGCTCTTGGTGCTTGAAGCTGTTGCAGCTGCAGGCGATGTGAAGCAGAAGTGTCCGGTGCGATCCAAGGGTGGATCGAAGTAGAAAAGTACCTGAAAGCTGAGGGGACAGAGTCTGGGTCACTCAGCAGTGACCAGGGTGGAACCAGGACGGAACCAGGCAATGTCGGGCGCAATCAGGTGGTTGTCGATAGGCTTCTCTCCGCTGTCACGTGGGCTCTGGGGCATCTGCGACGTCCAGGAGCAGGTCACGATCTGTCCCACGTAGGCTCTCGATGTCAGCATCGTCGGCTTCAAGATTGCAGCAAACAGCACTTGGCAAAAGCAATCCACGCGGAACCGGGAGATTGCTTATCACTCGAACCAGGAGGATCAGAGTAGGGGCTCCTTTTCACAGGAGCTGTTGCAGATCTAGAGCAGCCAGAAAAGCGAGTTGTATTCAAGTTTTCGTTTGCACAGGGGCCACAAGCCAGCGGGCAATTGACCGGGCCAACGCGTCGAGCCAACACAAGCAGAAGGGCCCCACGCAGCACTCGTCGAGTGTGGAGGGGGTAGCTTTGGTGCAAGTGGAGCTCGGGGTTGGGGCTTCTCAAACCCCGGTGTACAGCTTCAAGGGTCACTCGTGAGCTGCACGGTCAGCGTCTCGTGGCCTTTTCAAGATGGCGTGCCCCACGCTTCCGGTCGCCTCCACTGGTCTCAGCTCTGCAGGGACTGTGGGTCGGGCAGGGAGAAGGCAGGCAAGCTTGATCTCGTCGATCTCTGTCGCTCGAGTTCCGGCGGGAACTGCAACAAAGCAAGGGTCGAGGGCTGGATGTTGCCTGTTTGCACAGGGTGGTCACTCCTTGACCACAAGGGAGATTCTTCCGTCTTCTATGTTGAGTAGAAAGTTGAAGGGTCCAGAATTCGTTTCTTATGTTTCTTCAGGATGATCTGAGTTGCATTGGCACTGCTCCCACTCTTATTCGAATCTGGTGGGCTGGACATCCTGCTAGGTCCCCTCCTATGGGTGGGACCCAGGAAGGGGGTGGTTACACCCCTTTCCTTTGATCCAGGCCGCGCTGGGACAGGGGCTGGGAGGCCCCAGAACCGGTTTGGCCGGATTATGCAAGGGGCAGCCTTGTGCTCCCCAGGCAGTGTCCCTGCAGAGCTGAGACCAGTAGAGGCGACCGGAAGCGTGGGGCACGCCATCTTGAAAAGGCCACGAGACGCTGACCGTGCAGCTCACGAGTGACCCTCGAAGCTGTACACCGGGGTTTGAGAAGCCCCAACCCCGAGCTCCACTTGCACCAAAGCTACCCCCTCCACACTCGACGAGTGCTGCGTGGGGCCCTTCTGCTTGTGTTGGCTCGACGCGTTGGCCCGGTCAATTGCCCGCTGGCTTGTGGCCCCTGTGCCAACAAAAACTTGAATACAACTCGCTTTTCTGGCTGCTCCAGATCTGCAACAGCTCCTGTGAAAAGGAGCCCCTACTCTGATCCTCCTGGTTCGAGTGATAAGCAATCTCCCGGTTCCGCGTGGATTGCTTTTGCCAAGTGCTGTTTGCTGCAATCGTGAAGCCGACGTCGCAGATGCCCCAGAGCCCACGTGACAGCGGAGAGAAGCCTATCGACAACCACCTGATTGCGCCCGACATTGCCTGGTTCCGTCCTGGTTCCACCCTGGTCACTGCTGAGTGACCCAGACTCTGTCCCCTCAGCTTTCAGGTACTTTTCTACTTCGATCCACCCTTGGATCGCACCGGACACTTCTGCTTCACATCGCCTGCAGCTGCAACAGCTTCAAGCACCAAGAGCCTGCGTGTCAAAACCCGACGCCACTTCGACCCTGTGCACCCGTGGCCTGTGGGTGAGGTAACATTGCAACGCCAGTGTTCCCACACTGGTACACACCTCTAGGGTCTGTGTCTAAAGTTTTGTTCCTCTAGGTTCAGCGGAAGTATCTTTTAACTCAGTTTGTGTAACTTTTACACACCATTGACATTGCATTGGTGCAAGCCGCACTTTCCGTGCTGCACCCGTCTCCTGTGGGCTATTCCCGACTTCAGCATTGCTAGTCCTGACTGCTCCCAGCGAATCTCTAGGCCCTAGGCCTAACCACTGTTCGATTGGTATCTCTTATACCACTTTTTTAGTATATGGATTAAGTGGCCACCGGCCCTTATCCAAAATTGTGCAACTTTGTATGTTATACTGTGCTTTTGATTTAACGCTTGTGCCCCTTTCCTCATAAAGAGTACTGGGGAGTAATTTAGAAATAAATACATATATTTTTATAATATATACTTGTGTGGTGTCCTTTCATTTGATTACAGGATTGTATGTGGTAAAACAGCTCGCTTAACACGACCTCTTAAGTTAAGCCTTTAAGGCTGCTTAGTCCATGCTACCTCTAGGATAGCTTGTCTAACAAGGTTGACTTACAACCTGACATCTTTGGGGTTTGTTTGGACTGATACCAAGTGGTTCCAGGATTGGAAACACTACATATCAGGCCAACTTCTCACATTGGTGTGCAGCGGTGCGGATTTGAGCTTGCTGTTTGTTTTACCATTGCAATCTTTACATCAAATTGAAAGATCACATCAAGTACCTTAGGTACATATAAATCAAAAGCTTAGCATATTAAGTTCTACTGAACTTAGTAGTTGTAGATTAAAGGGATTAGCACACCCTGACTACAACTCACTAGCAAGGTACAGTAGGAAAACACTCAGTGTAGGTAAGTGCATCACTTACACCTCACTAGCAGTCATGTCTGATACAGGTAGAGCCTCGGGTTCTGCTCCTGTAACAGTTGACCCTATAGGGGCAACATCCAGATATGACAACCTTAGCCACAAAGACCTGAGTGCCTTGTGCACAGCCAGGGGGCTAAAAAAGGGCAGAGGCCCTACCATTCCTTCCCTAATAGCTCTCCTAGAAAAGGATGACTTAGATAAGGTGAGTCAGGCTCCCTTAGAATCAGGTGAAGGGATAAACTCCCCTGAGAATGTGGATCTTCCAGATGAAGAAGAAGAGGAGGAGGAAGAGGAAGAGGAAGGCTCAGATGTAGAAGAGCCTGAAGATCAGGATCAGAGGGGAAACCAGGTACAGGTTGCCAGGCTTAACCAGGCCAACCTAGACCTACATGGGAATGGAGAGGGCCAGCAACACTCCAGATCTCATAACCAAATTCTCCCAGGTAACAGGAGGGTGAGATCTCAATCAGGGGATTCTCATCTTTCTAGTGCCTCAAGAGAATCTCAAAGAGGGATGACTCCCTCCCAGAGGAAAGAGCATAGGGCCAGAATGAGGGCTGTCCAACTCCAGATAGAGAGGGAAGAGGTAGCCTTGGCTCAAGCTAAACTTGCCTTAGCAAGAGAAAGAAAATTGTGTGGCTTAGATGCCACTGGTGGCAGCAAAGTTCCTAAAGAAAAAGACAGGGCCTATGACAATAGAAACCTGACAAAAATTGTGCCCCCCTACAAGGAAGGGGATGACATCCACAAATGGATGACTGCTCTTGAGACGGCCTGCATGGTACAGCAGGTCCCTGAGGATCAGTGGGCAGCAATTTTATGGTACTCCTTTTCTGAGAAAGGGAGGGACAGGCTCCCCACTGTTAGACCGGAGGAGGCCAAAAACTACTCTGTTCTGAAGAGTGCTCTTATGGAAGGGTTTGGCCTAACCACTGAGCAATACAGGTTGTTGTTCAGAGACACCCAAAAAGCACAGACTCAGGACTGGACTGATTTTGTTGATTGTGCCACTAAGGCTCTGGAGCTTTGGCTGCAGGGAAGTAAAGTTTCAGACTATACAGGATTGTACAATCTTATGATGAGAGAGCAGATCCTTAATAACTGTCAGAACCAGCTGTTGCATCAATACCTTGTTGACTCTGATTTGACCTTGTGAGAAGTTGGCCTGATATGTAGTGTTTCCAATTCTGGAACCACTGGGTATCAGTCCAAGCAAACCCCAAAGATGTCAGGTTGTAAGTCAACCTTGTAGACAAGCTATCCTAGTGGTAGCATGGACTAAGCAGCCTTAAAGGCTTAACTTAAGAGGTCGTGTTAAGCGAGCTTGTTTTACCACATACAATCCTGTAATCAAATGAAAGGACACCACACAAGTATATATTATAAAAATATATGTATTTATTTCTAAATTACTCCCCAGTACTCTTTATGAGGAAAGGGGCACAAGCGTTAAATCAAAAGCACTGTTACACATATAAAGTTGCACGTTTATGGATGAGGGCGGGTGGCCACTCAGACCATATATCAAAAAAGTGGTATAAGTAACACTTTACGAACAATGGTTAGGCCTAGGGCCTAGAGATTCGCTGGGAGCAGTCAGGACAAGCAATGAAGAAGTCGGGAGTAGCCCACAGGAGACGGGTGCAGCACGGAAAGTGCGGCGCGCACCAATGCACTGTCAATGGTGCGTAAAAGTCAATTAAAGTGAATAAAAAGATACTTCCGCTGAACCTAGGAACACAAAACTTTAGACACAGACCCTAGAGGTGTGTACCAGTGTAAAGACACCGGCGTTGCAAAGTTACCTCACCCACAGGCCGTGGGTGCACAGGGTCGAAGTGGCGTCGGGTTCTGTCACGCAGGTTCTGGGTGCTTGGAGCTGTTGCAGCTGCAGGCGCTGTGAAGCAGAAGTGTCCGGTGCGATCCAAGGGTGGATTGATGTAGAAAAGTACCTGAAAGCAGAGGGGACAGAGTCTGGGTCACTCAGCAGTGACCAGGGTGGAACCAGGACGGAACCAGGCAATGTCGGGCGCAATCAGGCAGTTGTCGATAGGCTTCTCTCCGCTGTCACGTGGGCTCTGGGGCATCTGCGACGTCCAGGAGCGGGTCACGATCTGTCCCACGTAGGCTCTCGCCGTCAGCACCGTCGGCTTGAAGATTGTAGCAAACAGCACTTGGCAAAAGCAATCCACGCGGAACCGGGAGATTGCTTATCACTCGAACCAGGAGGGTCAGAGTGGGTGCTCCTTTTTACAGGAGCTGGTGCAGATCTGGAGCAACCAGAAAAGCAAGTCGGATTTCAAAGTTCGTCGGCACAGGGGCCACAAGCCAGCTGGCAAGTGACCGGGCCAACGCGTCGAGCGCACACAAGCAGAACGGCCCCACGCAGCACTCAGCGAGTGTGGAGGGATGAGCTTTGGTGCAAGTGGAGCTCGGGGCTGGGGCTTCTCAAACCCCGGTGTACAGCTTCGAGGGTCACTCGGGGGCCGCACGGTCAGCGTCTCGTGGCCTTTTCAAGATGGCGTGCCCCACGCTTCCGGTCGCCTCCACGGGTCTCAGCTCTGCAGGGACTGTGGATCGGGCAGGTAGAAGGCAGGCAAGCTTGATCTCGTCGATCTCTGTCGCTCGAGTTCCGGCGGGAACTGCAACAAAGCAAGGGTCGAGGGCTGGATGGTGCCTGTTTGCACAGGGTGGTCACTCCTTGACCACAAGGGAGATTCTTCAGTCTTCTCACGTCGTGTAGAAAGTCGAAGGGTCCAGATTTCGTTTCTTATGTTTCTTCAGGATGATCTGAGGTCCGTTGGGACTGCTCCCCCTCTTATTCGAATCTAGGGGGTTGGACATCCTGCTAGGTCCCCTCCTATGGGTGGGACCCAGGAAGGGGGTGGTTACACCCCTCTCCTTTGATCCTGGCCGCGCTGGGACAGGGGCTGGGAGGCCCCAGAACCGGTTTGGCCGGATCCTGCAAGGGGCAGCCTTGTGCTCCCCAGGCAGTGTCTGGTTTCATTGAAACCTCCCTACTCCAATCCACTATCTCCTGTCTGGGGTGGTTTGACACCGCCCTGTGACAGGAAACTCTTTGTCCAGGCCTCCTCTGCCGGGTTTCGGTCAGCAGCAGGAGGTCAGACCCGTGTCTGTGGCAGGGGCATCCATTTTGTGGATCTGAGGCTCATTTTAAATCAACCGCGTTTCAGTAAAGTAACATGTCTTCTCCCTCTAGAAGGGTGGAATGCTATCCCCGTCGCCAGAACTGGCGAGGGGATAGTATTCCAATTCGTATGACACCTTACACGACATGTTTTGATAAAGCCAAACCAAAGTTGCTATATAACCGCGAGGATTATAATGCGCTTAAGAGTATATGGTATGGCATTATCCCGGATCAGCTTAGGGAGTTGTTCCCGACAGCTGCAGACAGGCCCAGCTCATGCCAGAGCACCATCTCACATAAAACCACGCACTCTGCCTCCAGGATTGATGAGGCCTTCCATAGGAGTGGCTTACAGGCTATATATGTGTCCAGATATAGGTTTAGATATAGGTATACTATATCTAAGCAAGGGGTGATTACACCCACTTGCCCCAGCTGAGTGATCAGCCAGTTGTGTCAATTTAAGAACCAGCCAGGGGTGGCAAAAGCTATGCTTCAGCCCCTGGTAGGCCTTGGTGGCACCTATGCCCTGGGCACCTATAGTGCATGGTACAGGGGCTGACAAGGAGTCCATTTCCAATTGTGGTATGTACCTATAGCACATGTATTACAAATTTAGAGAGAGAACAGCAGGCTGGGGGTCTGATTAGCAGGCCCACAGCCTCAGTAAGTCGAAAACCAGTGAAGCAAAAAGCAAAAATTGGGGTGACCATAGGATAGCAGACCCTACTCTCCTACATAACCCCCCCCCCAAACGCAGGGACATTAAACTTAACCTTGACCAGATAAGTCTTCATGTTCTAAGTGGAAGTACCTGGAGAGACCATCTGCATTACCATGGTCAGTCCCTGGGCGGTGCTCCACTGTAAAGTCCATCCCCTGTAGGGAAATGGACCACCTGAGCAGTTTGGGATTTTCACCCTTCATCTGATTTAGCCACAAGAGGGGCTTATGGTCTGTCTGAATTAGGAAGTGAGTACCAAACAAGTATGGCCTCAACTTCTTCAGGGCCCAAACCACAGCAAAGGCCTCCCTCTCAATAGCTGACCAACGTTTCTCCCTGGGGGTCAGCCTTCTGCTAATAAAAGCAATGGGCTGGTCTTGACCATCTTGATTAAGTTGTGAAAGCACAGCTCCCACCCCCAACTCAGAAGCATCTGTCTGTACAATGAACTGTTTGGAGTAGTCAGGACTCTTCAGGATAGGTGCAGAGCACATGGCCTTCTTCAGGTCATCAAATGCCTTTTGACAGCTAACTGTCCACTGAACCTTTTTGGGCATCTTCTTGGATGTCAAGTCATTCAATGGTGTCACAATGGACCCATAGTTCTTTACAAATTTTCTGTAATACCCAGTCAGGCCCAAGAAGGCTCTGACTTGTGTCTGGGTAGTTGGAGGAGTCCAGTCCTGTATGGTCTGGATCTTGCTCTCCAGTGGTTGAACTTGACCCCCACCTACTAGGTGGCCCAAGTACACAACCTTGCTCTGCCCTATCTGGCACTTAGTAGCCTTGATAGTCAGGCCTGCCTTTTGCAGGGCCTCCAGAACCTTCTTCAGGTGGATCAGGTGATCCTCCCAGGTGGAGCTAAAGACAGCAATATCATCTAGATATGCTGCGCAAAAGTCATCCAACCCAGCAAGGACTTGGTTCACCAACCTTTGGAAAGTGGCAGGTGCATTCTTCAAACCAAAGGGCATCACCACAAACTGATAATGCCCACTAGGGGTAGAGAATGCTGTTTTGGCTTTTGACTCTTCAGCTAGTCTGATTTGCCAGTAGCCAGCTGTCAAATCAAATGTGCTCAGAAACTTGGCAGAAGCCAATTTATCAATGAGCTCATCTGCTCTTGGAATGGGATGAGCATCTGTCCTAGTGACAGCATTGAGACCTCTGTAGTCCACACAAAACCTCATTTCTCTCTTCCCATCTTTGGTATGAGGTTTTGGCACAAGGACCACTGGGCTAGCCCATGGGCTCTCTGATGGCTCAATCACTCCAAGCTCCAACATCTTTTGCACCTCAGCCTTTATACAATCCCTGACATGGTCAGGTTGCCTGTAGATCTTATTCTTCACAGGCAGATTGTCACCAGTATCCACCTCATGGGTGCACCAGTTAGTCTGACTGGGTGTGAGTGAAAACAAATGTCTGTGGGCCTGCAACACCTGTCTGCAGTCCACCTGTTGCTGCTCAGTGAGGCTGCCTGCCAAGGCTACTCCATCAACTGAACCATCATCAGGGTTCTGGGAAAGCAGGTCTGGGAGAGGGTCACTCTCTTCCTCCTGTTCCCCATCTGTGGCCATGAGGAGACTCATGTCCTCCCTGTCAACAAATGCTTTCAAACGATTGACATGGAGCACCCTGTGGGGGCTCCTAGGGGTGCCAAAGTCAACCACATAGGTGACTTCTCCCTTTTTCTCAATGATAGGGTAGGGTCCAGTCCATTTGTCCTGGAGAGCTGCTGGCCCCACTGGGTCCAACACCCACACCTTCTGCCCTGGCTGGTACTCAACCAGAACAGCCTTTTGGTCATGCCAGGCTTTCTGTAATTCCTGACTTGCCTCAAGGTTTTTGGATGCTCTCTCCATGTATTCAGCCATCCTGGAGCGGAGACCAAGTACGTAGTCCACAATGTCTAGTTTAGGCTTTTTGAGAGGTAACTCCCATCCTTCCTTCACCAAACTCAGTGGACCCCTTACAGGGTGGCCAAACAAAAGTTCAAAAGGGCTGTAGCCAACCCCCTTCTGTGGGACCTCTCTGTAAGCAAAGAGCAAGCAGGGTAAAAGGATGTCCCATTTCCGCCTAAGCTTCTCTGGTAAACCTTTTATCATTCCCTTTAGGGTCTTGTTGAACCTTTCCACAAGCCCATTGCACTGTGGATGGTAGGGTGTGGTAAACTTATAGTTTACTCCACACTCTTTCCACATTGCTTTTAAGTATCCAGACATGAAGTTGGCACCTCTGTCTGAAAGAACCTCCTTTGGAAAGCCCACTCTTGAGAAAACTGCAATGAGGGCTTTTGCCACCACAGGAGCTGTGGTGGTCCTCAGGGGAATTGCTTCTGGGTACCTGGTGGCATGATCCACTACCACCAGTATAAATCTGTGCCCAGATGCTGTTTGAGGATCCATGGGACCCACAATGTCTATTCCAACTCTTTCAAAGGGTACCCCCACCACAGGTAGTGGTATCAGGGGGGCCTTTGTTGTGCCACCTGACTTACCACTGGCTTGGCAAGTGACACAGGAGCGACAAAACTCCTTGACATTTTCTGACATGTGAGGCCAGTGAAAGTGTGGAACAAGCCTGTCCCAAGTCTTATTCTGGCCTAAGTGTCCTGCAAGGGGAATATCATGGGCCAAGGTAAGAAGGAAGCCCCTAAACTTCAAAGGTATAACCAACCTCCTGGTTGTGCCAGGCTTGGGGTCTCTAGCCTCTGAATAAAGGAGTCCTTCATCCCAATACACTTTATGGGTACCTTGAGCATTCCCTGCAGCCTCAGCAGCAGCTTGCTGTCTGAGGGGTTCAAGTGAAGGGCAATCTAATTGGGCCTGCCCCAGGTCTGCCCTTGAGGGTCCCCCTGTCCCCAGAAACTCAACCTGATCAGGTTCAAGCTCCTCTGAGACAGTCTCCTCTTGGACTGCAGAATCAGTTTCCTGTGAAACCTGATCCTCAACCTGGGGCAAGTGGGAAGGCACAGCCTTAACCCTCTTGCTCCTTCTCTTGGGTTGTGGTTGGTCTATTGTTTCAAGATCCACCACTGGTTCAGGAAGGCACTTCTTAGCCTGAGACCTTGTCACTGCAAGGACATGAGCTGAAATCCCTAGCATTTCTGCATGAGTCCTGTACTCCACTTCTGACCAAACTGAGCTTTCAAGATCATTGCCTAACAGACAGTCTACTGGGAGGTCTGCACTCACAACAACTTTCTTTAGGCCATCTACCCCTCCCCAGGAGAAGTTCACAACAGCCACACTATGGGAAGTAGTGGAGTTGCTTGCATTGGTCACTAGGTAACTTTCACCTAGTACAATTTGTCCAGGGTCCACAAAGCCAGGTGCCACCATTGTGACACTGGCACAAGTGTCCCTGTAGGCCTGAGCCAGTTTCTCATTAATTAAGGGAGTCTGCCTATATTTGCCCAGGTTACTGGGGCTTACTGCAGTGGGCAAAGATATGTCCACATCATATAGGAGAACTGCCTGTGTGGGGATTCTGACTAGGCCAGATTCCACCTCAGTACCCAGGGTCAACCCTACTAAACCCTTTGGCTGTGTACCACCACTGCTGACTGTACTAGGGGGTGCAGTTGCTTTAGGAGCTGCAGTGGTGGGGACTGGATTTTTCTTAGTGCATTCACTGCCCCAGTGTGAAACTGATTTGCAGGTATTACACCAAGGTTTCTTTGGGCCATCGTTCTTCTTTTTCTTGTTTCCATTTTGGGAACCCCCCTCCTTATTGCTAGTTTGGGGGCCTGAAGACTTCTGGTCCTTTTCTTTATCTTTCTGATTCCCACCCTTCTGGTCTGTTTTCTTCTGGTCACCTTGATTCTGGTTTTTCTGCTTAATCCTTGTTCTGACCCATTTGTCTGCCTTCTTTCCCAATTCTTGGGGAGAGGTCAAATCAGAGTCAACAAGGTATTGATGCAACAGCTGGTTCTGACAGTTATTAAGGATCTGTTCTCTCATCATAAGATTGTACAATCCTGTATAGTCTGAAACTTTACTTCCCTGCAGCCAACCCTCCAGAGCCTTAGTGGCACAATCTACAAAATCAGTCCAGTCCTGAGTCTGTGCTTTTTGGGTGTCTCTGAACAACAACCTGTATTGCTCAGTGGTTAGGCCAAACCCTTCAATAAGAGCACTCTTCAGAACAGAGTAGTTTTTGGCATCCTCAGGTCTAACAGTGAGGAGCCTGTCCCTCCCTTTCTCAGAAAAGGAGTACCATAAAATTGCTGCCCACTGATCCTCAGGGACCTGCTGTACCATGCAGGCCCTCTCAAGAGCAGTCATCCATTTGTGGATATCATCCCCTTCCTTGTAGGGGGGCACACTTTTTGTCAGGTTTCTATTGTCATAGGCCCTGTCTTTTTCTTTAGGAACTTTGCTGCCACCAGTGGCATCTAAGCCACACAATTTTCTCTCTCTTGCTAAAGCAAGTTTAGCTTGAGCCAAGGCTACCTCTTCCCTTTCTATTTGGAGTTGGACAGCCCTCATCCTGGCCCTATGCTCTTTTCTCTGGGAGGAAGTCATTCCTCTTTGAGATTCTCTTGAGGCACTAGAAAGGTGAGAGTCCCTTGACAGAGATCTCTCCCTTCTATTACCTGGGAGAATTTGGTTATGAGATCTGGAGTGGTGCTGGCCCCCTCCATTCCCATGTAGGTCCAAGTTGGCCTGGTTAAGCCTGGCAACCTGTACCTGGTTTCCCACCTGATCCTGATCTTCAGGCTCTTCTACATCAGAGCCTTCCTCTTCTTCTTCTTCCTCCACTACATCATCTTGAAGATCCTCATTCTCAGGGGAGTTTATCCCTTCCTCTGTTTCTAAGGGAGTCTGACTCACCTTATCTAGGTCATCCTTTTCTAGGAGAGCTACTAGGGAAGGAATGGTAGGGCCTCTGCCCTTTTTTAGCCCCCTGGCTGTGCACAAGGCACTCAGGTCTTTGTGGCTAAGGTTGTCATATCTGGATGTTGTCCCTATAGGATCAACTATTACAGGAGCAGAGCCTGAAGCTCTATCTGTATCAGACATGACTGCTAGTGAGGTGTAAGTGGTGCACTTACCTACACTAAGTGGTTTCCTACTGTACCTTGCTAGTGAGTTGTAGTCAGGGTGTGCTAATCCCTTTAATCTACAACTACTAAGTTCAGTAGAACTTAATATGCTAAGCTTTTGATTTATATGTACCTAGAGGTACTTGATGTGATCTTTCAATTTGATAAAGATTGCAATGGTAAAACAAACAGCAAGCTCAAATCCGCACCGCTGCACACCAATGTGAGAAGTTGGCCTGATATGTAGTGTTTCCAATTCTGGAACCACTGGGTATCAGTCCAAGCAAACCCCAAAGATGTCAGGTTGTAAGTCAACCTTGTAGACAAGCTATCCTAGTGGTAGCATGGACTAAGCAGCCTTAAAGGCTTAACTTAAGAGGTCGTGTTAAGCGAGCTTGTTTTACCACATACAATCCTGTAATCAAATGAAAGGACACCACACAAGTATATATTATAAAAATATATGTATTTATTTCTAAATTACTCCCCAGTACTCTTTATGAGGAAAGGGGCACAAGCGTTAAATCAAAAGCACTGTTACACATATAAAGTTGCACGTTTATGGATGAGGGCGGGTGGCCACTCAGACCATATATCAAAAAAGTGTTATAAGTAACACTTTACGAACAATGGTTAGGCCTAGGGCCTAGAGATTCGCTGGGAGCAGTCAGGACAAGCAATGAAGAAGTCGGGAGTAGCCCACAGGAGACGGGTGCAGCACGGAAAGTGCGGCGCGCACCAATGCACTGTCAATGGTGCGTAAAAGTCAATTAAAGTGAATAAAAAGATACTTCCGCTGAACCTAGGAACACAAAACTTTAGACACAGACCCTAGAGGTGTGTACCAGTGTAAAGACGCCGGCGTTGCAAAGTTACCTCACCCACAGGCCGTGGGTGCACAGGGTCGAAGTGGCGTCGGGTTCTGTCACGCAGGTTCTGGGTGCTTGGAGCTGTTGCAGCTGCAGGCGCTGTGAAGCAGAAGTGTCCGGTGCGATCCAAGGGTGGATCGATGTAGAAAAGTACCTGAAAGCAGAGGGGACAGAGTCTGGGTCACTCAGCAGTGACCAGGGTGGAACCAGGACGGAACCAGGCAATGTCGGGCGCAATCAGGCAGTTGTCGATAGGCTTCTCTCCGCTGTCACGTGGGCTCTGGGGCATCTGCGACGTCCAGGAGCGGGTCACGATCTGTCCCACGTAGGCTCTCGCCGTCAGCACCGTCGGCTTGAAGATTGTAGCAAACAGCACTTGGCAAAAGCAATCCACGCGGAACCGGGAGATTGCTTATCACTCGAACCAGGAGGGTCAGAGTGGGTGCTCCTTTTTACAGGAGCTGGTGCAGATCTGGAGCAACCAGAAAAGCAAGTCGGATTTCAAAGTTCGTCGGCACAGGGGCCACAAGCCAGCTGGCAAGTGACCGGGCCAACGCGTCGAGCGCACACAAGCAGAAGGGCCCCACGCAGCACTCAGCGAGTGTGGAGGGGTGAGCTTTGGTGCAAGTGGAGCTCGGGGCTAGGGCTTCTCAAACCCCGGTGTACAGCTTCGAGGGTCACTCGGGGGCCGCACGGTCAGCGTCTCGTGGCCTTTTCAAGATGGCGTGCCCCACGCTTCCGGTCGCCTCCACGGGTCTCAGCTCTGCAGGGACTGTGGATCGGGCAGGTAGAAGGCAGGCAAGCTTGATCTCGTCGATCTCTGTCGCTCGAGTTCCGGCGGGAACTGCAACAAAGCAAGGGTCGAGGGCTGGATGGTGCCTGTTTGCACAGGGTGGTCACTCCTTGACCACAAGGGAGATTCTTCAGTCTTCTCACGTCGTGTAGAAAGTCGAAGGGTCCAGATTTCGTTTCTTATGTTTCTTCAGGATGATCTGAGGTCCGTTGGGACTGCTCCCCCTCTTATTCGAATCTAGGGGGTTGGACATCCTGCTAGGTCCCCTCCTATGGGTGGGACCCAGGAAGGGGGTGGTTACACCCCTCTCCTTTGATCCTGGCCGCGCTGGGACAGGGGCTGGGAGGCCCCAGAACCGGTTTGGCCGGATCCTGCAAGGGGCAGCCTTGTGCTCCCCAGGCAGTGTCTGGTTTCATTGAAACCTCCCTACTCCAATCCACTATCTCCTGTCTGGGGTGGTTTGACACCGCCCTGTGACAGGAAACTCTTTGTCCAGGCCTCCTCTGCCGGGTTTCGGTCAGCAGCAGGAGGTCAGACCCGTGTCTGTGGCAGGGGCATCCATTTTGTGGATCTGAGGCTCATTTTAAATCAACCGCGTTTCAGTAAAGTAACATGTCTTCTCCCTCTAGAAGGGTGGAATGCTATCCCCGTCGCCAGAACTGGCGAGGGGATAGTATTCCAATTCGTATGACACCTTACACGACATGTTTTGATAAAGCCAAACCAAAGTTGCTATATAACCGCGAGGATTATAATGCGCTTAAGAGTATATGGTATGGCATTATCCCGGATCAGCTTAGGGAGTTGTTCCCGACAGCTGCAGACAGGCCCAGCTCATGCCAGAGCACCATCTCACATAAAACCACGCACTCTGCCTCCAGGATTGATGAGGCCTTCCATAGGAGTGGCTTACAGGCTATATATGTGTCCAGATATAGGTTTAGATATAGGTATACTATATCTAAGCAAGGGGTGATTACACCCACTTGCCCCAGCTGAGTGATCAGCCAGTTGTGTCAATTTAAGAACCAGCCAGGGGTGGCAAAAGCTATGCTTCAGCCCCTGGTAGGCCTTGGTGGCACCTATGCCCTGGGCACCTATAGTGCATGGTACAGGGGCTGACAAGGAGTCCATTTCCAATTGTGGTATGTACCTATAGCACATGTATTACAAATTTAGAGAGAGAACAGCAGGCTGGGGGTCTGATTAGCAGGCCCACAGCCTCAGTAAGTCGAAAACCAGTGAAGCAAAAAGCAAAAATTGGGGTGACCATAGGATAGCAGACCCTACTCTCCTACAGACCTCTCCCCAAGAATTGGGAAAGAAGGCAGACAAATGGGTCAGAACAAGGATTAAGCAGAAAAACCAGAACCAAGGTGACCAGAAGAAAACAGACCAGAAGGGTGGGAATCAGAAAGATAAAGAAAAGGACCAGAAGTCTTCAGGCCCCCAAACTAGCAATAAGGAGGGGGGTTCCCAAAATGGAAACAAGAAAAAGAAGAATGATGGCCCAAAGAAACCTTGGTGTAATACCTGCAAATCAGTTTCACACTGGGGCAGTGAATGCACTAAGAAAAATCCAGTCCCCACCACTGCAGCTCCTAAAGCACCTGCACCCCCTAGTACAGTTAGCAGTGGTGGTACACAGCCAAAGGGTTTAGTAGGGTTGACCCTGGGTACTGAGGTGGAATCTGGCCTAGTCAGAATCCCCACACAGGCAGTTCTCCTATATGATGTGGGCTTAACTTTGCCCACTGCAGTAAGCCCCAGTAACCTGGGCAAATATAGGCAGACTCCCTTAATCAATGAGAAACTGGCTCAGGCCTACAGGGACACGTGTGCCAGTGTCACTATGGTGACACCTGACTTTGTGGACCCTGGTCAGATTGTACTAGGTGAAAGTTACCTAGTGACCAATGCAAGCAGCTCCACTACTTCACATAGTGTGGCTGTTGTGAACTTCTCCTGGGGAGGGGTAGATGGCCTAAAGAAAGTTGTTGTGAGTGCAGACCTCCCAGTAGACTGTCTGTTAGGCAATGATCTTGAAAGCTCAGTTTGGTCAGAAGTGGAGTACAGGACTCATGCAGAAATGCTAGGGATTTCAGCTCATGTCCTTGCAGTGACAAGGTCTCAGGCTAAGAAGTGCCTTCCTGAACCAGTGGTGGATCTTGAAACAATAGACCAACCACAACCCAAGAGAAGGAGCAAGAGGGTTAAGGCTGTGCCTTCCCACTTGCCCCAGGTTGAGGATCAAGTTTCACAGGAAACTGATTCTGCAGTCCAAGAGGAGACTGTCTCAGAGGAGCTTGAACCTGATCAGGTTGAGTTTCTGGGGACAGGGGGACCCTCAAGGGCAGACCTGGGGCAGGCCCAATTAGATTGCCCTTCACTTGAACCCCTCAGACAGCAAGCTGCTGCTGAGGCTGCAGGGAATGCTCATGGTACCCATAGAGTGTCAGTCAGGATATCTTTATTTCGACTTATTACAAGTCATACAAAGAAAACATAAGCAATAAACAGTAAGACATAACATAGGATACATATGCCCATACATACATAGCCCAGCGTATTCATAAAAATCATCTAGACTACCAATAAAAAATTTTTTAAATACTATACACATGTTAAAACTATACAAAATTCATTCTTTAAAAATTACTAAGGCGAGTTTTGGCCGACAGCTTTTGCCCTAGCTGCGGCAACTAAAAAGTTCGCGATGCAGAAGGCAGTGCGGGGGTTTGACAAAAGCTGTAGATAAAGCAAGGCAGGACGAACCTGGATAAAACCAGCTTCTTTTAGGACAGGGAGTAGATATTTTTTCCTCTGCTCCCGAAAAAAGCTACAAAACATGACGAAATGCAGTGTATCCTGCACCGAAAAGTCGTCGCATCTACAAGGTGGGGCTTCATCTGGCTTCTGCCATCCCTTATATGAACCAAGCTGATAATGTATTAGGTTAAACCTGAACTTGGTAAGCAGAAACCTGTGGTAGGGAACGGTTACAAAAATAAGATAGGGTGCAATTGAAGGGGCGCTGACCAAAAGGTTATGAGACCTAACTGATGGCTTCAGTAATTCTGTATCCTCACGCTGTGCTTCCTTCCTATTCATAAAAGCCTTCTTAATGTAACCTATGTCTTCCACCCTGATTTTATCTGGGCGTGAAAAGAGCTCAGGGCGGCCCAGGTCGGCAAAAGATTTAATTAGGTATGCCAACCATGGGATGCTACTGTGTTTATCTAACAATAAAACGTCCTTCAAGATTATATGGTTTAATGGGAGGTCTTCGTTTAGCCATAGTTTCAACCATAGAATCAGGGGTGCTAAGTTCAGTAAGTCGGACAAGTATGGTAGGCCCACCTCTTGGTGGATTGAGTATGTTGGGGTGCACTGAGGGACAGATAGGAGAGATCTAATAAATCTGTTTTCCGCTCTCTGTATGGGGTCAAGATTGACATAGCCCCACAGAGGCGAGCCGTAAAGTGCAATAGCCACTGGCTTACTCTTATAGATTTTTAGAAGAGCTTCCATAGGCCGGGCTCCCAACTTGCCTGCAAATCCAAGGATCGCTGAGGAGGATCTAACTACCGCCAACTTTTTGGCTCTTATCTGTGGTCCCCATGTTCCCTTTTGGTCAAATAAAACACCCAGATAGGGAAATGATGTTACCATTGAGACGGGGGCCCCACTACAGAAGAAAGATTTGTGCCTATTTTTAGTGCATTCACGCCCCATTACCATGGTATGAGATTTTGACACATTCACCTTCAAGTCCAAATTGCTCATAAAACTGCCAAAAGCGTCCAAAAGAGTCTGAAGGCCAACACCAGTTCGAGCAATCAACACGGCGTCGTCTGCGTACAGGAGTGCCGGAATTTGCACATCCCCTGCACGTGGAACGTCCACTTTCAAACTGCGCAGGTATGCCCCCAAGCCGTTGATATAGATGGAAAAAAGTGTCGGGGCTAAGATGCAGCCTTGACGTACCCCCTTTAAGGATTTAAATAATGAGGTGCATCTGCCATTATTTGACACTCGGACTGCTGCGAAGAGATCCCGATGCATGGTGGCCATGAAGGAGACCAGGGCTTCTTCGATGCCCATCTCTAACAAAATTGCCCACAGTTTTGATCTATTAACGAGATCGAACGCTGATGACAGGTCCATAAAACCAAGAAACACAGACCCCTCCTTGGCTACGGTGTACTTAGAGATAAGAAGATGCAAGTTAGTGCATTGTTCGATGGTGCCCTTTCTTTCTCTGAAGCCGTATTGCAAGTCAGATAAGCCTCCACAGTCCTCGATGTTTTCCCTCAATCTGGCTAGCAGGACTCTGCCCAGGATTTTTATAGTCGAATCCAATAGGGATATGGGCCTGTAGAAGGCGGGATCATCCCTGCTCCCTTTATTTTTAAAAATCGGAACAATCGTGGATATGGCCCATGTAGCTGGCGCCGAGTTGCTGTTCACTGCATTAAACAAATTTGTCATGACCTCGGCCCATAGCTTAGGAGAGAACATGAAGAAGTCACCCGGGACCCCATCCGGACCAGGTGCCTTGTGTTTAGTTGTATCCAGGATTGCTTTTTCAGCTTCTTTCGGGTTGAAAATAAGGGGTTGTACATTTTTAATAGTCATCTCGACCCCTTTTCTGCCGTCGTCGTCATCTCCCTCATAGACATTTTTAAAGAAGGCAAGCCATGTTTCGTCATCGATTACACAGTCCATGGGTGCATTGTTATCTTCCGCAAAAAGCGGTTGCCTTAAGATCTCCCAAAATCTCCCGCTATCCTTTAGTACAGCCGCGGACAGGAGATTGTCCCAGGTTTCGCGTTTGATTGCGTCTTTGCGATTTTTTATGGTCGCTTTATAAATCTTCCTTTTCCTAGAGATTTCGGCTCTATCCTTGGGTACTGATTTTAGTGCCGCTAGCAGTTCTCTATGTGCTTTCGAGCACTCGTGATCAAACCAGCGCTTGTGACCTTGTACTCCCGGAGTGGTTTTTACCAGAAGTTCCTTAGATACCTGCGTACAAATTGCCTCGTATGCTTCTACTATGATATGCCCTTGTGTTTCCGGGTTTCTACAAAGATCAACTTGTGCTTTAATTTTGGGAAAACATTTATTATAGAAATCGTCCGGTATCACTTTGGCCCACTTCACTCGTCTGTTTTGATCAGCGGTCCTCAAAGGGTGTGCCACTTTCTCCATAGCTGGGGGTGCCCCCATGTAGGCGCCCCAGGCCACTTCTAAGAGGACCGGGTTGTGGTCGCTGAAGTGAGTTGGTACGGTGGCATAGGACATAATCCATCTTAAGATTCCCCGGGTTACAAAGATATAGTCGATCACTGTACCATGTAGAGTACCGGTGAAGGTTGGAATTCTCAGGGCGCAATCAGGTTCAATTAAATCGAAATTGGCCAAAAGTTCCTCCAGCTCCTGTCCCTCTGCAGAATGTTCAAAATGAGGGCCCTGTATTGCTGTCTCTTCCGCATCCTTTGCATCACTGCCCTTGCAGGCTAATTCACACAAATGAATGTTAAAATCGCCTAATAAAATTAACTCATAAACGAAATTTTTATCCTGAAGTACTATGTTTAAAATAGTGTCTAGGCTCGCGATGTTACGGCCATTGTAATCGCAATTCCTAGAATTATAAAAATTTACGTATAAAGACTTACACTCTTTGCTTATCACCCTCTCTATCATTAGAATATTGTCTGAATCAGAGCTAATCTGCCTATAACTGCCTTTTAGAGCCAGTGAGAACAGAATCACCAAGCCCCCCTTGGCTCTACCCGCTCTACTAGGAACTGCAGGGTTAGTAAAACTAATGTACCCATCCCACCAAAGGCTATGCGACGTGTCCCAGGTTTCTTGTAGGGCAATTATATGGTACTCAGAAATAAAGCTTAGCCATGCGTGGTCCTGGCGTTTAGCGTTTAAACCCGCCACATTCCAGGTCATTATCTTACAGTGGTCGGTGGGAGATCTTAGGTCTACTAGCGCATTCTCGTCTGCGCAGTCGGCTATTGATTGTTGCAATACCTGGCCACCCCCTGTAGGTAATGGATTGGGCTCCTCAAACTGTTCTTGGGCAGCTTCTGGTTCGAGTCAGTCGCAGGAATTTAGGTCAGACAAGGGGGCAAATCTGTTGCCGGTACCAAATCCCCACACAAAAGGAGTGGCTGGCTGACCCTGAGCCTGTCCAAATGGGGCTGGGTTCCATGGAGGTTGTGGCGTTATTGGGTGTACCGGAAATTGATCGTTTCCCCACCAATGTGTGGGCCTTAAGCCCCTGGTATTATATTCAAAGTCCCTTATACCAGAACCCCACGCATTCCCTCTTGTCTCTTGTCCCAAAGTTGCCCTGATGTTTGAATCATGTGGGCGATAGGATCTACCTGGCTCCCTATAGGCTGCTAATTGAGGCCACTCATTGTGGTGTCGGAGTCTAGGGCCCCCTCCCCATCTGTCAGCATTAAGAGGTCTTTTGTGGGTTGGAGGTTTAGGTAAGATGGTAAACCTATTTTTATCAAAAAAGAACTTGAGGGTAAGAGGAATTATGGAGCCGCTGCGTCGTTGGGGCGGGTAAATATTGTTTAAGATGTCTGGGAGGACCTCAGCATTGGCAAAATTTAAGATGACACAATCCCCTTGGAACTTTTTGGGGTTATTGCCAATCCATGGGACCCTCCTCGACATAACAATATCACCTGCCAGCTTATCATAGCCCTGATCTGTCATAAGCATGTTGTTAGTTAACCAATATAGCGCTTTATCTTTTAGGTCTTGGTTGGACTCTGCTTTGCCTTGCGTTAAGACTGGGACATTGGCCAGCACCAGGACAACTGGCGATGCTTCCAAGATAAATTGGGCGGAAGTGTCCGCTTGGTATTCTTCCGCTATAGCGGCAGGTGCGCTAATGGTAGGGGCTGAGTTGTCTACAGCCTGGCCCTCTGTAATTAATGGTGGTAGAGGTAGTGAGGATGGTGGTGGCGGGGGTGACTGCCCTCGCTGTGTGGATTGCGGGCTACCCTCATTTGTATTGGCTTCTACGTTTATAGGTATTAAATTTGTGACAAGGGAAGATAAATTTTCGACCTTGTCTGCCAACTTACTATGTACCTCTCCCAACTTTTTTACTTCAGATGACAATTTGTCCAGTTTCCCTAACATTGGTTTGATAATCGTCCTGATTTTAATATCAATCATATCTTGGATTCTGTTAAATAGGGCCTCATCGGTTGCACTTCTTAGCTCAAAGTCTGTGACAGAGTCAGGCTGTTTCCTTGCCCGAGTCTGGGGTGGTGTAGCGACCTTCTTCCTGCTGGGATGTTTGCCCCCACGTTTCGCTGTGGATTTCCGACAAGCTCTAACAGCCCTTGTCGCAATTGGCGGGGAGTGAAGTACTGCTTCCGTGGCATCTGACTGTTGATTTGGGTCATTGATGGTGTTGTCTGATAAGTCGATCAGAACTTGTATGTCTGATTGGGGGTCAGAGTCGGCTTTGTCCTCGGGGTCCAGATCTTGAGGAATTAGTATTTCTGGAGACCCAGAGCAGTTTTCTGGCAGTAGTTCAGATGACTCAGGAATTAAGGCGCTTGTTGATGGACTTGCTGACGGCATGATGGGTGATTGGCTCAGCCCCAAGGATTGCCTGCGCTTATTGTTGATGTCATTAACAACTTGCACAAGATATGAATCTAAAGTGTTCACAGATTCAGCAGAGACCGGGACCCGTTTTTTTCCCATGCTTTGAATAGTAGCAGATGAAGACGCTAAAGTCCCAACGTCGAGACACACCGAGTATGTTATGCAACAGAAACGGATAACAATAGCGTGGTAGTAGCACTCTGTAAGGACCAACAAATCACAAGAGGGTACAGTACCTTAGTTTGCAAAAGATAAAGTTAGGGGGGAGGCCTAGCCTGGCCTTTTCGTGCCTCTGAGGGCCACAGAGGGCCCGCCCTTTGCCCGGGCTTAGCCCCGGGCGTCCCGCTCGCGTCCCGCTGAGTGGAATAGGGATCTGGTTTTGTAGGGCGTGTGACGTTCAGGAGGCGGGGCTCGCAGGGTGCACAGGCCAGGTCACGCAGGCCGAGCAGGGACTCCTGGTCAACTGAGTCCCTGCAGCGCTCCACCCCGGCCGCCGCTGTTTGCCTCCACTCACCCCCAAGGTCCGCAGTAGGTGTAAGTGCCGAGTCGTGGCACCGGCAAGGCTTGTGCGGCGAGGCACTGTAGCAGGATGAAGGCTCCCAAAGGAAAAGCACACAGGATCAGTGACCGCGTAGGCTCCGCAGTCCGCTCCACTCTCCCAAGGAGCAACAGGTGATGGGGGGATTTCTAATGATTTTCCGGCAGGAGGCGGGGCTCGCAGGGTGCGCAGGCCAGGTCACGCAGGCCGAGCAGGGACTCCTGGTCAACTGAGTCCCTGCAGCGCTCCACCCCGGCCGCCGCTGTTTGCCTCCACTCACCCCCAAGGTCCGCAGTAGGTGTAAGTGCCGAGTCGTGGCACCGGCAAGGCTTGTGCGGCGAGGCACTGTAGCAGGATGAAGGCTCCCAAAGGAAAAGCACACAGGATCAGTGACCGCGTAGGCTCCGCAGTCCGCTCCACTCTCCCAAGGAGCAACAGGTGATGGGGGGATTTCTAATGATTTTCCGGCAGGAGGCGGGGCTCGCAGGGTGCGCAGGCCAGGTCACGCAGGCCGAGCAGGGACTCCTGGTCAACTGAGTCCCTGCAGCGCTCCACCCCGGCCGCCGCTGTTTGCCTCCACTCACCCCCAAGGTCCGCAGTAGGTGTAAGTGCCGAGTCGTGGCACCGGCAAGGCTTGTGCGGCGAGGCACTGTAGCAGGATGAAGGCTCCCAAAGGAAAAGCACACAGGATCAGTGACCGCGTAGGCTCCGCAGTCCGCTCCACTCTCCCAAGGAGCAACAGGTGATGGGGGGATTTCTAATGATTTTCCGGCAGGAGGCGGGGCTCGCAGGCCAGGTCACGCAGGCCGAGCAGGGACTCCTGGTCAACTGAGTCCCTGCAGCGCTCCACCCCGGCCGCCGCTGTTTGCCTCCACTCACCCCCAAGGTCCGCAGTAGGTGTAAGTGCCGAGTCGTGGCACCGGCAAGGCTTGTGCGGCGAGGCACTGTAGCAGGATGAAGGCTCCCAAAGGAAAAGCACACAGGATCAGTGACCACGTAGGCTCCGCAGTCCGCTCCACTCTCCCAAGGAGCAACAGGTGATGGGGGGATTTCTAATGATTTTCCGGCAGGAGGCGGGGCTCGCAGGGTGCGCAGGCCAGGTCACGCAGGCCGAGCAGGGACTCCTGGTCAACTGAGTCCCTGCAGCGCTCCACCCCGGCCGCCGCTGTTTGCCTCCACTCACCCCCAAGGTCCGCAGTAGGTGTAAGTGCCGAGTCGTGGCACCGGCAAGGCTTGTGCGGCGAGGCACTGTAGCAGGATGAAGGCTCCCAAAGGAAAAGCACACAGGATCAGTGACCGCGTAGGCTCCGCAGTCCGCTCCACTCTCCCAAGGAGCAACAGGTGATGGGGGGATTTCTAATGATTTTCCGGCAGGAGGCGGGGCTCGCAGGGTGCGCAGGCCAGGTCACGCAGGCCGAGCAGGGACTCCTGGTCAACTGAGTCCCTGCAGCGCTCCACCCCGGCCGCCGCTGTTTGCCTCCACTCACCCCCAAGGTCCGCAGTAGGTGTAAGTGCCGAGTCGTGGCACCGGCAAGGCTTGTGCGGCGAGGCACTGTAGCAGGATGAAGGCTCCCAAAGGAAAAGCACACAGGATCAGTGACCGCGTAGGCTCCGCAGTCCGCTCCACTCTCCCAAGGAGCAACAGGTGATGGGGGGATTTCTAATGATTTTCCGGCAGGAGGCGGGGCTCGCAGGGTGCGCAGGCCAGGTCACGCAGGCCGAGCAGGGACTCCTGGTCAACTGAGTCCCTGCAGCGCTCCACCCCGGCCGCCGCTGTTTGCCTCCACTCACCCCCAATGTCCGCAGTAGGTGTAAGTGCCGAGTCGTGGCACCGGCAAGGCTTGTGCGGCGAGGCACTGTAGCAGGATGAAGGCTCCCAAAGGAAAAGCACACAGGATCAGTGACCGCGTAGGCTCCGCAGTCCGCTCCACTCTCCCCATAGAGTGTATTGGGATGAAGGACTCCTTTATTCAGAGGCTAGAGACCCCAAGCCTGGCACAACCAGGAGGTTGGTCATACCTTTGAAGTTTAGGGGTTTCCTTCTTACCTTGGCCCATGATATTCCCCTTGCAGGACACTTAGGCCAGAATAAGACTTGGGACAGGCTTGTTCCACACTTTCACTGGCCTCACATGTCAGAAAATGTCAAGGAGTTTTGTCGCTCCTGTGTCACTTGCCAAGCCAGTGGTAAGTCGGGTGGCACAACAAAGGCCCCCCTGATACCACTACCTGTGGTGGGGGTACCCTTTGAAAGAGTTGGAATAGACATTGTGGGTCCCATGGATCCTCAAACAGCATCTGGGCACAGATTTATACTAGTGGTAGTGGATCATGCCACCAGGTACCCAGAGGCAATTCCCCTGAGGACCACCACAGCTCCTGTGGTGGCAAAAGCCCTCATTGCAGTTTTCTCAAGAGTGGGCTTTCCAAAGGAGGTTCTTTCAGAAAGAGGTACAAACTTTATGTCTGGATACTTAAAAGCAATGTGGAAAGAGTGTGGAGTAAACTATAAGTTTACCACACCCTACCATCCACAGTGCAATGGGCTTGTTGAAAGGTTTAACAAGACCCTAAAGGGAATGATAAAAGGTTTACCAGAGAAGCTTAGGCGGAAATGGGACATCCTTTTACCCTGCTTGCTCTTTGCTTACAGAGAGGTCCCACAGAAGGGGGTTGGCTACAGCCCTTTTGAACTTTTGTTTGGCCACCCTGTAAGAGGTCCATTGAGTTTGGTGAAGGAAGGATGGGAGTTACCTCTCAAAAAGCCTAAACTAGACATTGTGGACTATGTACTTGGTCTCCTGTCCAGGATGGCTGAATACATGGAGAGAGCATCCAAAAACCTTGAGGCAAGTCAAGAATTACAGAAAGCTTGGCATGACCAAAAGGCTGTTCTGGTTGAGTTCCAGCCAGGGCAGAAGGTGTGGGTGTTGGACCCAGTGGGGCCAGCAGCTCTCCAGGACAAATGGACTGGACCCTACCCTATCATTGAGAAAAAGGGAGAAGTCACCTATGTGGTTGACTTTGGCACCCCTAGGAGCCCCCACAGGGTGCTCCATGTAAACCGTTTGAAAGCATTTGTTGACAGGGAGGACATGAGTCTCCTCATGGCCACAGATGGGGATCAGGAGGAAGAGAGTGACCCTCTCCCAGACCTGCTTTCCCAGAACCCTGATGATGGTTCAGTTGATGGAGTAGCCTTGGCAGGCAGCCTCACTGAGCAGCAACAGGTGGACTGCCGACAGGTGTTGCAGGCCCACAGACATATGTTTTCACTCACACCCAGCCAGACAAACTGGTGCACCCATGAGGTGGACACTGGTGACAGTCTGCCTGTGAAGAATAAGATCTACAGGCAACCTGACCATGTCAGGGATTGTATAAAGGCTGAGGTGCAAAAGATGTTGGAGCTTGGAGTGATTGAGCCATCAGAGAGCCCATGGGCTAGCCCAGTGCTCCTTGTGCCAAAACCTCATACCAAAGATGGGAAGAGAGAAATGAGGTTTTGTGTGGACTACAGAGGTCCCAATGCTGTCACTAGGACAGATGCTCATCCCATTCCAAGAGCAGATGAGCTCATTTAAAATTGGCTTCTGCCAAGTTTCTGAGCACATTTGATTTGACAGCTGGCTACTGGCAAATCAGACTAGCTGAAGAGTCAAAAGCCAAAACAGCATTCTCTACCCCTAGTGGACATTATCAATTTGTGGTAATGCCCTTTGGTTTGAAGAATGCACCTGCCACCTTCCAAAGGTTGGTGAATCAAGTCCTTGCTGGGTTGGATGACTTTTGTGCAGCATATCTAGATGATATTTGTGAGAAGGTGGCCTGATATGCAGTGGTCACTATTCTATTGAACACTATGTATCAGTCCAGCAACCCTTATTGATGATTGGTTGTAAGTCAACCTTATAGACCAGCTATCCTAGTAGCGTGGATACGAGCAGTCTAAGGCTAAAGACTGGAGAGGGCGTGTTAAGCCAGCTGTTTACCACATATATACCCCTTGAATACCAAGTGAAAGGACACCACACAAGTGTTATGAAAATAAACAGTTATTTATTAAAGATCACAACAGCCCTGTACTCTTTATGAGGACAGGGTACTAAGCACAAAACAAAAACTCTTACGAAAATACTTAAGTTAGCACAGTATATACAAATGCCCGAGGGGCACGGAAAACCATATACTTGAAAAGTGGAATGCGAAATTACTAGCAGGTAAGTACAGTACTAATAGGCTTTGGAATCGCTAGGACTTGAATATACAATCGTTAGATTACTTCTAGGAGACCCAGGGGACTCGGGTGCAGTGTGTGCACTCTCACGCGAGATGCGGGACAAAGTCTATGGTAGCTAGAAATTGCAAAGTTAGTGTTCTCGGGCGAACCCGACCTGGTAGGGAGAAAACGAAAGTAGATTCTGACCCTTGGATAGTGAGGCTATGCTGGGGCACCGAAATGCCGAAGTTACCTAGCCCCGGGGCTGCAGCTGCATAGGACTCAAAAGACGTCGGGAATCCTCGTTGACGGACCAGGAGCCTGGAAGAAAGAAGTTGCTGGCAGGCGACCAGTGAAGAAAGTTCGGTGGATCCAAGCCTGGATCGATGGAAGATGACACCTGAAAGCAGAGGGGACCAAGTTCGAGACTACTAGCCAGTAGTCAGTGGGCACCAGGAGGGCACCGGATGGTAGCCACCTCGACAAGGTGAGTGGGTGACGCTGGGCTCGGAGATCTCACGGACCAGGAGGTGTTGTCGGCGACCAGGAAGGAGGATCGAGCTGTCCCACGAAGATAGAAGCTGTCGGCGTCACTGGACCCAGGATTGGGCAACAAAGCCTTGGCAAATTCAAGCCCACGCGGTGGACCTAAAATGGCGTCTGGAGTGGACCAGGAGGGTCCGGGGTGCCTCTATTCAAGAAGGAAGCAAGGGCCAGTCTGGAGCAACCAGACCAGCAGCAGTGATGTCGTCGGGCGTCGTTCAGAAGGCCACAAGCCAGCCGGCTAGTAGCCAAACAACGCGGTGCACAGCAAACAGCAGAAGGGCCCCACGCAGATCGTGGAGATGCAGGGAGGCTGACCTTGGGTGCTGGAGCTGCGCAGGGTCGGGGCTTCTCGGACCCCAAAGCACTCACCCGTGGAGGACACGGTGGGCTTGCAGTAAAGATGTCGTGCAGTCTTGGCGATCGTCGGTCCCTCGAGGTCTCGTCGCACTCACGGTTCTCAGCTTAGCTGTAGAGGTGAGTAGAGGTCAGAGGTGCCAGGGAAGCCGGGTCTCGTCGAGCTGGGTCGTCGGATTCGTGATGAAGGACTTGCAGCAGACCGCAGTGTTCTTTAGGATGGTGCCTGCGGATGCAGGGTGACTACTCCTTAGCCACAAGGGAGAATCTTGATGAAGAAATCGTGAAGTCCTTTCGAAGAAAGTCGTGTCTTGATTCCAAAGATGATCTAATTTGAACAGGGGGCCCGCTCCCATCTTTATACTAAAAAAGGGGGCTGACCCGGTGACTAGGTCCTGCCTATGGGTGGGACTAGGAGGGGGGTGGTTACACCCCTCTGCCATGCCGGACTTCCCCAGGCCAGGGGCTGGTGTGCCCCTGGAACTGGTTCAGACCGGCCTATGCGTAGTGAGCACCGGGGTGCCACTCAGCAGTCACCTTCCTGAAAAGCCCTGCCTACCCAGGATACACAAAACCATGTCTGGGACGGTGCTAGCACCGCCCCTGACAGGAAACCCTTTGTCCAGGCTCCCCTCGCTGGAACGACTCCCAGCTGCAGGGGGTCAGACTCGTGTCTGTGGTGGCAGCATCCATTTTGTGGAGCTGAGGCTTCAGTTAACTTTAACCGGGGTTCACAGTTACATACATGTCGTGTCCCTCTAGAAGGGTGGAATGCTAACCCTGTCGCCAGAATTGGCGAAGGGTTAGTATTCCAATTCGTATGACACCTTACTCGACATGTTTTGATAAAGCAATACCAAAGTTAGCATTCAACCGCGAGGATTATAATGCACTTAAGAGTATATGGTATGCGTTATCATGAAACAGCTATTAGGACTTGGTTCCGCAAGCTGCAGACAGGCTCAGCTCATGCCAGAGCACCATCTCACACGATTCCAAGCACTCTGCCTTCAGGATTGTCAAGGCCTGCCATAGGAGTGACTGATAGGAATCGGTGTGTCCATTTTAGGGTTAGGTATAGGTAAACTACACCTACAGCAAAGGGTGATTACACGACTTTGCCCCAGCTGTCATGCAGACAGTTGTGTCAAATTTAGGAGGCCAGCCAGGGGTGGCATAATACATGCTGCAGCCCCTGGCAGCCCTGGGTACACCTATGCCCTGAGTTACAGGGTCTGATAAGGTGGCCCAGTACCAATTGGTAAATGCACCTAGGGTACATGTCGTAATTTAGAAAGAGAACAGCCAGGCTGTGGGTCTGATTGGCAGGCCCACAGCCAGAGAAAGTCGTAAACCAGTGAAACAAAAGCAAAAAATCTGGGTGATCATAGGATTGCAGACCCTACTCTCCTACATGACCCCCCCCAAACTTTGGGACAATAAGCTAACCTTGACCAGGTGAGTCTTCTTGTTCTAAGTGGAAATATCTGGAGAGCCCATCGGCATTGCCATGATCAGTACCAGGTCTATGTTCCACTGTAAAGTCCATCCCCTGTAGGGAAATGGACCACCTAAGCAGTTTGGGGTTTTCACCCTTCATCTGATTTAGCCACAAGAGGGGCTTATGGTCGGTCTGAATCTTGAAGTGAGTGCCAAACAAGTATGGCCTCAGCTTCTTCAGGGCCCAAACCACAGCAAAGGCCTCCCTCTCAATAGCTGACCAATTCTTCTCTCTGGGGGTCAGCCTTCTGCTTATAAAAGCAATGGGCTGGTCTTGACCATCAAAATTCAGTTGAGAAAGAACAGCTCCCACACCCAACTCAGAAGCATCTGTTTGGACAATGAATGGTTTGGAGTAGTCTGGACTCTTAAGGATAGGTGCTGTGCACATGGCCTGCTTTAGGTCATCGAATGCTTTTTGACAGCCTGCTGTCCACTGAACCTTTTTTGGCATTTTCTTACTTGTCAGTTCATTTAATGGTGTCACAATTGAACCATAGTTCCTGACAAACTTTCTGTAGTATCCAGTCAGGCCCAAGAAAGCTCGAACCTGAGTCTGGGTGGTTGGAGGAGCCCAGTCCCTGATTGACTGTATTTTGCTCTCCAGTGGCTGAACCTGGTCTCCACCTACAAGGTGGCCCAGGTATACAACCTGTGTCTGCCCTATCTGGCACTTGGTGGCCTTGATAGTGAGGCCTGCTGCTTGCAGGGCCTCTAACACTTTCCTCAGGTGGACCAGGTGATCCTCCCAGGTGGAGCTAAAGACAGCAATATCATCTAGATATGCTGCACAGAAGTCATCCAGCCCAGTAAGGACTTGATTCACCAACCTTTGGAAGGTGGCAGGTGCATTTTTCAGACCAAAGGGCACTACCACAAATTGATAATGCCCACCAGGGGTTGAAAATGCTGTCTTGGGCTTGGCATCCTCAGCTAACCTGATTTGCCAATACCCAGCTGTTAAGTCAAATGTGCTTAAGTAGTTGGCAGAAGCCAATCTATCTATCAGCTCATCTGCCCTTGGTATTGGGTGGGCATCAGTCTTAGTGACTGCATTGAGACCCCTGTAGTCTACGCAAAACCTCATCTCTCTCTTACCACCCTGGGTGTGAGGCGTTGGCACTAGAACTACTGGACTAGCCCAAGGGCTATCTCAGGGTTCAATGACTCCCAACTCCAACATTTTCTGCACTTCAGTTTTTATGCAGTCTCTAACATGATCAGGCTGCCTGTAGATTTTACTCTTGACTGGCAGGCTGTCACCAGTGTCAACCTCATGGGTGCACCAAGTGGTCTGACTGGGTGTCAGAGAGAACATATGTCTGAAAGACTGAAGAACCTGTTTACAGTCTTTCTGTTGATGTTCAGAGAGGCTGCCACAAAAGACAACACCATCTACTGACCCATCATCAGGATTCTGAGTGAGCAGGTCTGGGAGAGGGCCACTCTCCTCCTCCTGTCCCTCATCTATGGCCATGAGCAAGCTCAGGTCCTTCCTGTCGACATATGCTTTGAGCCTGTTGACATGGAGTACCCTGTGGGGACTCCTGGGAGTTCCAAGGTCCACCAGGTAGGTGACCTCTCCCTTTTGCTCAAGAATTGTGTGGGGCCCAGACCATTTGTCTTTGAGTGCTGCTGGGGCCACTGGCTCCAACACCCACACCTTCTGTCCAGGCTGGTAAACAGTCAGGACAGCCTTTTGGTCATGCCAAGCTTTTTGAAGTTCTTGACTGGCCTTAAGGTTTTCAGATGCCTTCTCCATATACTCAGCCATCCTGGAGCGGAGACCAAGTACATAGTCCACTATGCTGATTGCAGGCTTTTTGAGAGGTCTCTCCCATCCTTCCTTCACCAAACACAGGGGGCCTCTCACAGGATGCCCATACAAAAGTTCAAAAGGGCTGTAGCCAACCCCCTTTTGTGGGACCTCTCTGTAAGCAAACAGAAGGCAGGGAATCAGGACATCCCATCTAAGCCTGGGCTTTTCAGGTAGTCCATGAATCATCCCTTTTAGGGTCCTGTTGAACCTTTCAACAAGCCCATTGCATTGTGGATGAAAGGGTGTAGTGAATTTGTAATTGACACCACACTCCTTCCACATAGCAGTTAAGTAGCTTGACATGAAGTTTGTACCTCTGTCAGAGACAACCTCCTTAGGGAAGCCCACTCTGGAGAACACTCCAACTAGGGCCCTTGCCACCACAGGTGCTGTGGTGGTCCTAAGTGGAATAGCTTCAGGATACGTGGTGGCATGATCCACTACCACCAGTATAAACTTGTGCCCTGATGCTGTCTGGGGTTCCATTGGACCAACAATGTCAATCCCCACTCTTTCAAAGGGCACCCCCACCACAGGCATTGGTATAAGGGGGGCCTTTGTTGTGCCACCTGACTTACCACTGGCTTGGCAAGTGACACAGGAGCGACAAAACTCCTTGGTATCCTCATTCATGTGAGGCCAGTGAAAGTGTGAGACAAGCCTGTCCCAAGTCTTTGTCTGGCCTAAGTGACCTGCTAAGGGAATCTCATGGGCCAAGGTAAGTAGGAAACCTCTCTGAGACAAGGGTACAACCAGCCTCCTGGTCATGCCAGGCTTGGGGTCTCTTGACTCATTGTACAGGAGTCCATCTTCCCAGTATACCTTGTGGGTACCTGTGGCGTTCCCAGCAGCCTCAGCAGCAGCCTGCTGTCTGAGGGGTTCAAGAGAAGGGCAGCTTAACTGGTCCTTCCCCAGGTCTTCCCTTGAGGGTCCCCCTGAACCCAAGAATTCAACTTGATCAAGTTCAAACTCTCTGGGCTCAGTTTCCCTCAATTCCTGTAGGTCAGCCTCCTCTGAGACTTGATCCTCAACCTGGGGCAAGGGGGAAGGCACAGCCTTAACCCTACTGCTCTTTTTCTTGGAAGGTGTCTGGTCCATTGTTCCAGGATCCAGCACCTGTTCAGTGGGGCATTTCCTGACCTGTGACCTGGTCACAGCAAACACATGTGCTGGCAAGCCTAACATTTCCATGTGAGTCCTCTGCTCCACTTCTGACCATTGTGATAACTCCAAATCATTGCCCAACAAACAATCCACTGGGAGGTCTGAACTAACTACAACCTTCTTTTGGCCAGTTACCCCTCCCCAGGAGAAAGCTACAATTGCCATACTGTGACTGGTAGTGACATTGCTTGCATTGGTCACCAGGAAATCTGTACCTGGCATGATCTGTCCAGGGTCCACAAAGTTAGGTGTCACCATTGTGACACTGGCACAAGTGTCCCTATAGGCCTGAGCCATTTTTCCATTAATGAAAGGTGTCTGTCTGTATTTGCCCAAAGTATTGGGACTTATGTCAGGGGACATGTCCATATCCCCTGTACTGACAAGGACAGCCTGAGTGAGTGTACCAACTAAGTTGTCACACCCCTCAGAACCCAGGGTTAACCCTACTAAACCCTTGGGAGGTGCACTACCACTGCTGGCTGTACTAGGGGGCACAGGTGCCTTACGGGCTGCAGTGGCAGGAGTCTGCCCTCCTCCTTTCTTGGTGCACTCACTAAACCAGTGAGTTTTACTTTTGCAGTATTGGCACCACCTTTTAGATTGGCCTTCTTTCTTCTTTTGGGGAGCCTGACCCCCACCCTCTTTGGGTTGTTGGGGACCTGTCGAAGACTTCTGGTCATTTTGTTCCCCCTTAGAATCTTTACCCTTCTGGTCTGCTTTCTTCTGACCACCTTGATTCTGGCCCTGGTTCTGTTTAACTCTTGTTCTAACCCATCTGTCTGCCTTCTTTCCCAATTCTTGGGGAGAGGTCAGATCTGAGTCAACAAGATGCTGATGCAACAACTGGTTCTGACAATTGTTTAAAATTTGTTCTCTCATCATCAAATTATACAATCCTTTATAATCAGTAACCTTACTGCCCAGCAACCAGCCCTCAAAAGCCTTAGTGGCACAATCTACAAAGTCAGACCAATCTTGAGACTGAGTTTTCTGGGTATCCCTGAACAGCACCCTGTACTGCTCAGTGGTTAGGCCAAACCCTTCAACCAGTGTATTCTTCAAGATTTTGTAATTGTTAGCATCCTCTACCCTTGTGGTGAGGAGCTTGTCTCTACCTTTACCTTCAAAGGAGAGCCACAAGATAGCTGATCACTGACTTTGGGGAACACCTTGCACAGTGCAGGCCCTCTCCAATCCATTTGTGGATGCCATCCCCTTGTTTAAAGGGGGGCACTATCTTACCAAGGTGCTTTGTGTCAAAACTCCTTTCCCTATTGCTAGGTACAATGCTGCCACCAGTGGGGACTACCCCACTTAACTGTTGCTCTCTAGCAAAGGCAAGCCTCTCTTTGGCCAGGGCAAGTTCTTCCCTTTCAATCCTCAGATTGGCTGCCCTTTCTTTAGCTTCATACACTCTCCTCTGAGGGGATGTCATCCCTCTTTGAGAAGAGTTGTGAGAGCCATTGGTTTGAAGGGATCTGCCAGAGCCTCTTGACAGAGATCTGGCTCGTCCATTCCCAATGTTAAGCTGACCTGATAGTGGCCCCAGGGGTCCCCCAGTACCACTGTCATGTTTGCTTAAGTTGGACCTGCTTAGTCTAACGACTTCTACCTGTCCCTTATCCGCCTCATCTCCAGAGGGATCCTCATTCTCATCCTCCTCCACATCTTCATTCTCAGTTGAGAGGTGGATGAGGTCAGGGTCTCCTCTGGTTCCCTCAAGGGGAGGCATGCCTCCTTCTGGATTAGAAGAGCTAAGAAGTCTCTCAGCTTTTCTGGCATCATAAGTCTCCAAGAGACCAATCAGAAAGGAGGTGGTGGGGTTAGCCCCTTGCTTAATCTTCCTAGAGGTACATACTTGTCGTAACTCATGGAAGCTAAGCACAGTATATCTTGAAGGGATGACCTGTGGAGGGTCAACTGACACAAGGGGAGACTCAGAGTTTCCTCCTTTGTCCGACATACTGTTTCTAGTGTGGTGTAAGTGATGCACCTACCTACACTATGTGTTTACCTACTGATCCCATGCTAAGAGTTGCAGCCAAGGTGTGCTAAGCCTTGAGGAGCTGCAACAGCTGGTTCAGTAGAACTCAGAGTATTCTAAGCTTAGTTATATGTACTAACAGTACTTATGTGATCTTTCAACAAGATATTCTTAGGATACGTGTGGTAAAACAACAGCAAGCTCAAATCCCAACCGCTGCTCACCAATGTGAGAAGGTGGCCTGATATGCAGTGGTCACTATTCTAGTGAACACTATGTATCAGTCCAGCAACCCTTATTGATGATTGGTTGTAAGTCAACCTTATAGACCAGCTATCCTAGTAGCGTGGATACGAGCAGTCTAAGGCTAAAGACTCGAGAGGGCGTGTTAAGCCAGCTGTTTACCACACATATACCCCTTGAATACCAAGTGAAAGGACACCACACAAGTGTTATGAAAATAAACAGTTATTTATTAAAGATCACAACAGCCCTGTACTCTTTATGAGGACAGGGTACTAAGCACAAAACAAAAACTCTTACGAAAATACTTAAGTTAGCACAGTATATACAAATGCCCGAGGGGCACGGAAAACCATATACTTGAAAAGTGGAATGCGAAATTACTAGCAGGTAAGTACAGTACTAATAGGCTTTGGAATCGCTAGGACTTGACTATAGAATCGTTAGATTACTTCTAGGAGACCCAGGGGACTCGGGTGCAGTGTGTGCACTCTCACGCAAGATGCGGGACAAAGTCTATGGTAGCTAGAAATTGCAAAGTTAGTGTTCTCGGGCGAACCCGACCTGGTAGGGAGAAAACAAAAGTAGATTCTGACCCTTGGATAGTGAGGCTATGCTGGGGCACCGAAATGCCGAAGTTACCTATCCCCGGGGCTGCAGCTGCATAGGACTCAAAAGACGTCGGGAATCCTCGTTGACGGACCAGGAGCCTGGAAGAAAGAAGTTGCTGGCAGGCGACCAGTGAAGAAAGTTCGGTGGATCCAAGCCTGGATCGATGGAAGATGACACCTGAAAGCAGAGGGGACCAAGTTCGAGACTACTAGCCAGTAGTCAGTGGGCACCAGGAGGGCACCGGATGGTAGCCACCTCGACAAGGTGAGTGGGTGACGCTGGGCTCGGAGATCTCACGGACCAGGAGGCGTTGTCGGCGACCAGGAAGGAGGATCCAGCTGTCCCACAAAGATAGAAGCTGTCGGCGTCGCTGGACCCAGGATTGGGCAACAAAGCCTTGGCAAATTCAAGCCCACGCGGTGGACCTAAAATGGCGTCTGGAGTGGACCAGGAGGGTCCGGGGTGCCTCTCTTCAAGAAGGAAGCAAGGGCCAGTCTGGAGCAACCAGACCAGCAGCAGTGATGTCGTCGGGCGTCGTTCAGAAGGCCACAAGCCAGCCGGCTAGTAGCCAAACAACGCGGTGCACAGCAAACAGCAGAAGGGCCCCACGCAGATCGTGGAGATGCAGGGAGGCTGACCTTGGGTGCTGGAGCTGCGCAGGGTCGGGGCTTCTCGGACCCCAAAGCACTCACCCGTGGAGGACACGGTGGGCTTGCAGTAAAGATGTCGTGCAGTCTTGGCGATCGTCGGTCCCTCGAGGTCTCATCGCACTCACGGTTCTCAGCTTAGCTGCAGAGGTGAGTAGAGGTCAGAGGTGCCAGGGAAGCCGGGTCTCGTCGAGCTGGGTCGTCGGATTCGTGATGAAGGACTTGCAGCAGACCGCAGTGTTCTTTAGGATGGTGCCTGCGGATGCAGGGTGACTACTCCTTAGCCACAAGGGAGAATCTTGATAAAGAAATCATGAAGTCCTTTCGAAGAAAGTCGTGTCTTGATTCCAAAGATGATCTAATTTGAACAGGGGGCCCGCTCCCATCTTTATACTAAAAAAGGGGGCCGACCCGGTGACTAGGTCCTGCCTATGGGTGGGACTAGGAGGGGGGTGGTTACACCCCTCTGCCATGCCGGACTTCCCCAGGCCAGGGGCTGGTGTGCCCCTGGAACTGGTTCAGACCGGCCTATGCGTAGTGAGCACCGGGGTGCCACTCAGCAGTCACCTTCCTGAAAAGCCCTGCCTACCCAGGATTAGGCATGGGCGGAAAATCCGTTCCGCTCGCGGATTTTGCGGATTTTCGGGAAATCCGCAATCCGCGAGATTTGCGAATTTCCTGAAAAATCCGCAAATCCGCGAGCAGCGGATTTTGCTCGCACTGCTCGCACTGTTCGCGTGAGTTCGCGCCCCGCGAATAAGTGCGAAATTGCAGAAATACGATTTTAGCAAAACTGAAAGTAACTACTTACCAGGTTCAAAAGTTCAGGCTCATCATTAGTAGCCATTTCCTGTAGTGCTTCCTGAGGGGCCCCTCCAGAGTTCAGTTGCCAGTTGCAACTATTATGTGACCCTGCTCTGAACCTCAGAATAGTTACACATATGCCACAAAGGTCCTGAATTACAGCTAAGGGAGACAAGCAGGAGCCAGGCTGGAAGTTAAAATCCATTAATCAGCCCCTATTTCATTATTGTCAGTTGGGGCAGGGCAGGTGTTGTAACTAATTTTGCAACAATGAAAGCACTTAGCAAGTGCAAAAGATCACTAATCAGGGCGCACTAAGGAAGCAGGTGCCAGCTAAAAAAATATTCTGTGACACATTAATCAGCCCCAAATTAATTCAGGTCACTTGAGGCAGGAAAGGTGTGCTTTGCTTTGCCAAAAATAATGTACACTGGACAACCAGAGGGTGTGGTGATGAAACAGAGGGTGGCATGGGTGGGCCAGAGGGTGGCATGAGTAGTCAGAGAGTGGCAGTGGTGACAGAGAGTGGCAGTGATGAAGAAGAGTGTCCCAAACAGGTTGGACACGTAGAAACAACAAGTTCGCAAAACTTGCGACCCGACAGGTAAGTTCGCAAATTGCGAAATTGTAAAAACCCTCGCGAACTGGCAGAAACACGGGCGAACACAAAAAAAATAAAAAATCCGCAAATTCGCGGGAATTCGCGGATTTTGCGGATTGCGAGTTTGCAAATCCGCAAATTCGCGGATTGCCAATCCGCAAAATCCGCTCATGCTTACCCAGGATACACAAAACCATGTCTGGGACGGTGCTAGCACCACCCCTGACAGGAAACCCTTTGTCCAGGCTCCCCTCGCTGGAAGGACTCCCAGCTGCAGGGGGTCAGACTCGTGTCTGTGGTGGCAGCATCCATTTTGTGGAGCTGAGGCTTCAGTTAACTTTAACCGGGGTTCACAGTTACATATATGTTGTGTCCCTCTAGAAGGGTGGAATGCTAACCCCGTCGCCAGAATTGGCGAGGGGTTAGTATTCCAATTCGTATGACACCTTACTCGACATGTTTTGATAAAGCAATACCAAAGTTAGCATTCAACCGCGAGGATTATAATGCACTTAAGAGTATATGGTATGCGTTATCATGGAACAGCTATTAGGACTTGGTTCCGCAAGCTGCAGACAGGCTCAGCTCATGCCAGAGCACCATCTCACACGATTCCAAGCACTCTGCCTTCAGGATTGTCAAGGCCTGCCATAGGAGTGACTGATAGGAATCGGTGTGTCCATTTTAGGGTTAGGTATAGGTAAACTACACCTACAGCAAAGGGTGATTACACGACTTTGCCCCAGCTGTCATGCAGCCAGTTGTGTCAAATTTAGGTGGCCAGCCAGGGGTGGCATAATACATGCTGCAGCCCCTGGCAGCCCTGGGTACACCTATGCCCTGAGTTACAGGGTCTGATAAGGTGGCCCAGTACCAATTGGTAAATGCACCTAGGGTACATGTCGTAATTTAGAAAGAGAACAGCCAGGCTTTGGGTCTGATTGGCAGGCCCACAGCCAGAGAAAGTCGTAAACCAGTGAAACAAAAGCAAAAAATCTGGGTGATCATAGGATTGCAGACCCTACTCTCCTACAATATTGCTGTCTTTAGCTCCACCTGGGAGGATCACCTGATCCACCCGAAGAAGGTTCTGGAGGCCCTGCAAAAGGCAGGCCTGACTATCAAGGCTACTAAGTGCCAGATAGGGCAGAGCAAGGTTGTGTACTTGGGCCACCTAGTAGGTGGGGGTCAAGTTCAACCACTGGAGAGCAAGATCCAGACCATACAGGACTGGGCTCCTCCAACTACCCAGACACAAGTCAGAGCCTTCTTGGGCCTGACTGGGTATTACAGAAAATTTGTAAAGAACTATGGGTCCATTGTGACACCATTGAATGACTTGACATCCAAGAAGATGCCCAAAAAGGTTCAGTGGACAGTTAGCTGTCAAAAGGCATTTGATGACCTGAAGAAGGCCATGTGCTCTGCACCTATCCTGAAGAGTCCTGACTACTCCAAACAGTTCATTGTACAGACAGATGCTTCTGAGTTGGGGGTGGGAGCTGTGCTTTCACAACTTAATCAAGATGGTCAAGACCAGCCCATTGCTTTTATTAGCAGAAGGCTGACCCCCAGGGAGAAACGTTGGTCAGCTATTGAGAGGGAGGCCTTTGCTGTGGTTTGGGCCCTGAAGAAGTTGAGGCCATACTTGTTTGGTACTCACTTCCTAATTCAGACAGACCATAAGCCCCTCTTGTGGCTAAATCAGATGAAGGGAGAAAATCCCAAACTGCTCAGGTGGTCCATTTCCCTACAGGGGATGGACTTTACAGTGGAGCACCGCCCAGGGACTGACCATGGTAATGCAGATGGTCTCTCCAGGTACTTCCACTTAGAACATGAAGACTTATCTGGTCAAGGTTAAGTTTAATGTCCCTGCGTTTGGGGGGGGGTTGTGTAGGAGAGTAGGGTCTGCTATCCTATGGTCACCCCAATTTTTGCTTTTTGCTTCACTGGTTTTCGACTTACTGAGGCTGTGGGCCTGCTAATCAGACCCCCAGCCTGCTGTTCTCTCTCTAAATTTATAATACATGTGCTATAGGTACATACCTGTAGGAAGGTGGCTACCTGACTATGGTTACCCCAGATTTTTTGCCCTGTGTTTAGCTGGTTTTCGACTTAGTTGGCCTGGTTCCCTGCTAATCAGGGCCCCAGGCTATCTGCTCTCTCTGTAAAATGGATTCCATGTACCCTAGGTGCATAACTAGATTGGCTTGGGTCACCTTATCAGCCCCTGTACAGAGCACTATAGGTGCCCAGGGCATAGGTGCATCCAAGGCCTACCAGGGGCTGCAGCATATCTTTTGCCACCCCTGGCTGGCTATCTAAATTGACACAACTGGCTGATCACTCAGCTGGGGCAAGTGGGTGTAATCACCCCTTGCTTAGATATAGTATACCTATATCTAAACCTATATCTGGACACATATATAGCCTGTAAGCCACTCCTATGGAAGGCCTCATCAATCCTGGAGGCAGAGTGCGTGGTTTTATGTGAGATGGTGCTCTGGCGTGAGCTGAGCCTGTCTGCAGCTGTCGGGAACAACTCCCTAAGCTGATCCGGGATAATGCCATACCATATACTCTTAAGCGCATTATAATCCTCGCGGTTATATAGCAACTTTGGTTTGGCTTTATCAAAACATGTCGTGTAAGGTGTCATACGAATTGGAATACTATCCCCTCGCCAGTTCTGGCGACGGGGATAGCATTCCACCCTTCTAGAGGGAGAAGACATGTTACTTTACTGAAACGCGGTTGATTTAAAATGAGCCTCAGATCCACAAAATGGATGCCCCTGCCACAGACACGGGTCTGACCTCCTGCTGCTGACCGAAACCCGGCAGAGGAGGCCTGGACAAAGAGTTTCCTGTCACAGGGCGGTGTCAAACCACCCCAGACAGGAGATAGTGGATTGGAGTAGGGAGGTTTCAATGAAACCAGACACTGCCTGGGGAGCACAAGGCTGCCCCTTGCAGGATCCGGCCAAACCGGTTCTGGGGCCTCCCAGCCCCTGTCCCAGCGCGGCCAGGATCAAAGGAGAGGGGTGTAACCACCCCCTTCCTGGGTCCCACCCATAGGAGGGGACCTAGCAGGATGTCCAACCCCCTAGATTCGAATAAGAGGGGGAGCAGTCCCAACGGACCTCAGATCATCCTGAAGAAACATAAGAAACGAAATCTGGACCCTTCGACTTTCTACACGACGTGAGAAGACTGAAGAATCTCCCTTGTGGTCAAGGAGTGACCACCCTGTGCAAACAGGCACCATCCAGCCCTCGACCCTTGCTTTGTTGCAGTTCCCGCCGGAACTCGAGCGACAGAGATCGACGAGATCAAGCTTGCCTGCCTTCTACCTGCCCGATCCACAGTCCCTGCAGAGCTGAGACCCGTGGAGGCGACCGGAAGCGTGGGGCACGCCATCTTGAAAAGGCCACGAGACGCTGACCGTGCGGCCCACGAGTGACCCTCGAAGCTGTACACCGGGGTTTGAGAAGCCCCAGCCCCGAGCTCCACTTGCACCAAAGCTCACCCCTCCACACTCGACGAGTGCTGCGTGGGGCCCTTCTGCTTGTGTGCGCTCGACGCGTTGGCCCGGTCACTTGCCAGCTGGCTTGTGGCCCCTGTGCCGACGAACTTCGAAATACGACTTGCTTTTCTGGTTGCTCCAGATCTGCACCAGCTCCTGTGAAAAGGAGCCCCCACTCTGACCCTCCTGGTTCGAGTGATAAGCAATCTCCCGGTTCCGCGTGGATTGCTTTTGCCAAGTGCTGTTTGCTACAATCTTCAAGCCGACGGTGCTGACGGCGAGAGCCTACGTGGGACAGATCGTGACCTGCTCCTGGACGTCGCAGATGCCCCAGAGCCCACGTGACAGCGGAGAGAAGCCTATCGACAACCGCCTGATTGCGCCCGACATTGCCTGGTTCCGTCCTGGTTCCACCCTGGTCACTGCTGAGTGACCCAGACTCTGTCCCCTCTGCTTTCAGGTACTTTTCTACATCGATCCACCCTTGGATCGCACCGGACACTTCTGCTTCACAGCGCCTGCAGCTGCAACAGCTCCAAGCACCCAGAACCTGCGTGACAGAACCCGACGCCACTTCGACCCTGTGCCCCCACGGCCTGTGGGTGAGGTAACTTTGCAACGCCGGTGTCTTTACACTGGTACACACCTCTAGGGTCTGTGTCTAAAGTTTTGTGTTCCTAGGTTCAGCGGAAGTATCTTTTTATTCACTTTAATTGACTTTTACGCACCATTGACAGTGCATTGGTGCGCGCTGCACTTTCCGTGCTGCATCCGTCTCCTGTGGGCTACTCCCGACTTCTTCATTGCTTGTCCTGACTGCTCCCAGCGAATCTCTAGGCCCTAGGCCTAACCATTGTTCGTAAAGTGTTACTTATACCACTTTTTTGATAGATGGTCTGAGTGGCCACCCGCCCTCATCCATAAACGTGCAACTTTATATGTGTAACAGTGCTTTTGATTTAACGCTTGTGCCCCTTTCCTCATAAAGAGTACTGGGGAGTAATTTAGTAATAAATACATATATTTTTATAATATATACTTGTGTGGTGTCCTTTCATTTGATTACAGGATTGTATGTGGTAAAACAAGCTCGCTTAACACGACCTCTTAAGTTAAGCCTTTAAGGCTGCTTAGTCCATGCTACCACTAGGATAGCTTGTCTACAAGGTTGACTTACAACCTGACATCTTTGGGGTTTGCTTGGACTGATAACCAGTGGTTCCAGAATTGGAAACACTACCTATCAGGCCAACTTCTCACATTGGTGTGCAGCGGTGCGGATTTGAGCTTGCTGTTTGTTTTACCATTGCAATCTTTATCAAATTGAAAGATCACATCAAGTACCTCTAGGTACATATAAATCAAAAGCTTAGCATATTAAGTTCTACTGAACTTAGTAGTTGTAGATTAAAGGGATTAGCACACCCTGACTACAACTCACTAGCAAGGTACAGTAGGAAACCACTTAGTGTAGGTAAGTGCACCACTTACACCTCACTAGCAGTCATGTCTGATACAGGTAGAGCCTCAGGCTCTGCTCCTGTAATAGTTGATCCTATAGGGACAACATCCAGATATGACAACCTTAGCCACAAAGACCTGAGTGCCTTGTGCACAGCCAGGGGGCTAAAAAAGGGCAGAGGCCCTACCATTCCTTCCCTAATAGCTCTCCTAGAAAAGGATGACCTAGACAAGGCGATTCAGACTCCCTTAGAAACAGAGGAAGGGATAAACTCCCCTGAGAATGAGGATCTTCAAGAAGGAGTAGAGGAGGAAGAGGAAGACCCAGAGGAAGGCTCTGATGTAGAAGAGCCTGAAGATCAGGATCAGGTGGGAAACCAGGTACAGGTTGCCAGGCTTAACCAGGCCAACTTGGACCTACATGGGAATGGAGGGGGCCAGCACCACTCCAGATCTCATAACCAAATTCTCCCAGGTAATAGAAGGGAGAGATCTCTGTCAAGGGACTCTCACCTTTCTAGTGCCTCAAGAGAATCTCAAAGAGGAATGACTTCCTCCCAGAGAATAGAGCATAGGGCCAGGATGAGGGCTGTCCAACTCCAAATAGAAAGGGAAGAGGTAGCCTTGGCTCAAGCTAAACTTGCTTTAGCAAGAGAGAAAAAATTGTGTGGCTTAGATGCCACTGGTGGCAGCAAAGTTCCTAAAGAAAAAGCCAGGTCCTATGATAGTAGAAACCTGACAAAGATTGTGCCCCCCTATCAGGAAGGGGATGACATCCACAAATGGATGACTGCTCTGGAGAGAGCCTGCATGGTACAGCAGGTTCCTGAGGAACAGTGGGCAGCAATCTTATGGTACTCCTTTTCAGAGAAAGGGAGGGATAGGCTCCTCACTGTCAGACATGAGGATGCCAGCAATTACAAAGTCCTGAAGAGTGTTCTGATAGATGGGTTTGGCTTAACCACTGAACAGTACAGGTTAAAGTTCAGAGATACCCAGAAGACACAGACTCAGGACTGGACTGATTTTGTTGATTGTGCAACTAAGACTCTGGAGGGTTGGCTGAATGGCAGCAAAGTACATGACTTCACAGGATTGTATAATTTGATTATGAGGGAGCAGATCCTTAGTAATTGTCAGAACCAGCTCTTACACCAGCACCTGGTGGACTCAGATTTGACCTCTCCCCAAGAATTGGGAAAGAGGGCAGATAAGTGGGTCAGAACCAGGATTAGGCCTAAGAATCAGGACAATAACCAGAAGAAGGAGTCTACCAAGCCTCAAGATAAGGGTGGGGATAAAAGTAAAGAAAACACTTCCCCAGGGCCCCAAAACTCCAAGAAGGGGGGTGGGTCCCAAGACACTTCTTCAACAGAGAAAAAGCCTTATTGCCATGCCTGTAAACAGGTTGGGCATTACAAAACAGACAGCTGTTGTCCCAAGAATGGCAATAAAGAAAACATACCTCCAAAGCCAGCTCCAACACCTCCTGTTACTGTCAGCAGTAATCCCCCAGGAAGTGGGAGCACACCCAGGAATCTGGGTGGGTTTACTTTTGGAGCCCAAGGGGACCCTGGCCTATCCAGGTCCCCATCCCCAAATAATCTTGTCTATGAGACTGGCATGGGGTTTGCCAACTTCTCTGTTTGCCCAAATACCTTGAGCAAATATAGACAAGAACCCATCATCAATGGTTTGAAGGTTGAAGCTTTTAGAGACACAGGGGCTAGCATCACCATGGTGGCTGACTGTATAGTCCCCTCTAAGCAACTTTTACCAGGTGCCACATACCAGGTAACAAACATTGATGGCATCCAAACAAATCATCCCATGGCAGTAGTAAGTCTCAGCTGGGGAGGTGTCATTGGCCCAAAGAGAGTGGCAGTGTCACCAAACTTGCCTGTAGACTGTCTACTGGGTAATGATTTGGAAATCTCAGCCTGGGCTGAGGTTGAACAGGAAATCCATTCTAGAATGGTAAATTCCAATGGAAAGGTTAGTGGGGCTGTACTGGCTATAGCCCCAATTCAAGATGTCCTTCCTGAAAAGGTTGGTAGGGCTGAGCAACTCTCTGCCCCATCTTTACCAGAAGCTCTTCCAAACCAGAATAGCAAAGCTGTTATGATAACAGCAGAAACCCAAACTGAGTCTCCTCCTGAAAAGGTTGGTGGGGCTGTGATGGCCACAGCCCAAACTCAAACAGATATGTGTGTTGTGAAGCCTGAAATGATGGATCACTCCACCCAAACTGAGAGCATGGAGGAGGAAGAGAAATCTCCCCCTCACCAGACAGTAGGACAGGATCAGCCTCCTCAGGGAACTGATCTTACCCCTGATGAAGGAACTGCCCCAGAGGTTGTTAGGCCCGGCCTGACAGAGCCTCTGATGGCAGTGGACCCTTCTCAGGTGGGATCCAGTCTGGAGCAGGTAACCTGCCCCTCTCTACCTTGCCTTAGTCAGCCCAGGGCTGCAGAGGACAAGAAGGACAGTGAGACCCAGAGGGCCCCCTGTCAAATAAAGCACCCCCATCAACAGATTAGGGGCACCAAAACTAGGAGGCCTAGTAAGGTGAAAACTTTAAAAACTCCTGAGGGAGCCCCCTTAAAAACAGTTAGGGACCTCCCACAGATGGATGCTGTTGGGCACAGCCAAACCTGGGACCCAAAGGGCCCAAACCTGAACTGTCCCTCCAGCAAGCCAAACAGAGGGACCCAGCCTCCAGCTTTAGGTAGCCAGAGGTTGACCCTGAGAGCTCAGTGCAACTCAGTTGAAGAAAGAAAGGCACATATGGTGGAAGATAATTGGAGGAAGTTGAGCCCAAAAATAGTGGAGCCTCACTTCAATACTCCATATCCAAACCAGCCTTTAACTTTGCATAAACACACCCAAGGTAGTGATTCCCTATGGTGGAGACCCTCTAATACCCCTAGGGTGAGGGACTGCTTAGTGGACCATGAGACAGGGGGTACCCATGCTAGTGCAGGTACTTCCTTATATGGCCACTCAGGCAATAAAGGCTTACCTGGCCAAGGATAGCCTTATCTCCTTTCGTTTGGGGGGGGGTTATGTAGGAAGGTGGCTACCTGACTATGGTTACCCCAGATTTTTTGCCCTGTGTTTAGCTGGTTTTCGACTTAGTTGGCCTGGTTCCCTGCTAATCAGGGCCCCAGGCTATCTGCTCTCTCTGTAAAATGGATTCCATGTACCCTAGGTGCATAACTAGATTGGCTTGGGTCACCTTATCAGCCCCTGTACAGAGCACTATAGGTGCCCAGGGCATAGGTGCATCCAAGGCCTACCAGGGGCTGCAGCATATCTTTTGCCACCCCTGGCTGGCTATCTAAATTGACACAACTGGCTGATCACTCAGCTGGGGCAAGTGGGTGTAATCACCCCTTGCTTAGATATAGTATACCTATATCTAAACCTATATCTGGACACATATATAGCCTGTAAGCCACTCCTATGGAAGGCCTCATCAATCCTGGAGGCAGAGTGCGTGGTTTTATGTGAGATGGTGCTCTGGCGTGAGCTGAGCCTGTCTGCAGCTGTCGGGAACAACTCCCTAAGCTGATCCGGGATAATGCCATACCATATACTCTTAAGCGCATTATAATCCTCGCGGTTATATAGCAACTTTGGTTTGGCTTTATCAAAACATGTCGTGTAAGGTGTCATACGAATTGGAATACTATCCCCTCGCCAGTTCTGGCGACGGGGATAGCATTCCACCCTTCTAGAGGGAGAAGACATGTTACTTTACTGAAACGCGGTTGATTTAAAATGAGCCTCAGATCCACAAAATGGATGCCCCTGCCACAGACACGGGTCTGACCTCCTGCTGCTGACCGAAACCCGGCAGAGGAGGCCTGGACAAAGAGTTTCCTGTCACAGGGCGGTGTCAAACCACCCCAGACAGGAGATAGTGGATTGGAGTAGGGAGGTTTCAATGAAACCAGACACTGCCTGGGGAGCACAAGGCTGCCCCTTGCAGGATCCGGCCAAACCGGTTCTGGGGCCTCCCAGCCCCTGTCCCAGCGCGGCCAGGATCAAAGGAGAGGGGTGTAACCACCCCCTTCCTGGGTCCCACCCATAGGAGGGGACCTAGCAGGATGTCCAACCCCCTAGATTCGAATAAGAGGGGGAGCAGTCCCAACGGACCTCAGATCATCCTGAAGAAACATAAGAAACGAAATCTGGACCCTTCGACTTTCTACACGACGTGAGAAGACTGAAGAATCTCCCTTGTGGTCAAGGAGTGACCACCCTGTGCAAACAGGCACCATCCAGCCCTCGACCCTTGCTTTGTTGCAGTTCCCGCCGGAACTCGAGCGACAGAGATCGACGAGATCAAGCTTGCCTGCCTTCTACCTGCCCGATCCACAGTCCCTGCAGAGCTGAGACCCGTGGAGGCGACCGGAAGCGTGGGGCACGCCATCTTGAAAAGGCCACGAGACGCTGACCGTGCGGCCCACGAGTGACCCTCGAAGCTGTACACCGGGGTTTGAGAAGCCCCAGCCCCGAGCTCCACTTGCACCAAAGCTCACCCCTCCACACTCGACGAGTGCTGCGTGGGGCCCTTCTGCTTGTGTGCGCTCGACGCGTTGGCCCGGTCACTTGCCAGCTGGCTTGTGGCCCCTGTGCCGACGAACTTCGAAATACGACTTGCTTTTCTGGTTGCTCCAGATCTGCACCAGCTCCTGTGAAAAGGAGCCCCCACTCTGACCCTCCTGGTTCGAGTGATAAGCAATCTCCCGGTTCCGCGTGGATTGCTTTTGCCAAGTGCTGTTTGCTACAATCTTCAAGCCGACGGTGCTGACGGCGAGAGCCTACGTGGGACAGATCGTGACCTGCTCCTGGACGTCGCAGATGCCCCAGAGCCCACGTGACAGCGGAGAGAAGCCTATCGACAACCGCCTGATTGCGCCCGACATTGCCTGGTTCCGTCCTGGTTCCACCCTGGTCACTGCTGAGTGACCCAGACTCTGTCCCCTCTGCTTTCAGGTACTTTTCTACATCGATCCACCCTTGGATCGCACCGGACACTTCTGCTTCACAGCGCCTGCAGCTGCAACAGCTCCAAGCACCCAGAACCTGCGTGACAGAACCCGACGCCACTTCGACCCTGTGCCCCCACGGCCTGTGGGTGAGGTAACTTTGCAACGCCGGTGTCTTTACACTGGTACACACCTCTAGGGTCTGTGTCTAAAGTTTTGTGTTCCTAGGTTCAGCGGAAGTATCTTTTTATTCACTTTAATTGACTTTTACGCACCATTGACAGTGCATTGGTGCGCGCTGCACTTTCCGTGCTGCATCCGTCTCCTGTGGGCTACTCCCGACTTCTTCATTGCTTGTCCTGACTGCTCCCAGCGAATCTCTAGGCCCTAGGCCTAACCATTGTTCGTAAAGTGTTACTTATACCACTTTTTTGATAGATGGTCTGAGTGGCCACCCGCCCTCATCCATAAACGTGCAACTTTATATGTGTAACAGTGCTTTTGATTTAACGCTTGTGCCCCTTTCCTCATAAAGAGTACTGGGGAGTAATTTAGTAATAAATACATATATTTTTATAATATATACTTGTGTGGTGTCCTTTCATTTGATTACAGGATTGTATGTGGTAAAACAAGCTCGCTTAACACGACCTCTTAAGTTAAGCCTTTAAGGCTGCTTAGTCCATGCTACCACTAGGATAGCTTGTCTACAAGGTTGACTTACAACCTGACATCTTTGGGGTTTGCTTGGACTGATAACCAGTGGTTCCAGAATTGGAAACACTACCTATCAGGCCAACTTCTCACAATACCACAATTGGAAATGGACTCCTAGTCAGCCCCTGTACCATGCACTATAGGTGCTCAGGGCATAGGTGCCACCAAGGCCTACCAGGGGCTGAAGCATAGCTTTTGCCACACCTGGCTGGTTCTTAAATTGACACAACTGGCTGATCACTCAGCTGGGGCAAGTGGGTGTAATCACCCCTTGCTTAGATATAGTATACCTATATCTAAACCTATATCTGGACACATATATAGCCTGTAAGCCACTCCTATGGAAGGCCTCATCAATCCTGGAGGCAGAGTGCGTGGTTTTATGTGAGATGGAGCTCTGGCATGAGCTGAGCCTGTCTGCAGCTGTCGGGAACAACTCCCTAAGCTGATCCGGGATAATGCCATACCATATACTCTTAAGCGCCTTATAATCCTCGCGGTTATTATAGCAACTTTGGTTTGGCTTTATCAAAACATGTCGTGTAAGGTGTCATACGAATTGGAATACTACCCCCTCGCCAGTTCTGGCGACGGGGGTAGCATTCCACCCTTCTAGATGGATAAGACATGTTACTTTACTGAAACGCGGTTGATTTAAAATGAGCCTCAGATCCACAAAATGGATGCCTCTGCCACAGACACGGGTCTGGCCTCCTGCTGCTGACCGAAACTCAGCATATGGTGGCCTGGACAAAGAGTTTCCTGTCGCAGGGCGGTGTCAAACCACCCCAGACAGGAGATAGTGGGTTGTAGTAGGGAGGTTTCAAAGAAACCAGACACTGCCTGGGGAGCACAAGGCTGCCCCTTGCATAATCCGGCCAAACCGGTTCTGGGGCCTCCCAGCCCCTGTCCCAGCGTGGCCTGGATCAAAGGAAAGGGGTGTAACCACCCCCTTCCTGGGTCCCACCCATAGGAGGGGACCTAGCAGGATGTCCAGCCCACCAGATTCGAATAAGAGTGGGAGCAGTGCCAATGCAACTCAGATCATCCTGAAGAAACATAAGAAACGAATTCTGGAACCTTCGACATTCTACTCAACATAGAAGACTGAAGAATCTCCCTTGTGGTCAAGGAGTGACCACCCTGTGCATACAGGCACCATCCAGCCCTCGACCCTTGCTTTGTTGCAGTTCCTGCCGGAACTCGAGCGACAGAGATCAACGAGATCAAGCTTGCCTGCCGTCTCCCTGCCCGATCCACAGTCCCTGCAGAGCTGAGACCAGTGGAGGCGACCGGAAGCGTGGGGCACGCCATCTTGAAAAGGCCACGAGACGCTGACCGTGCAGCCCACGAGTGATCCTCGAAGCTGTGCACCGGGGTTTGAGAAGCCCCTACCCCGAGCTACACTTGCACCAAAGCTACTCCCTCCACACTTGACGAGTGCTGCGTGGGGCCCTTCTGCTTGTTTTGGCTCAACGCGTTGGCCCGGTCACTTGCCAGCTGGCTTGTGGCCCCTGTGCCGATGAAACTTTGAATACGACTCGCTTTTCTGGTTGCTCCAGATCTGCACCAGCTCCTGTAAAAAGAAGCCCCCACTCTGACCCTCCTGGTTTGACTGATAAGCAATCTCCTGGTTCCGCGTGGATTGCTTTTGCCAAGTGCTGTTTGCTGCAATCTTGAAGCCGACGGTGCTGACCGCGAGAGCCTACGTGGGACAGATTGTGACCTGCTCCTGGACGTCGCAGATGCCCCAGAGCCCACGTGACAGCGGAGAGAAGCCTATCGACGACCACCTGATTGCGCCCGACATTGCCTGGTTCCGTCCTGGTTCCACCCTGGTCACTGCTGAGTGACCCAGACTCTGTCCCCTCTGCTTTCAGGTACTTTTCTACTTCGATCCACCCTTGGATTGCACCGGACACTTCTGCTTCACATCGCCTGCAGCTGCAACAGCTTCAAGCACCAAGAGCCTGCGTGTCAAAACCCGACGCCACTTCGACCCTGTGCACCCACGGCCTGTGGGTGAGGTAATATTGCAACACCGGTGTTCCTACACTGGTACACACCTCTAGGGTCTGTGTCTAAAGTTTTGTTCCTCTAGGTTCAGCGGAAGTATCTTTTTATTCACTTTGTGTAACTTTTACGCACCATTGACATTGCATTGGTGCAAGCCGCACTTTCCGTGCTGCACCCGTCTCCTGTGGGCTACTCCCGACTTCAGCATTGCTAGTCCTGACTGCTCCCAGCGAATCTCTAGGCCCTAGGCCTAACCACTGTTCGATTGGTATCTCTTATACCACTTTTTTAGTATATGGTTTAAGTGGCCACCGGCCCTTATCCAAAATTGTGCAACTTTGTATGTTATACTGTGCTTTTGATTTAACGCTTGTGCCCCTTTCCTCATAAAGAGTACTGGGGAGTAATTTAGAAATAAATACATATATTTTTACAATATATACTTGTGTGGTGTCCTTTCATTTGATTACAGGATTGTATGTGGTAAAACAGCTCGCTTAACACGACCTCTTAAGTTAAGCCTTTATGGCTGCTTAGTCCATGCTACCTCTAGGATAGCTTGTCTAACAAGGTTGACTTACAACCAGACATCTTTGGGGTTTGTTTGGACTGATACCCAGTGGTTCCAAAATTGGAAACACTACATATCAGGCCAACTTCTCACACTCCACATGACACATGACGACACATGACAAATGATGACAGATGACACCACATGACACATGATAACACATGACACCACATGACTCCACATGATACATGACAACACATGACACAGGACACCACATGACACATGATGACACATGACACAGGACACCACAAGACACATGATGACACATGATGACACATGATGACACATGTTGACAAGTGACTCCACATGACACCACATGATACCACATGACACATGATGACACCACATGACACCACATGACACATGATGACACATGACACATGATGATACATGACACCACATGACACCACATGACACATGACACCACATAACACCACATGACAATACATGACACTACATGACATAATATGATGTGACACATGAAACCAGATGCCATTACATGACAAAACATGACACCACATGACACATGATGACTCATGACATATGCCAACACATTATGACACATTACACCACATGAACCCACATGACAAAACATGACACATGACACCACATAATACTTGACAGCACATGACAACACATGACACTTGATGGCACATGACACCACTTGACACATGACACCAAGTGACACAACATGACACCACATGACACCACATGACTCATGATGACACATGATGATACATGATGACACATGACCCATGATGACCCATGAGGACCCATGATGACCCATGATGACACATGATGACACACAATGACACATGACACATGATGACACATGACACATGATGACGTATGATGACGCATGACACCACATGATACTTGACACCACATGACAACACATGACACATAACACCACATGGCACCACATGACATATGACACATGACACATGACACCATATGACACCACATGACACATGACATCACATGACATATGGCACATGCCACTACATGACAACACATGACACCACATGCCAACACATGACAGCACATGACACATGACAACATGACACATGATGAATACCACCACATGACACTAGACACCACATGAAACATGACACATAATGACACATGACACCACATCACACATGATGATACATGACCGTCGCACTCTCTCTCATGGCCTAAGCACCCGCTTTACTTTACAGGTATCTCCTGGCACCGCAGAATTGCACAAATGTAACGCAGACATTCAGAATTGCGCCTGAATCTGGTAAGATTCCCTCCTGCGCCCACCCAACCATACCCTTTGGAAATCGACCCTCCAAATTCTAATGATGTCCTCCCTTTATTCGCAGGGTCGCTCTGCCTCACTAGGCATTTGGCCATCACGCTCGCTGCATGAACTATCCCGGTGAGCCTCCCCCATCTCCATCCACCCCCACTGCGCTGTGAAAATTTACACTTTTGCCGAATATCAAGTGGATTGTCCTATGTCACAGCATGCTCATTTAGTATATTCATCCTCCCCCCACTGCGCCGTGAAAATTGACACTTTCGCCGAATATCGATTGGATTGTCCTATGTCACAGCATGCTCATTTAGTATACTTAGTGCACTCCGGTCTCATCTAAATGCGCATCCTGCACAACCGGCTCTTCCTTAGTCTAGGATTCTTTACATAGGTAATCACTTCCCGGGCAGGCCTCATTGTACCTATGTAGAACCAAGTACATTTCTCCCCTTCCTTCCGACGTTTTCTGTTCACTCTGAAATGACTATTCAGTATCACGACCCCCTGTACAGAGCTGGAATTGAGTAGCTAACTCTACTCCTACAGGAACCCACTGATCACCTCCACATTGATCCACCTGATGCCACACACACCTCGTTGTGCGTTTTAAATCATAGATAGGTTCACCTTCACTCAGTCACCATTACAATAGGAAAATTTGTTATGTACATGTCCACCACTAAATGTATGTATGCCTTCTCTCTCCTCCCTGCCTTAGGCACTAGAGGCTTACGACCATAAGGCATTTATTAAATGTCCTGATGATGGTCTCCATTGTTAAGTAGTAGGACCAAAACACCGTCGACCTGTTGTGCACCTTATACAAAAACTTGATCCATATGTTATTTATATGTAATAGTACGTGCCTGATATTTCTGTACAAACAATTTTTACAGAAACTGCTGCTTTTGCCTTAACAAGCCCTGCTTTGTCTTCTGTCAACCTTCGGTACTGATCTGTGTTTGGGTACAGGCTTGTGCCCCAAACTGGTGATTTGTTGATGGTATTCCTTTTGTATAAAACTTTCAATTAAGTAAAAAAATTGAAGACCTCTGTCCGGCTGGACATGTCGCTCCAAATATAGAATTGATTTTGTCTATATTCATTGTCTCACATATATTTCCTATGCATGGGACCGTTGTTTTTTTACAAAAAAAACACATGACACATGACGACACATAACACCACATGAAATGTGATTACACATGACAACACATGACATGACACCAAATAACACCACTTGACACATGACACCACATGTCACTACATGACAAATGACTGACACCACATGATGACACATGACACCAAATGACACCACATGACACCACATGACACCATGTGACACCACATGACACATGACACCACATGACACCACATGAAACCACATGACACCACATGATACATGACTACACATGGCGACACATGGCGACACATGGCGACACATGGTGACACATGACGACACATGGCGACACATGACACATGATGACACATGACACCACATGATACCACATGACACCACATAGCACCACATGATGACACATGATGACACATGACGACACATGACAACACGTGACACACGATGACACATGAAATCACAAGACACCACATGACCACATGACACCACATGACACATGATGACACATGATGACACATGACACCACATGAAGACACATGACGACACATGACGACACATGACAACACATGACACCACATGACACCACATGGCAAATGACACATGACGACAAATGACACGACGACACAACACCAAATGATGCCACAAGATACCACATGACACATGATAACACATGACACCACATGACACCACATGACACATGATGACACATGACGACACATGACACCACATGATGACACATGATGACACATGACACCACATGACACCACATGACACCACAAGACACCACATGACACCACATGATGACACATGATGACGCCTGACGACACATGACACATGATGACACATGACACCACATGACAAATGACACCCCATGATGACACATGATGATACATGATGACACATGATGACACATGATGACACATGACACATGATGACACATGACACCACATGATGCATGACAACACATGACAACACATGATGACACATGATGACACACGACACCACATGACAAATGACACCACATGACGACACATGATGATACATGACGACACATGACGACACATGACGACACATGACGACACATGATACCACATGACACATGATGACACATGATGACACATGATGACACATGACACCACATGATGACACATGACAACATATGACACATGACACAACACCACATGACACCACAAGATACCACATGACAACACATGACACCACATGACACCACATGACACATGACACCACATGACACCACATGACAACACATGACACCACATGACACCACATGACACATGATGACACATGATGACACATGACACCATATGATGACACATGATGACACATGACACCACATGAAACCACATGACACCACATGATACCACATGACACCACATGATGACACATGACGACACATGACACATGATGACACATGACACCACATGATACCACATGACACCACATGGCACCACATGATGACACATGATGACACATGACGACACATGACGACACATGACACACGATGACACATGAAACCACATGACACCACATGATACCACATGACACCACATGACACATGATGACACATGATGACACATGATGACACATGACACCTCATGACCCCCATGACACATGATGACACATGATGACACATGACACCACATGACCCACATGACCCACAAGACACATGATGACAAATGACAACACATGACACCACATGACCCACATGACACATGATGATGCATGACAACACATGACGACACATGACGACACATGACGACACATAATGACACATGACACCACATGACAAATGACAACACATGATGACACATGACGACACATGACGACACATAATGACACATGACACCACATGACAAATGACACCACATGACGACACATGATGATACATGATGACACATGATGACACATGATAATACATGACACATGACGGAACATGACACCACATGACACATGATGACACATGACACCACATGACACCACATGACCCACATGACCCACATGACAAATGATGACACATGACAACACATGACACCACATAACACCACATGACCCACATGACACATGATGACGCATGACAACACATGACACCACATGACCCACATGACACCACATGACACATGAAACCACATGACGACACATGACAACACATGACAACACATGACAACACATGACACCACATGACACCACATGACACATGATGACAAATGACACATACGGACATGACACCACATGACACCACAAGATACCACATGACACATGACACATGATAACACATGACACCACATAGCACCACATGACACATGACACCACATGACACCACATGACACAACATGACACATGATGACTCATAACACAACATGACACCACATGACACCACATGACCCCACATGACACATGATGACACATGACACCACATGACACCACATGACACATGATGACACATGACACCACATGACACCACATGACACATGACACCATGTGACACCACATGACACATGATGACACATGACAACACATGACACATGATGACACACAACACCACATGACACCACAAGATACAACATGACACATGACACATGATAACACATAACACCACATGACTCCACATGATACATGACAACACATGACACATGACACCACATGACACCACATGACACCATATGACACATGACACATGATAACACATGACTCCACATGATACATGACAACACATGACACTTGACACCACATGACTCCACATGATGACACATGACACCACATGACACATGACACCACATGACACCACATGACACTTGACACATGATGACACATGACACCACATGACTCCACATGATACATGACAACACATGGCAGCATATGATGACACATAATGACACATGACACCACATGATACCACATGACCCCACATGACACATGATGACACATGACACCACATGACACATGACAACACATGACGACTGTAGGAGAGTAGGGTCTGCTATCCTATGGTCACCCCAATTTTTGCTTTTTGCTTCACTGGTTTTCGACTTACTGAGGCTGTGGGCCTGCTAATCAGACCCCCAGCCTGCTGTTCTCTCTCTAAATTTATAATACATGTGCTATAGGTACATACCACAATTGGAAATGGACTCCTTGTCAGCCCCTGTACCAGGCACTATAGGTGCTCAGGGCATAGGTGCCACCAAGGCCTACCAGGGGCTGAAGCATAGCTTTTGCCACCCCTGGCTGGTTCTTAAATTGACACAACTGGCTGATCACTCAGCTGGGGCAAGTGGGTGTAATCACCCCTTGCTTAGATATAGTATACCTATATCTAAACCTATATCTGGACACATATATAGCCTGTAAGCCACTCCTATGGAAGGCCTCATCAATCCTGGAGGCAGAGTGTGTGGTTTTATGTGAGATGGAGCTCTGGCATGAGCTGAGCCTGTCTGCAGCTGTCGGGAACAACTCCCTAAGCTGATTCGGGATAATGCCATACCATATACTCTTAAGCGCCTTATAATCCTCGCGGTTATATAGCAACTTTGGTTTGGCTTTATCAAAACATGTCGTGTAAGGTGTCATACGAATTGGAATACTACCCCCTCGCCAGTTCTGGCGACAGAGGTAGCATTCCACCCTTCTAGATGGAGAAGACATGTTACTTTACTGAAACGCGGTTGATTTAAAATGAGCCTCAGATCCACAAAATGGATGCCCCTGCCACAGACACAGGTCTGGCCTCCTGCTGCTAACCAAAACTCGGCAGAGGAGGCCTGGACAAAGAGTTTCCTGTCACAGGGCGGTGTCAAACCACCCCAGACAGGAGATAGTGGATTGGAGTAGGGAGGTTTCAAAGAAACCAGACACTGCCTGGGGAGCACAAGGCTGCCCCTTGCATAATCCGGCCAAACCGGTTCTGGGGCCTCCCAGCCCCTGTCCCAGCGCGGCCAGGATCAAAGGAGAGGGGTGTAACCACCCCCTTCCTGGGTCCCACCCATGATGACACATGACACCACATGACACCACATGATACATGACGACACATGGTGACACATGGCGACACATGGCGACACATGGCGACACATGGCGACACATGACGACACATGGTGACATATGACACATGACACCACATGACCCACATGACAACACATGACAACACATAACACATGACACCACATGACACATGACACCACATGACACCACATGACACATGACACCACATGACACATGATAACACATGACACCACATGACTACATGACACCACATGACCCACATGACCAACATGACACATGATGACACATGACAACACATGACACCACATGACCCACATGACATGATGACGCATGACAACATATGACACCACATGACCCACATGATGACACATGACACCACATGACAAATTACACCACATGACGACACATGATGATACATGACGGCACATGACGACACATGACGACACATGACACATGATGACACATGATACCACATGACACATGATGACACATGATGACACATGATGACACATGACACCATATGACACCACATGACACCACATGATGGCACATGATGACACATGACAACACATGACACATGATGACACATGACACCACATGACACATGATTACACATGACACCACATGACAACACATGATGACACATGACGACACATGACAACACATGACACCACATGAAACATGACACCACATGACACCACATGACACCACATGACCCACATGACACATGATGACACATGACACCACATGACACAATAAACCACATGACACCACATGACGACACATGACAACACATGACACCGTGTGACACCACATGACACATGACACCACATGACACCACATGAAACCACATGACACTACATGACACCACATGATACATGACTACACATGGCGACACATGGCAACACATGGCGACACATGGCGACACATGGTGACACATGACGACACATGGCGACACATGACACATGATGACACATGACACCACATGATACCACATGACACCACATAGCACCACATGATGACACATGATGACACATGACGACACATGACGACACGTGACACACGATGACACATGAAATCACATGACACCACATGACCACATGACACCACATGACACATGATGACACATGATGACACATGACACCACATGAAGACACATGACGACACATGACAACACATGACAACACATGACACCACATGACACCACATGGCAAATGACACATGACGACAAATGACACGACGACACAACACCACATGATGCCACAAGATACCACATGACACATGATAACACATGACACCACATGACACCACATGACACATGATGACACATGACGACACATGACACCACATGATGACACATGATGACACATGACACCACATGACACCACATGACACCACAAGACACCACATGACACCACATGATGACACATGATGACGCCTGACGACACATGACACATGATGACACATGACACCACATGACAAATGACACCCCATGATGACACATGATGATACATGATGACACATGATGACACATGATGACACATGACACATGATGACACATGACACCACATGATGCATGACAACACATGACAACACATGATGACACATGATGACACATGACACCACATGACAAATGACACCACATGACGACACATGATGATACATGACGACACATGACTCCACATGACTCCACATGATGACACATGATGACACATGACAACATATGACACATGACACAACACCACATGACACCACATGACACCACAAGACACCACATGACACCACATGATGACACATGATGACGCCTGACGACACATGACACATGATTGTAGGAAGGTGGCTACCTGACTATGGTTACCCCAGATTTTTTGCCCTGTGTTTAGCTGGTTTTCGACTTAGTTGGCCTGGTTCCCTGCTAATCAGGGCCCCAGGCTATCTGCTCTCTCTGTAAAATGGATTCCATGTACCCTAGGTGCATAACTAGATTGGCTTGGGTCACCTTATCAGCCCCTGTACAGAGCACTATAGGTGCCCAGGGCATAGGTGCATCCAAGGCCTACCAGGGGCTGCAGCATATCTTTTGCCACCCCTGGCTGGCTATCTAAATTGACACAACTGGCTGATCACTCAGCTGGGGCAAGTGGGTGTAATCACCCCTTGCTTAGATATAGTATACCTATATCTAAACCTATATCTGGACACATATATAGCCTGTAAGCCACTCCTATGGAAGGCCTCATCAATCCTGGAGGCAGAGTGCGTGGTTTAATGTGAGGTGGTGCTCTAGCATGAGCTGAGCCTGTCTGCAGCGGTCGGGACCAATTCCCTTAGCTGTTCCAGGATAATGCCAAACCATATACTATTAAGTGCATTATAATCCTCGCGGTTATATGTTAACTTTGGTTTGGCTTTATCAAAACATGTCGTGTAAGGTGTCATACGAATTGGAATACTACCCCCTCGCCAGTCCTGGCGACGGGGGTAGCATTCCACCCTTATAGAGGGAGAAGACATGTTACTTTACTGAAACGCGGTTGATTTAAAATGAGCCTCAGATCCACAAAATGGATGCCCCTGCCACAGACACGGGTCTGACCTCCTGCTGCTGACCGAAACCCGGCAGAGGAGGCCTGGACAAAGAGTTTCCTGTCACAGGGCGGTGTCAAACCACCCCAGACAGGAGATAGTGGATTGGAGTAGGGAGGTTTCAAAGAAACCAGACACTGCCTGGGGAGCACAAGGCTGCCCCTTGCAGGAGCCGGCCAAACCGGTTCTGGGGCCTCCCGGCCCCTGTCCCAGCGCGGCCAGGATCAAAGGAGAGGGGTGTAACCACCCCCTTCCTGGGTCCCACCCATAGGAGGGGACCTAGCAGGATGTCCAACCCCCGAGATTCGAATAAGAGGGGGAGCAGTCCCAACGGACCTCAGATCATCCTGAAGAAACATAAGAAACGAAATCTGGACCCTTCGACTTTCTACACGACGTGAGAAGACTGAAGAATCTCCCTTGTGGTCAAGGAGTGACCACCCTGTGCAAACAGGCACCATCCAGCCCTCGACCCTTGCTTTGTTGCAGTTCCCGCCGGAACTCGAGCGACAGAGATCGACGAGATCAAGCTTGCCTGCCTTCTACCTGCCCGATCCACAGTCCCTGCAGAGCTGAGACCCGTGGAGGCGACCGGAAGCGTGGGGCACGCCATCTTGAAAAGGCCACGAGACGCTGACCGTGCGGCCCACGAGTGACCCTCGAAGCTGTACACCGGGGTTTGAGAAGCCCCAGCCCGGAGCTCCACTTGCACCAAAGCTCACCCCTCCACACTCGACGAGTGCTGCGTGGGGCCCTTCTGCTTGTGTGCGCTCGACGCGTTGGCCCGGTCACTTGCCAGCTGGCTTGTGGCCCCTGTGCCGATGAACTTTGAAATCCGACTTGCTTTTCTGGTTGCTCCAGATCTGCACCAGCTCCTGTGAAAAGGAGCACCCACTCTGACCCTCCTGGTTCGAGTGATAAGCAATCTCCCGGTTCCGCGTGGATTGCTTTTGCCAAGTGCTGTTTGCTGCAATCTTGAAGCCGACGGTGCTGACGGCGAGAGCCTACGTGGGACAGATCGTGACCTGCTCCTGGACTTTGCAGATGCCCCAGAGCCCACGTGACAGCGGAGAGAAGCCTATCCACAACCGCCTGATTGCGCCAGACATTGCCTGGTTCCGTCCTGGTTCCACCCTGGTCACTGCTGAGTGACCCAGACTCTGTCCCCTCTGCTTTCAGGTACTTTTCTACTTCGATCCACCCTTGGATCGCACCGGACACTTCTGCTTCACAGCGCCTGCAGCTGCAACAGCTCCAAGCACCAAGAACCTGCGTGACAGAACCCGACGCCACTTCGACCCTGTGCACCCACGGCCTGTGGGTGAGGTAACTTTGCAACGCCGGTGTCTTTACACTGGTACACACCTCTAGGGTCTGTGTCTAAAGTTTTGTGTTCCTAGGTTCAGCGGAAGTATCTTTTAATTCACTTTAATTGACTTTTACGCACCATTGACAGTGCATTGGTGCGCGCCGCACTTTCCGTGCTGCACCCGTCTCCTGTGGGCTACTCCCGACTTCTTCATTGCTTGTCCTGACTGCTCCCAGCGAATCTCTAGGCCCTAGGCCTAACCATTGTTCGATAAGTGTTACTTATACCACTTTTTTAATATATGGTCTGAGTGGCCACCCGCCCTCATCCATAAACGTGCAACTTTATATGTGTAACAGTGCTTTTGATTTAACGCTTGTGCCCCTTTCCTCATAAAGAGTACTGGGGAGTAATTTAGAAATAAATACATATATTTTTATAATATATACTTGTGTGGTGTCCTTTCATTTGATTACAGGATTGTATGTGGTAAAACAGCTCGCTTAACACGACCTCTTAAGTTAAGCCTTTAAGGCTGCTTAGTCCATGCTACCACTAGGATAGCTTGTCTACAAGGTTGACTTACAACCTGACATCTTTGGGGTTTGTTTGGACTGATACCCAGTGGTTCCAGAATTGGAAACACTACATATCAGGCCAACTTCTCACATTGGTGTGCAGCGGTGCGGATTTGAGCTTGCTGTTTGTTTTACCATTGCAATCTTTATCAAATTGAAAGATCACATCAAGTACCTCTAGGTACATATAAATCAAAAGCTTAGCATATTAAGTTCTACTGAACTTAGTAGTTGTAGATTAAAGGGATTAGCACACCCTGACTACAACTCACTAGCAAGGTACAGTAGGAAACCACTTAGTGTAGGTAAGTGCATCACTTACACCTCACTAGCAGTCATGTCTGATACAGGTAGAGCCTCAGGCTCTGCTCCTGTAATAGTTGATCCTATAGGGACAACATCCAGATATGACAACCTTAGCCACAAAGACCTGAGTGCCTTGTGCACAGCCAGGGGGCTAAAAAAGGGCAGAGGCCCTACCATTCCTTCCCTAGTAGCTCTCCTAGAAAAGGATGACCTAGATAAGGTGAGCCAGGCTCCCTTAGAATCAGGTGAAGGGATAAACTCCCCTGAGAATGAGGATCTTCCTGACAATGAAGTAGTGGAGGAGGAGGAAGAGGAAGACTCTGATTTAGAAGAGCCTGAAGATCAGGATCAGGGGGGAAACCAGGTACAGGTTGCCAGGCTTAACCAGGCCAACTTGGACCTACATGAGAATGGAGAGGGCCAGCACCACTCCAGATCTCATAACCAAATTCTCCCAGGCAACAGGAGGGTGAGATCTCCATCAGGGGACTCTCATCTTTCTAGTGCCTCAAGAGAATCTCAAAGAGGGATGACTTCCTCCCAGAGAAAAGAGCATAGGGCCAGAATGAGGGCTGTCCAACTCCAGATAGAGAGGGAGGAGGTAGCTCTGGCTCAAGCTAAACTTACCTTGGCTCAAGCTAAACTTACCTTGGCTAGGGAACAGAAATTAAGTGGCTTAGATGCCACTGGTGGCAGCAAAATTCCTAAAGACAGGTCCTATGATAGTAGAAACCTGACAAAGATTGTGCCCCCCTATCAGGAAGGGGATGACATCCACAAATGGATGACTGCTCTGGAGAGAGCCTGCATGGTACAGCAGGTTCCTGAGGAACAGTGGGCAGCAATCTTATGGTACTCCTTTTCAGAGAAAGGGAGAGATAGGCTCCTCACTGTCAGACATGAGGATGCCAGCAATTACAAAGTCCTGAAGAGTGTTCTGATAGATGGGTTTGGCTTAACCACTGAACAGTACAGGTTAAAGTTCAGAGATACCCAGAAGACACAGACTCAGGACTGGACTGATTTTGTTGATTGTGCAACTAAGGCTCTGGAGGGTTGGCTAAATGGCAGCAAAGTACATGACTTCACAGGATTGTATAATTTGATTATGAGGGAGCAGATCCTAAGTAATTGTCAGAACCAGCTCTTACACCAGCACCTGGTGGACTCAGATTTGACCTCTCCCCAAGAATTGGGAAAGAGGGCAGATAAGTGGGTCAGAACCAGGATTAGGCCTAAGAATCAGGACAATAACCAGAAGAAGGAGTCTACCAAGCCTCAAGATAAGGGTGGGGATAAAAGTAAAGAAAACACTTCCCCAGGGCCCCAAAACTCCAAGAAGGGGGTGGGTCCCAAGACACTTCATCAACTGACAAAAAGCCTTATTGTCATGCCTGTAAACAGGTTGGGCATTACAAAACAGACAGCTGTTGTCCCAAGAATGGCAATAAAGAAAACATACCTCCAAAGCCAGCTCCAACACCTCCTGTTACTGTCAGCAGTAATCCCCCAGGAAGTGGGAGCACACCCAGGAATCTGGGTGGGTTTACTTTTGGAGCCCAAGGGGACCCTGGCCTATCCAGGTCCCCATCCCCAAATGATCTTGTTTATGAGACTGGCATGGGGTTTGCCAACTTCTCTGTTTGCCCAAATACCTTGAGCAAATATAGACAAGAACCCATCATCAATGGTTTGAAAGTTGAAGCTTTTAGAGACACAGGGGCTAGCATCACCATGGTGGCTGACTGTATAGTCCCCTCTAAGCAACTTTTACCTGGTGCCACATACCAGGTAACAAACATTGATGGCATCCAAACAAATCATCCCATGGCAGTAGTAAGTCTCAGCTGGGGAGGTGTCATTGGCCCAAAGAGAGTGGCAGTGTCACCAAACTTGCCTGTAGACTGTCTACTGGGTAATGATTTGGAAATCTCAGCCTGGGCTGAGGTTGAACAGGAAATCCATTCTAGAATGGTAAATTCCAATGGAAAGGTTAGTGGGGCTGTACTGGCTATAGCCCCAATTCAAGATGTCCTTCCTGAAAAGGTTGGTAGGGCTGAGCAACTCTCTGCCCCATCTTTACCAGAAGCTCTTCCAAGACAGAATAGCAAAGCTGTTATGATAACAGCAGAAACCCAAACTGAGTCTCCTCCTGAAAAGGTTGGTGGGGCTGTGATGGCCACAGCCCAAACTCAAACAGATATGTGTGTTGTGAAGCCTGAAATGATGGATCACTCCACCCAAACTGAGAGCATGGAGGAGGAAGAGAAATCTCCCCCTCACCAGACAGTAGGACAGGATCAGCCTCCTCAGGGAACTGATCTTACCCCTGATGGAGGAACTGCCCCAGAGGTTGTTAGGCCTGGCCTGACAGAGCCTCTGATGGCAGTGGACCCTTCTCAGGTGGGATCCAGTCTGGAGCAGGTAACCTGCCCCTCTCTACCTTGCCTCAGTCAGCCCAGGGCTGCAGAGGACAAGAAGGACAGTGAGACCCAGAGGGCCCCCTGTCAAATAAAGCACCCCCATCAACAGATTAGGGGCACCAAAACTAGTAGGCCTAATAAGGTGAAAACTTTAAAAACTCCTGAGGGAGCCCCCTTAAAAACAGTTAGGGACCTCCCACAGATGGATTCTGTTGGGCACAGCCAAACCTGGGACCCAAAGGGCCCAAACCTGAACTGTCCCTCCAGCAAGCCAAACAGAGGGACCCAGCCTCCAGCTTTAGGTAGCCAGAGGTTGACCCTGAGAGCTCAGTGCAACTCAGTTGAAGAAAGAAAGGCACACATGGTGGAAGATAATTGGAGGAAGTTGAGCCCAAAAATAGTGGAGCCTCACTTCAGTACTCCATATCCAAACCAGCCTTTAACTTTGCATAAACACACCCAAGGTAGTGATTCCCTATGGTGGAGACCCTCTAATACCCCTAGGGTGAGGGACTGCTTAGTGGACCATGAGACAGGGGGTACCCATGCTAGTGCAGGTACTTCCTTATATGGCCACTCAGGCAATAAAGGCTTACCTGGCCAAGGATAGCCTTATCTCCTTTCGTTTGGGGGGGGGGTTATGTAGGAAGGTGGCTACCTGACTATGGTTACCCCAGATTTTTTGCCCTGTGTTTAGCTGGTTTTCGACTTAGTTGGCCTGGTTCCCTGCTAATCAGGGCCCCAGGCTATCTGCTCTCTCTGTAAAATGGTTTCCATGTACCCTAGGTGCATAACTAGATTGGCTTGGGTCACCTTATCAGCCCCTGTACAGAGCACTATAGGTGCCCAGGGCATAGGTGCATCCAAGGCCTACCAGGGGCTGCAGCATATCTTTTGCCACCCCTGGCTGGCTATCTAAATTGACACAACTGGCTGATCACTCAGCTGGGGCAAGTGGGTGTAATCACCCCTTGCTTAGATATAGTATACCTATATCTAAACCTATATCTGGACACATATATAGCCTGTAAGCCACTCCTATGGAAGGCCTCATCAATCCTGGAGGCAGAGTGCGTGGTTTAATGTGAGGTGGTGCTCTAGCATGAGCTGAGCCTGTCTGCAGCGGTCGGGACCAATTCCCTTAGCTGTTCCAGGATAATGCCAAACCATATACTATTAAGTGCATTATAATCCTCGCGGTTATATGTTAACTTTGGTTTGGCTTTATCAAAACATGTCGTGTAAGGTGTCATACGAATTGGAATACTACCCCCTCGCCAGTCCTGGCGACGGGGGTAGCATTCCACCCTTATAGAGGGAGAAGACATGTTACTTTACTGAAACGCGGTTGATTTAAAATGAGCCTCAGATCCACAAAATGGATGCCCCTGCCACAGACACGGGTCTGACCTCTTGCTGCTGACCGAAACCCGGCAGAGGAGGCCTGGACAAAGAGTTTCCTGTCACAGGGCGGTGTCAAACCACCCCAGACAGGAGATAGTGGATTGGAGTAGGGAGGTTTCAAAGAAACCAGACACTGCCTGGGGAGCACAAGGCTGCCCCTTGCAGGAGCCGGCCAAACCGGTTCTGGGGCCTCCCGGCCCCTGTCCCAGCGCAGCCAGGATCAAAGGAGAGGGGTGTAACCACCCCCTTCCTGGGTCCCACCCATAGGAGGGGACCTAGCAGGATGTCCAACCCCCGAGATTCGAATAAGAGGGGGAGCAGTCCCAACGGACCTCAGATCATCCTGAAGAAACATAAGAAACGAAATCTGGACCCTTCGACTTTCTACACGACGTGAGAAGACTGAAGAATCTCCCTTGTGGTCAAGGAGTGACCACCCTGTGCAAACAGGCACCATCCAGCCCTCGACCCTTGCTTTGTTGCAGTTCCCGCCGGAACTCGAGCGACAGAGATCGACGAGATTAAGCTTGACTGCCTTCTACCTGCCCGATCCACAGTCCCTGCAGAGCTGAGACCCGTGAAGGCGACCGGAAGCGTGGGGCACGCCATCTTGAAAAGGCCACGAGACGCTGACCGTGCGGCCCACGAGTGACCCTCGAAGCTGTACACCGGGGTTTGAGAAGCCCCAGCCCCGAGCTCCACTTGCACCAAAGCTCACCCCTCCACACTCGACGAGTGCTGCGTGGGGCCCTTCTGCTTGTGTGCGCTCAACGCGTTGGCCCGGTCACTTGCCAGCTGGCTTGTGGCCCCTGTGCCGAAGAACTTTGAAATCCGACTTGCTTTTCTGGTTGCTCCAGATCTGCACCAGCTCCTGTGAAAAGGAGCACCCACTCTGACCCTCCTGGTTCGAGTGATAAGCAATCTCCCGGTTCCGCGTGGATTGCTTTTGCCAAGTGCTGTTTGCTGCAATCTTGAAGCCGACGGTGCTGACGGTGAGAGCCTACGTGGGACAGATCGTGACCTGCTCCTGGACTTCGCAGATGCCCCAGAGCCCACGTGACAGCGGAGAGAAGCCTATCGACAACCGCCTGATTGCGCCCGACATTGCCTGGTTCCGTCCTGGTTCCACCCTGGTCACTGCTGAGTGACCCAGACTCTGTCCCCTCTGCTTTCAGGTACTTTTCTACTTCGATCCACCCTTGGATCGCACCGGACACTTCTGCTTCACAGCGCCTGCAGCTGCAACAGCTCCAAGCACCAAGAACCTGCGTGACAGAACCCGACGCCACTTCGACCCTGTGCACCCACGGCCTGTGGGTGAGGTAACTTTGCAACGCCGGTGTCTTTACACTGGTACACACCTCTAGGGTCTGTGTCTAAAGTTTTGTGTTCCTAGGTTCAGCGGAAGTATCTTTTAATTCACTTTAATTGACTTTTACGCACCATTGACAGTGCATTGGTGCGCGCCGCACTTTCCGTGCTGCACCCGTCTCCTGTGGGCTACTCCCGACTTCTTCATTGCTTGTCCTGACTGCTCCCAGCGAATCTCTAGGCCCTAGGCCTAACCATTGTTCGATAAGTGTTACTTATACCACTTTTTTAATATATGGTCTGAGTGGCCACCCGCCCTCATCCATAAACGTGCAACTTTATATTTGTAACAGTGCTTTTGATTTAACGCTTGTGCCCCTTTCCTCATAAAGAGTACTGGGGAGTAATTTAGAAATAAATACATATATTTTTATAATATATACTTGTGTGGTGTCCTTTCATTTGATTACAGGATTGTATGTGGTAAAACAGCTCGCTTAACACGACCTCTTAAGTTAAGCCTTTAAGGCTGCTTAGTCCATGCTACCACTAGGATAGCTTGTCTAACAAGGTTGACTTACAACCAGACATCTTTGGGGTTTGTTTGGACTGATACCCAGTGGTTCCAGAATTGGAAACACTACATATCAGGCCAACTTCTCACAATGATGACACATGACACCACATGACAAATGACACCCCATGATGACACATGATGATACATGATGACACATGATGACACATGATGACACATGACACATGATGACACATGACACCACATGATGCATGACAACACATGACAACACATGATGACACATGATGACACACGACACCACATGACAAATGACACCACATGACGACACATGATGACACATGATGACACATGATGACACATGACTCCACATGATGACACATGATGACACATGACAACATATGACACATGACACAACACCACATGACACCACAAGATACCACATGACAACACATGACACCACATGACACCACATGACACATGACACCACATGACACCACATGACAACACATGACACCACATGACGCATGACAACACATGACGACACATGACGACACATGATGACACGTGTCACCACATGACAAATGACACCACATGACGACACATGATGATACATGACGACACATGATGACACATTACGACACATGACACATGATGACACATGATGACACATGATACCACATGACACATGATGACACATGATGACACATGACACCACATGACGACACATGACGACACATGACAACACATGACACCACATGACACCACATGACACATGATGACACATGACGACAAATGACACATGACGACACAACACCACATGACACCACAAGATACCACATGACACATGATAACACATGACACCACATGACATCACATGACACATGACACCACATGACACCACATGACACATGATGACACATGACAACACATGACACCACATGATGACACATGACAACACATGACAACACATGACACCACATGACACATGATGACACATGACAACAAATGACACATGACACAACACCACATGACACCACAAGATACCACATGACACATGATAACACATAACACCACATGACACCACATGACACATGACACCACATGACACCACATGACACCACATGACACATGATGACACATGATAACACATGACACCACATGATGACACATGATGACACATGACACCACATGAAACTACATGACACCGCATGATACCACATGACACCACATGATGACACATGACGACACATGACACATGATGACACATGACACCACATGATACCACATGACACCACATGGCATAACATGATGACACATGATGACACATGACGACACATGATGACACATGACACACGATGACACATGAAACCACATGACACCACATACCACATGACACCACATGACACATGATGACACATGATGACACATGATGACACATGACACCTCATGACCCCCATGACACATGATGACACATGATGACACATGACACCACATGACCCACATGACCCACAAGACACATGATGACAAATGACAACACATGACACCACATGACCCACATGACACATGATGACGCATGACAACACATGACGACACATGACTACACATGACGACACATAATGACACATGACACCACATGACAAATGACACCACATGACGACACATGATGATACATGACGAAACATGATGACACATGATAATACATGACACATGACGAAACATGACACCACATGACACATGATGACACATGACACCACATGACGACACATGATGACACATGACAAAACATGATGACACATGACCCACATGCCACATGATGACACATGACAACACATGACATGACATGGACACATGACCCACATGATGACACATGACAACACATGACACCACATGACCAACATGACACATGATGACACCTCATTACCCACATGACACATGATGACACATAATGACACATGACACCACATGACACCACATGACCCACATGACCCACATGACAAATGATGACACATGACAACACATGACACCACATGACCGACATGACGCATGACACATGATGACACATGACACCACATGACTCCACATGATACATGACAACACATGGCAGCATATGATGACACATGATGACACATGACCACATGATACCACATGACCCCACATGACACATGATGACACATGACACCACATGACACATGATGACACATGATGACACCTGACACCACATGACACTTGAAACATGATGGCACATGACACCACACGACTCCACATGATACATGACAACACATGGCAACATATGATGACACATGATGACGCATCGCACATGACACCACATGACACATGACACCACATGACACCACATGACACCACATGACACCACATGATGACACATGATGACACATGACGACACATGACCCACATGACCCACATGACACATGATGACACATGACAACACATGACATCACATGACCCACATGACACATGATGACACATGACAAAACATGACATGACATGGACACATGACCCACATGATGACACATGACAACACATGACAGCACATGACCAACATGACACATGATGACACCTCATGACCCACATGACACATGATGACACATAATGACACATGACACCACATGACCCACATGACCCACATGACACATGACAACACATGACACCACATGACCCACATGACACATGATGACACATGACAACACATGACAATACATGGACACATGACACATGATCCACATGATGACACATAACACCACATGCCGACACATGATGACACATGACAACACATGATGACACATGATGACACATGACACCACATGACAAATGACACCACATGACGACACATGATGATACATGACGACACATGATGACACATGACGACACATGACACATGATGACACATGATACCACATGTCACATGATGACACATGATGACACATGACACCACATGATGACACATGACGACACATGACAACACATTACACCACATGACACCACATGACACACGATGACACATGACAACAAATGACACATGACGAAACAACACATGACACCACATGACACCACATGACCCACATGACACATGATGATGCATGACAACACATGACGACACATGACGACACATGATGACACATGACACCACATGACAAATGACACCACATGACGACACATGATGACACATGATAATACATGACACATGACGAAACATGACACCACATGACACATGATGACACATGACACCACATGACGACACATGATGACACATGACAAAACATGATGACACATAACACCACATGACACATGATAACTGTGAGAAGTTGGCCTGATAGGTAGTGTTTCCAATTCTGGAACCACTGAGTATCAGTCCAAACAAACCCCAAAGATGTCAGGTTGTAAGTCAACCTTGTAGACAAGCTATCCTAGTGGTAGCATGGACTAAGCAGCCTTAAAGGCTTAACTTAAGAGGTCGTGTTAAGCGAGCTGTTTTACCACATACAATCCTGTAATCAAATGAAAGGACACCACACAAGTATATATTATAAAAATATATGTATTTATTTCTAAATTACTCCCCAGTACTCTTTATGAGGAAAGGGGCACAAGCGTTAAATCAAAAGCACTGTTACAAATATAAAGTTGCACGTTTATGGATGAGGGCGGGTGGCCACTCAGACCATATATTAAAAAAGTGGTATAAGTAACACTTATCGAACAATGGTTAGGCCTAGGGCCTAGAGATTCGCTGGGAGCAGTCAGGACAAGCAATGAAGAAGTCGGGAGTAGCCCACAGGAGACGGGTGCAGCACGGAAAGTGCGGCGCGCACCAATGCACTGTCAATGGTGCGTAAAAGTCAGTTAAAGTGAATAAAAAGATACTTCCGCTGAACCTAGGAACACAAAACTTTAGACACAGACCCTAGAGGTGTGTACCAGTGTAAAGACACCGGCGTTGCAAAGTTACCTCACCCACAGGCCGTGGGTGCACAGGGTCGAAGTGGCGTCGGGTTCTGTCACGCAGGTTCTGGGTGCTTGGAGCTGTTGCAGCTGCAGGCGTTGTGAAGCAGAAGTGTCCGGTGCGATCCAAGGGTGGATCGATGTAGAAAAGTACCTGAAAGCAGAGGGGACAGAGTCTGGGTCACTCAGCAGTGACCAGGGTGGAACCAGGACGGAACCAGGCAATGTCGGGCGCAATCAGGCGGTTGTCGATAGGCTTCTCTCCGCTGTCACGTGGGTTCTGGGGCATCTGCGACGTCCAGGAGCAGGTCACGATCTGTCCCACGTAGGCTCTCGCCGTCAGCACCGTCGGCTTGAAGATTGTAGCAAACAGCACTTGGCAAAAGTAATCCACGCGGAACCGGGAGATTGCTTATCACTCGAACCAGGAGGGTCAGAGTGGGTGCTCCTTTTCACAGGAGCTGGTGCAGGTCTGGAGCAACCAGAAAAGCAAGTCGGATTTCAAAGTTCGTCGGCACAGGGGCCACAAGCCAGCTGGCAAGTGACCGGGCCAACGCGTCGAGCGCACACAAGCAGAAGGGCCCCACGCAGCACTCAGCGAGTGTGGAGGGGTGAGCTTTGGTGCAAGTGGAGCTCGGGGCTGGGGCTTCTCAAACCCCGGTGTACAGCTTCGAGGGTCACTCGTGGGCCGCACGGTCAGCGTCTCGTGGCCTTTTCAAGATGGCGTGCCCCACGCTTCCGGTCGCCTCCACGGGTCTCAGCTCTGCAGGGACTGTGGATCGGGCAGGTAGAAGGCAGGCAAGCTTGATCTCGTCGATCTCTGTCGCTCGAGTTCCGGCGGGAACTGCAACAAAGCAAGGGTCGAGGGCTGGATGGTGCCTGTTTGCACAGGGTGGTCACTCCTTGACCACAAGGGAGATTCTTCAGTCTTCTCACGTCGTGTAGAAAGTCGAAGGGTCCAGATTTCGTTTCTTATGTTTCTTCAGGATGATCTGAGGTCCGTTGGGACTGCTCCCCCTCTTATTCGAATCTAGGGGGTTGGACATCCTGCTAGGTCCCCTCCTATGGGTGGGACCCAGGAGGGGGGTGGTTACACCCCTCTCCTTTGATCCTGGCCGCGCTGGGACAGGGGCTGGGAGGCCCCAGAACCGGTTTGGCCGGATCCTGCAAGGGGCAGCCTTGTGCTCCCCAGGCAGTGTCTGGTTTCATTGAAACCTCCCTACTCCAATCCACTATCTCCTGTCTGGGGTGGTTTGACACCGCCCTGTGACAGGAAACTCTTTGTCCAGGCCTCCTCTGCCGGGTTTCGGTCAGCAGCAGGAGGTCAGACCCGTGTCTGTGGCAGGGGCATCCATTTTGTGGATCTGAGGCTCATTTTTAAATCAACCGCGTTTCAGTAAAGTAACATGTCTTCTCCCTCTAGAAGGGTGGAATTCTATCCCCGTCGCCAGAACTGGCGAGGGGATAGTATTCCAATTCGTATGACACCTTACACGACATGTTTTGATAAAGCCAAACCAAAGTTGCTATATAACCGCGAGGATTATAATGCGCTTAAGAGTATATGGTATGGCATTATCCCGGATCAGCTTAGGGAGTTGTTCCCGACAGCTGCAGACAGGCTCAGCTCATGCCAGAGCACCATCTCACATAAAACCACGCACTCTGCCTCCAGGATTGATGAGGCCTTCCATAGGAGTGGCTTACAGGCTATATATGTGTCCAGATATAGGTTTAGATATAGGTATACTATATCTAAGCAAGGGATAGTATTCCACTTGCCCCAGCTGAGTGATCAGCCAGTTGTGTCAATTTAGATAGCCAGCCAGGGGTGGCAAAAGATATGCTGCAGCCCCTGGTAGGCCTTGGATGCACCTATGCCCTGGGCACCTATAGTGCTCTGTACAGGGGCTGATAAGGTGACCCAAGCCAATCTAGTTATGCACCTAGGGTACATGGAATCCATTTTACAGAGAGAGCAGATAGCCTGGGGCCCTGATTAGCAGGGAACCAGGCCAACTAAGTCGAAAACCAGCTAAACACAGGGCAAAAAATCTGGGGTAACCATAGTCAGGTAGCCACCTTCCTACATAACCCCCCCCCAAACGAAAGGAGATAAGGCTATCCTTGGCCAGGTAAGCCTTTATTGCCTGAGTGGCCATATAAGGAAGTACCTGCACTAGCATGGGTACCCCCTGTCTCATGGTCCACTAAGCAGTCCCTCACCCTAGGGGTATTAGAGGGTCTCCACCATAGGGAATCACTACCTTGGGTGTGTTTATGCAAAGTTAAAGGCTGGTTTGGATATGGAGTATTGAAGTGAGGCTCCACTATTTTTGGGCTCAACTTCCTCCAATTATCTTCCACCATATGTGCCTTTCTTTCTTCAACTGAGTTGCACTGAGCTCTCAGGGTCAACCTCTGGCTACCTAAAGCTGGAGGCTGGGTCCCTCTGTTTGGCTTGCTGGAGGGACAGTTCAGGTTTGGGCCCTTTGGGTCCCAGGTTTGGCTGTGCCCAACAGAATCCATCTGTGGGAGGTCCCTAACTACTTTTAAGGGGGCTCCCTCAGGAGTTTTTAAAGTTTTCACCTTACTAGGGCTACTAGTTTTGGTGCCCCTAATCTGTTGATGGGGGTGCTTTATTTGACAGGGGGCCCTCTGGGTCTCACTGTCCTTCTTGTCCTCTGCAGCCCTGAGCTGACTAAGGCAAGGTAGAGAGGGGCAGGTTACCTGCTCCAGACTGGATCCCACCTGAGAAGGGTCCACTGCCATCAGAGGCTCTGTCAGGCCAGGCCTAACAACCTCTGGGGCAGTTCCTTCATCAGGGGTAAGATCAGTTCCCTGAGGAGGCTGATCCTGTCCTACTGTCTGGTGAGGGGGAGATTTCTCTTCCTCCTCCATGCTCTCAGTTTGGGTGGAGTGATCCATCATTTCAGGCTTCACAACACACATATCTGTTTGAGTTTGGGCTGTGGCCATCACAGCCCCACCAACCTTTTCAGGAGGAGACTCAGTTTGGGTTTCTGCTGTTATCATAACAGCTTTGCTATTCTGGTTTGGAAGAGCTTCTGGTAAAGATGGGGCAGAGAGTTGCTCAGCCCTACCAACCTTTTCAGGAAGGACATCTTGAATTGGGGCTATAGCCAGTACAGCCCCACTAACCTTTCCATTGGAATTTACCATTCTAGAATGGATTTCCTGTTCAACCTCAGCCCAGGCTGAGATTTCCAAATCATTACCCAGTAGACAGTCTACAGGCAAGTTTGGTGACACTGCCACTCTCTTTGGGCCAATGACACCTCCCCAGCTGAGACTTACTACTGCCATGGGATGATTTGTTTGGATGCCATCAATGTTTGTTACCTGGTATGTGGCACCTGGTAAAAGTTGCTTAGAGGGGACTATACAGTCAGCCACCATGGTGATGCTAGCCCCTGTGTCTCTAAAAGATTCAACTTTCAAACCATTGATGATGGGTTCTTGTCTATATTTGCTCAAGGTATTTGGGCAAACAGAGAAGTTGGCAAACCCCATGCCAGTCTCATAGACAAGATTATTTGGGGATGGGGATCTGGATAGGCCAGGGTCCCCCTGGGCTCCAAAAGTAAACCCACCCAGATTCCTGGGTGTGCTCTCACTTCCTGGGGTATTACTGCTAACAGTAACAGGAGGTGTTGGAGCTGGCTTTGGAGGTATGTTTTCTTTATTGCCATTCTTGGGACAACAGCTGTCTGTTTTGTAATGCCCCACCTGTTTACAGGCATGGCAATAAGGCTTTTTCTCTGTTGAAGAAGTGTCTTGGGACCCACCCCCCTTCTTGGAGTTTTGGGGCCCTGGGGAAGTGTTTTCTTTACTTTTATCCCCACCCTTATCTTGAGGCTTGGTAGACTCCTTCTTCTGGTTATTGTCCTGATTCTTAGGCCTAATCCTGGTTCTGACCCACTTATCTGCCCTCTTTCCCAATTCTTGGGGAGAGGTCAAATCTGAGTCCACCAGGTGCTGGTGTAAGAGCTGGTTCTGACAATTACTAAGGATCTGCTCCCTCATAATCAAATTATACAATCCTGTGAAGTCATGTACTTTACTGCCATTCAGCCAACCCTCCAGAGCCTTAGTTGTACAATCAACAAAATCAGTCCAGTCCTGAGTCTGTGTCTTCGGGGTATCTCTGAACTTTAACCTGTACTGTTCAGTGGTTAAGCCAAACCCATCTATCAGAACACTTTTCAGGACTTTGTAATTGCTGGCATCCTCATGTCTGACAGTGAGGAGCCTATCCCTCCCTTTCTCTGAAAAGGAGTACCATAAGATTGCTGCCCACTGTTCCTCAGGAACCTGCTGTACCATGCAGGCTCTCTCCAGAGCAGTCATCCATTTGTGGATGTCATCCCCTTCCTGATAGGGGGGCACAATCTTTGTCAGGTTTCTACTATCATAGGACCTGGGTTTCTCTTTAGGAATTTTGCTGCCACCAGTGGCATCTAAGCCACTTAATTTCTGTTCCCTAGCCAAGGTAAGTTTAGCTTGAGCCAAGGTAAGTTTAGCTTGAGCCAGAGCTACCTCCTCCCTCTCTATCTGGAGTTGGACAGCCCTCATTCTGGCCCTATGCTCTTTTCTCTGGGAGGAAGTCATCCCTCTTTGAGATTCTCTTGAGGCACTAGAAAGGTGAGAGTCCCTTGACAGAGATCTCTCCCTTCTATTACCTGGGAGAATTTGGTTATGAGATCTGGAGTGGTGCTGGCCCTCTCCATTCCCATGTAGGTCCAAGTTGGCCTGGTTAAGCCTGGCAACCTGTACCTGGTTTCCCTGCTGATCCTGATCTTCAGGCTCTTCTACATCAGAGCCTTCCTCTTCCTCTTCCTCCTCCTCTTCTTCTGGAAGATTCTCATTCTCAGGGGAGTTTATCCCTTCACCTGAATCTAAGGGAGCCTGACTCACCTTATCTAGATCATCCTTTTCTAGGAGAGCTATTAGGGAAGGAATAGTAGGGCCTCTGCCCTTTTTTAGCCCCCTGGCTGTGCACAAGGCACTCAGGTCTTTGTGGCTAAGGTTGTCATATCTGGATGTTGTCCCTATAGGATCAACTTCTACAGGAGCAGAGCCTGAGGCTCTACCTGTATCAGACATGACTGCTAGTGAGGTGTAAGTGGTGCACTTACCTACACTAAGTGGTTTCCTACTGTACCTTGCTAGTGAGTTGTAGTCAGGGTGTACTAATTCCTTTAATCTACAACTACTAAGTTCAGTAGAACTTAATATGCTAAGCTTTTGATTTATATGTACCTAGAGGTACTTGATGTGATCTTTCAATTTGATAAAGATTGCAATGGTAAAACAAACAGCAAGCTCAAATCCCACCGCTGCACACCAATGTGAGAAGTTGGCCTGATAGGTAGTGTTTCCAATTCTGGAACCACTGAGTATCAGTCCAAACAAACCCCAAAGATGTCAGGTTGTAAGTCAACCTTGTAGACAAGCTATCCTAGTAGTAGCATGGACTAAGCAGCCTTAAAGGCTTAACTTAAGAGGTCGTGTTAAGCGAGCTGTTTTACCACATACAATCCTGTAATCAAATGAAAGGACACCACACAAGTATATATTATAAAAATATATGTATTTATTTCTAAATTACTCCCCAGTACTCTTTATGAGGAAAGGGGCACAAGCGTTAAATCAAAAGCACAGTAAAACATATAAAGTTGCACAATTATGGATGAGGGCGGGTGGCCACTCAGACCATATACTAAAAAAAGTGGTATAAGTAACACTTATCGAACAATGGTTAGGCCTAGGGCCTAGAGATTCGCTGGGAGCAGTCAGGACTAGCAATGATGAAGTCGGGAGTAGCCCACAGGAGACGGGTGCAGCACGGAAAGTGCGGCGCGCACCAATGCACTGTCAATGGTGCGTAAAAGTCAGTTAAAGTGAATTAAAAGATACTTCCGCTGAACCTAGGAACACAAAACTTTAGACACAGACCCTAGAGGTGTGTACCAGTGTATAGACACCGGCGTTGCAATGTTACCTCACCCACAGGCCGTGGGTGCACAGGGTCGAAGTGGCGTCGGGTTCTGTCACGCAGGTTCTTGGTGCTTGAAGCTGTTGCAGCTGCAGGCGAGGTGAAGCAGAAGTGTCCGGTGGATCCAAGGGTGGATCTGAAGTGGTGAAGACCCGAAAGCAGAGGGGACAATGTTCAAAGTCACTGACCAGTGACCACCGTGGAACCAGATTGGAACCAGGCAAAGTCGGGTGCAAACAGGTGATCAGGGGTTGCTTCTCTCTGCAGCCACGTGGACACCAAGAGGTCAAGGACGTCCAGGAGTCGATCACGAGCTGTGCTTTGAAGGCTCTAGCTGATGGCGGTGTCGGCAACTCGATTGAAGCAAACAAGCCTTGGCTAATGCAAGCCACGGGTAAAGTGAAAAAAGCTTATTACTCGGACCAGCAAGGTCAGAGCGAATACTCCTTTCTACAGGAGCGAGGGCAGGTCTGGAGCAACCAGACCCACAGTGTAAATTGTAGGTTTCGTCGCCAAGATGGCCGCTGACCACGTGACAAGCGGCCGGGATGGTGAGTCGAGTGGCAAAAAACAAAAGGGCCCCACGCAGATCGTAGAGATGCTGGAGGGCTGGTCTTTGGTGCAAATGCTGCACGGTTGTGGGGCTTCTCAAACCCCAAAGCACAGAGTCGAGGGTGCCTCGGGTGCTGCGCAGTCAGCGTCTCAGGGGTCTTTCAAGATGGCCGCTCCCACGTCTCTCGGTGCCTCCACGGGTCCCTTCTTTGCAGGGACTGTGGATCGGGCTGGGAGAAGTCTGGGAAGCTGTGTCTTGTCAGGCTCTGCACTCGGGCTCTGGCGGGAGGCGGCGGCAAAGCAGACGTCGAGGTGCTGGGTGATGCCTGTGTTCACAGGGTGGCCCCTCCTAGGCCACAAGGGAGATGCTCTTCAGTCTTCTGTCATCAGAATGTCGAAGTCCAGTCGTCTTCTTAGTTTAAAGTTGATTTCAGGATGATCTGAGTTGCATTGGCACTGCTCCCCCTCTTATTCCAATCTGAGGGGTGGATCTCCTGCTAGGTCCCTCCCCTATGGGTGGGACCAGGAAGGGGGGTGGTTACACCCCCTTTCCTTTGTCCAGGTCTCACTGGAGCTGGGGCTGGGCTGCCCCAGAACCGGTTTGACAGGATTATGCAAGGGGAAGCCTTGTGCTCCCCAGGCACTGTCTGGTTTCATTCAAACCTCCCTGCTACAATCCACTATCTCCTGTCTGGGGTGGTGTCACACCTCCCTGTGACAGGAAATCCTTTGTCCAGGCCTCCTCTGCTGAGTTTCGGTCAGCAGCAGGAGGTCAGACACGTGTCTGTGGCAGAAGCATCCATTTTGTGGATCTGAGGCTCTTTTAAAAATCAACCGCATTTTAGCAAAAGTAACATGTCGTCCCCTCTAGAGGGGTGGAATGCTACCCCCGTTGCCAGGACTGGCGAGGGGGTAGTATTCCAATTCGTATGACACCTTACACGACATGTTTTGATAAAGCCAAACCAAAGTTAACATATAACCGCGAGGATTATAATGCACTTAATAGTATATGGTTTGGCATTATCCTGGATCAGCTTAGGGAGTTGTTCCCGACAGCTGCAGACAGGCTCAGCTCATGCCAGAGCACCATCTCACATAAAACCACGCACTCTGCCTCCAGGATTGATGAGGCCTTCCATAGGAGTGGCTTACAGGCTATATATGTGTCCAGATATAGGTTTAGATATAGGTATACTATATCTAAGCAAGGGGTGATTACACCCACTTGCCCCAGCTGAGTGATCAGCCAGTTGTGTCAATTTAGATAGCCAGCCAGGGGTGGCAAAAGATATGCTGCAGCCCCTGGTAGGCCTTGGATGCACCTATGCCCTGGGCACCTATAGTGCTCTGTACAGGGGCTGATAAGGTGACCCAAGCCAATCTAGTTATGCACCTAGGGTACATGGAATCCATTTTACAGAGAGAGCAGATAGCCTGGGGCCCTGATTAGCAGGGAACCAGGCCAACTAAGTCGAAAACCAGCTAAACACAGGGCAAAAAATCTGGGGTAACCATAGTCAGGTAGCCACCTTCCTACAATAACACATGACGCCATATGACAAATGATGACACATGACACATGACACATGACACCACATGACACTTGACACATGATGACACATGACACCACACGACTCCACATGATACATGACAACACATGGCAACATATGATGACACATGATGACGCATGGCACATGACACCACATGACACATGACACCACATGACACCACATGACACCACATGACACCACATGATGACACATGATGACACATGACGACACATGACAAATGATGACACATGACACCACATGATACCACATGACACCACATGGCACCACATGATGACACATGGTGACACATGACGACACATGACGACACATGACGACACATGATACGCGATGACACATGACACCACATGACACCATATGATACCACATGATACCACATGACACATGATGACACATGATGACACATGATGACACATGATGACACATGATGACACATGACACCTCATGACCCACATGACACATGATGACACATGATGACACATGACACCACATGACCCACATGACCCACATGGCACATGATGACACATGACAACACATGACATCACATGACCCACATGACACATGATGACACATGACAAAACATGACATGACATGGACACATGACCCACATGATGACACATGACAACACATGACACCACATGACCAACATGACACATGATGACACCTCATGACCCACATGACACATGATGACACATAATGACACATGACACCACATGACCCACATGACCCACATGACACATGACAACACATGACACCACATGACCCACATGACACATGATGACACATGCATGACAACACATGACAATACATGGACACATGACACATGATCCACATGATGACACATAACACCACATGCCGACACATGATGACACATGACAACACATGACGACACATGATGACACATGACACCACATGACAAATGACACCACATGACGACACATGATGATACATGACGACACATGATGACACATGACGACACATGACACATGCTGACACATGACACCACATGACGCATGACAACACATGACGACACATGACGACACATGATGACACGTGACACCACATGACAAATGGCACCACATGACGACACATGATGATACATGACGACACATGATGACACATGATGACACATGACACATGATGACACATGATACCACATGTCACATGATGACACATGATGACACATGACACCACATGATGACACATGACGACACATGACAACACATGACACCACATGACACCACATGACACACGATGACACATGACAACAAATGAAACATGACGAAACAACAACACATGACACCACATGACACCACATGACCCACATGACACATGATAATGCATGACAACACATGACGACACATGACGACACATGATGACACATGACACCACATGACAAATGACACCACATGACGACACATGATGACACATGATAATACATGACACATGACGAAACATGACACCACATGACACATGATGACACATGACACCACATGACGACACATGATGACACATGACAAAACATGATGACACATAACACCACATGACACATGATAACACATGACGCCATATGACAAATGATGACACATGACACATGACACATGACACCACATGACACTTGACACATGATGACACATGACACCACATGATACATGACAACACATGGCAACATATGATGACACATAATGACGCATGGCACATGACACCACATGACACCACATGACACTTGACACATGATGACACATGACACCACATGACTCCACATGATACATGACAACACATGGCAACATATGATGACACATGATGATGCATGGCACATGACACAACATGACACCACATGACATCACAACACTTGATGGCACATGACATACCCTTTGGAAACCGACCCTCTAAATTCTAATGATGTCCTCCCTTCATTCGCAGGGTCGCTCTGCCTCACTAGGCATTTGGCCATCACGCTCGCTGCATGAACGCCACCGGCATGATCTACCCCGGTGAGCCTCCCCATCTCCATCCTCCCCCACTGCGCTGTGAAAATTGACACTTTTGCCAAATATCAAGTAGATTGTCCTATGTCACAGCATGCTCATTTAGTATATCCATCCTCCCCCCACTGCGCCGTGAAAATTGACACTTTCGCCGAATAGCGAGTGGATTGTCCTATGTCACAGCCTGCTCATTTAGTATACTTAGTGCACTCCGGTCTCATCTAAATGCGCCGCCCGCACAACCGGCTCTTCCTTAGTTTAGGATTCTTTACATAGGTAATCACTTCCCGGGCAAGCCTCATTGTACCTATGTAGAACAGAGTACATTTCTCCCCTTCCTTCCGACGTTTTCTGTTCACTCTGAAATGACTATTCATTATCACGACCCCCTGTACAGAGCTGGAATTGAGTAGCTAACTCTACTCCTACAGGAACCCACTGATCACCTCCACATTGATCCACCTGATGCCACACACACCTCGTTGTGCGTTTTAAATCATAGATAGGTTCACCTTCACTCAGTCACCATTGCAATAGGAAAATTTGTTATGTACATGTCCACCACTAAATGTATGTATGCCTTCTCTCTCCTCCCTGCCTTAGGCACTAGAGGCTTACGACCATAAGGCATTTATTAAATGTCCTGATGATGGTCTCCATTGTTAAGTAGTAGGACCAAAACACCGTCGACCTGTTGTGCACCTTATACAAAAACTTGATCCATATGTTATTTATATGTAATAGTACGTGCCTGATATTTCTGTACAAACAATTTTTACAGAAACTGCTGCTTTTGCCTTAACAAGCCCTGCTTTGTCTTCTGTCAACCTTCGGTACTGATCTGTGTTTGGGTACAGGCTTGTGCCCCAAACTGGTGATTTGTTGATGGTATTCCTTTTGTATAAAACTTTCAATTGAGTAAAAAATTGAAGACCTCTGTCCGGCTGGACATGTCGCTCCAAATATAGAATTGATTTTGTCTATATTCATTGTCTCACATATATTTCCTATGCATGGGACCGTTGTTTTTTACAAAAAAAACACATGACACATGACGACACATAACACCACATGAAATGTGATTACACATGACAACACATGACATGACACCAAATAACACCACTTGACACATGACACCACATGTCACTACATGACAAATGACTGACACCACATGATGACACATGACACCAAATGACACCACATGACACCACATGACACCATGTGACACCACATGACACATGACACCACATGACACCACATGAAACCACATGACACCACATGATACATGACTACACATGGCGACACATGGCGACACATGGCGACACATGGTGACACATGACGACACATGGCGACACATGACACATGATGACACATGACACCACATGATACCACATGACACCACATAGCACCACATGATGACACATGATGACACATGACGACACATGACGACACGTGACACACGATGACACATGAAATCACAAGACACCACATGACCACATGACACCACATGACACATGATGACACATGATGACACATGACACCACATGAAGACACATGACGACACATGACGACACATGACAACACATGACACCACATGACACCACATGGCAAATGACACATGACGACAAATGACACGACGACACAACACCAAATGATGCCACAAGATACCACATGACACATGATAACACATGACACCACATGACACCACATGACACATGATGACACATGACGACACATGACACCACATGATGACACATGATGACACATGACACCACATGACACCACATGACACCACAAGACACCACATGACACCACATGATGACACATGATGACGCCTGACGACACATGACACATGATGACACATGACACCACATGACAAATGACACCCCATGATGACACATGATGATACATGATGACACATGATGACACATGATGACACATGACACATGATGACACATGACACCACATGATGCATGACAACACATGACAACACATGATGACACATGATGACACACGACACCACATGACAAATGACACCACATGACGACACATGATGATACATGACGACACATGACGACACATGACGACACATGACGACACATGACACATGATGACACATGATACCACATGACACATGATGACACATGATGACACATGATGACACATGACACCACATGATGACACATGATGACACATGACAACATATGACACATGACACAACACCACATGACACCACAAGATACCACATGACCACACATGACACCACATGACACCACATGACACATGACACCACATGACACCACATGACAACACATGACACCACATGACACCACATGACACATGATGGCACATGATGACACATGACACCATATGATGACACATGATGACACATGACACCACATGAAACCACATGACAACACATGATACCACATGACACCACATGATGACACATGACGACACATGACACATGATGACACATGACACCACATGATACCACATGACACCACATGGCACCACATGATGACACATGATGACACATGACGACACATGACACACGATGACACATGAAACCACATGACACCACATGATACCACATGACACCACATCACACATGATGACACATGATGACACATGACACCTCATGACCCCCATGACACATGATGACACATGATGACACATGACACCACATGACCCACATGACCCACAAGACACATGATGACAAATAACAACACATGACACCACATGACCCACATGACACATGATGATGCATGACAACACATGACGACACATGACGACACATGACGACACATAATGACACATGTCACCACATGACAAATGACAACACATGATGACACATGACGACACATGACGACACATAATGACACATGACACCACATGACAAATGACACCACATGACGACACATGATGATACATGACGACACATGATGACACATGATAATACATGACACATGACGGAACATGACACCACATGACACATGATGACACATGACACCACATGACACCACATGACCCACATGACCCACATGACAAATGATGACACATGACAACACATGACACCACATGACACCACATGACACATGACACCACATGACACCACATGACAACACATGACACCACATGACACCACATGACACATGATGACACATGATGACACATGACACCATATGATGACACATGATGACACATGACACCACATGAAACCACATGACACCACATGATACCACATGACACCACATGATGACACATGACGACACATGACACATGATGACACATGACACCACATGATACCACATGACACCACATGGCACCACATGATGACACATGATGACACATGACGACACATGACGACACATGACACACGATGACACATGAAACCACATGACACCACATGATACCACATGACACCACATCACACATGATGACACATGATGACACATGATGACACATGACACCTCATGACCCCCATGACACATGATGACACATGATGACACATGACACCACATGACCCACATGACCCACAAGACACATGATGACAAATGACAACACATGACACCACATGACCCACATGACACATGATGATGCATGACAACACATGACGACACATGATGACACATGACGACACATAATGACACATGACACCACATGACAAATGACAACACATGATGACACATGATGACACATGACGACACATAATGACACATGACACCACATGACAAATGACACCACATGACGACACATGATGATACATGACGACACATGATGACACATGATAATACATGACACATGACGGAACATGACACCACATGACACATGATGACACATGACACCACATGACACCACATGACCCACATGACCCACATGACAAATGATGACACATGACAACACATGACACCACATAACACCACATGACCCACATGACACATGATGACGCATGACAACACATGACACCACATGACCCACATGACACCACATGACACATGAAACCACATGACGACACATGACAACACATGACAACACATGACAACACATGACACCACATGACACCACATGACACCACATGACACCACATGACACATGATGACAAATGACACATACGGACATGACACCACATGACACCACAAGATACCACATGACACATGACACATGATAACACATGACACCACATAGCACCACATGACACATGACACCACATGACACCACATGACACAACATGACACATGATGACTCATAACACAACATGACACCACATGACACCACATGACCCCACATGACACATGATGACACATGACACCACATGACACCACATGACACATGATGACACATGACACCACATGACACCACATGACACATGACACCATGTGACACCACATGACACATGATGACACATGACAACACATGACACATGATGACACACAACACCACATGACACCACAAGATACAACATGACACATGACACATGATAACACATAACACCACATGACTCCACATGATACATGACAACACATGACACATGACACCACATGACACCACATGACACCATATGACACATGACACATGATAACACATGACTCCACATGATACATGACAACACATGACACTTGACACCACATGACTCCACATGATGACACATGACACCACATGACACATGACACCACATGACACCACATGACACTTGACACATGATGACACATGACACCACATGACTCCACATGATACATGACAACACATGGCAGCATATGATGACACATAATGACACATGACACCACATGATACCACATGACCCCACATGACACATGATGACACATGACACCACATGACACATGACAACACATGACGACTGTAGGAGAGTAGGGTCTGCTATCCTATGGTCACCCCAATTTTTGCTTTTTGCTTCACTGGTTTTCGACTTACTGAGGCTGTGGGCCTGCTAATCAGACCCCCAGCCTGCTGTTCTCTCTCTAAATTTATAATACATGTGCTATAGGTACATACCACAATTGGAAATGGACTCCTTGTCAGCCCCTGTACCAGGCACTATAGGTGCTCAGGGCATAGGTGCCACCAAGGCCTACCAGGGGCTGAAGCATAGCTTTTGCCACCCCTGGCTGGTTCTTAAATTGACACAACTGGCTGATCACTCAGCTGGGGCAAGTGGGTGTAATCACCCCTTGCTTAGATATAGTATACCTATATCTAAACCTATATCTGGACACATATATAGCCTGTAAGCCACTCCTATGGAAGGCCTCATCAATCCTGGAGGCAGAGTGCGTGGTTTTATGTGAGATGGAGCTCTGGCATGAGCTGAGCCTGTCTGCAGCTGTCGGGAACAACTCCCTAAGCTGATCCGGGATAATGCCATACCATATACTCTTAAGCGCCTTATAATCCTCGCGGTTATATAGCAACTTTGGTTTGGCTTTATCAAAACATGTCGTGTAAGGTGTCATACGAATTGGCATACTACCCCCTCGCCAGTTCTGGCGACAGGGATAGCATTCCACCCTTCTAGATGGAGAAGACAAGTTACTTTACTGAAACGCGGTTGATTTAAAATGAGCCTCAGATCCACAAAATGGATGCCCCTGCCACAGACACGGGTCTGGCCTCCTGCTGCTAACCAAAACTCGGCAGAGGAGGCCTGGACAAAGAGTTTCCTGTCACAGGGCGGTGTCAAACCACCCCAGACAGGAGATAGTGGATTGGAGTAGGGAGGTTTCAAAGAAACCAGACACTGCCTGGGGAGCACAAGGCTGCCCCTTGCATAATCCGGCCAAACCGGTTCTTGGGCCTCCCAGCCCCTGTCCCAGCGCGGCCAGGATCAAAGGAGAGGGGTGTAACCACCCCCTTCCTGGGTCCCACCCATAGGAGGGGACCTAGCAGGATGTCCAACCCCCCAGATTCGAATAAGAGGGAGAGCAGTGCCAATGCAACTCAGATCATCCTGAAGGAACATAAGTAACGAATTCTGGACCCTTCGACTTTCTACACGACGTTAGAAGACTGAAGAATCTCCCTTGTGGTCAAGGAGTGACCACCCTGTGCAAACAGGCACCATCCAGCCCTCGACCCTTGCTTTGTTGCAGTTCCCGCCGGAACTCGAGTGACAGAGATCGACGAGATCAAGCTTGCCTGCCTTCTACCTGCCCGATCCACAGTCCCTGCAGAGCTGAGACCAGTGGAGGCGACCAGAAGCGTGGGACACGCCATCTTGAAAAGGCCACGAGACGCTGACCGTGCAGCCCACGAGTGATCCTCGAAGCTGTGCACCGGGGTTTGAGAAGCCCCAGCCCCGATCTCCACTTGCACCAAAGCTCACCCCTCCACACTCGACGAGTGCTGCGTGGGGCCCTTCTGCTTGTGTGGGCTTGACGCGTTGGCCCGGTCACTTGCCAGCTGTCTTGTGGCCCCTGTGCCGACGAAACTTGAAATACGACTTGCTTTGCTGGTTGCTCCAGATCTGCACCAGCTCCTGTGAAAAGGAGCCCCCACTCTGACCCTCCTGGTCCGAGTGATAAGCAATCTCCCGGTTCCGCGTGGATTGCTTTTGCCAAGTGCTGTTTGCTGCAATCTTGAAGCCGACGGTGCTGACGGCGAGAGCCTACGTGGGACAGACCGTGACCCGCTCCTGGACGTCGCAGATGCCCCAGAGCCCACGTGACAGCGGAGAGAAGCCTATCGACAACCACCTGATTGCGCCCGACATTGCCTGGTTCCGTCCTGGTTCCACCCTGGTCACTGCTGAGTGACCCAGACTCTGTCCCCTCTGCTTTCAGGTACTTTTCTACTTCGATCCACCCTTGGATCGCACCGGACACTTCTGCTTCACATCGCCTGCAGCTGCAACAGCTCCAAGCACCAAGAGCCTGCGTGTCAAGACCCGACGCCACTTCGACCCTGTGCACCCACGGCCTGTGGGTGAGGTAACATTGCAACGCCGGTGTATATACACTGGTACACACCTCTAGGGTCTGTGTCTAAAGTTTTGTTCCTCTAGGTTCAGCGGAAGTATCTTTTAATTCACTTTATCTAACTTTTACGCACCATTGACATTGCATTGGTGCACGCCGCACTTTCCGTGCTGCACCCGTCTCCTGTGGGCTACTCCCGACTTCAGCATTGCTAGTCCTGACTGCTCCCAGCGAATCTCTAGGCCCTAGGCCTAACCATTGTTCGATAAGTGTTCCTTATACCACTTTTTTAGTATATGGTCTGAGTGGCCACCCGCCTTCATCCATAATTGTGCAACTTTATATGTTTTACTGTGCTTTTGATTTAACGCTTGTGCCCCTTTCCTCATAAAGAGTACTGGGGAGTAATTTAGAAATAAATACATATATTTTTATAATATATACTTGTGTGGTGTCCTTTCATTTGATTACAGGATTGTATGTGGTAAAACAGCTCGCTTAACACGACCTCTTAAGTTAAGCCTTTAAGGCTGCTTAGTCCATGCTACCTCTAGGATAGCTTGTCTAACAAGGTTGACTTACAACCAGACATCTTTGGGGTTTGTTTGGACTGATACCCAGTGGTTCCAGAATTGGAAACACTACATATCAGGCCAACTTCTCACAACGACACATGATGACACATGACACCACATGACAAATGACATCACATGACGACACATGATGATACATGACGACACATGATGACACATGAACACCGGCGTTGCAATGTTACCTCACCCACAGGCCGTGGATGCACAGGGTCGAAGTGGCGTCGGGTTTTGACACGCAGGCTCTTGGTGCTTGAAGCTGTTGCAGCTGCAGGCGATGTGAAGCAGAAGTGTCCGGTGCGATCCAAGGGTGGATCGAAGTAGAAAAGTACCTGAAAGCAGAGGGGACAGAGTCTGGGTCACTCAGCAGTGACCAGGGTGGAACCAGGACGGAACCAGGCAATGTCGGGCGCAATCAGGCGGTTGTCGATAGGCTTCTCTCCGCTGTCACGTGGGCTCTGGGGCATCTGCGACGTCCAGGAGCAGGTCACGATCTCTCCCACGTAGGCTCTCGCCGTCAGCACCGTCGGCTTCAAGATTGCAGCAAACAGCACTTGGCAAAAGCAATCCACGCGGAACCGGGAGATTGCTTATCACTCGAACCAGGAGGGTCAGAGTGGGGGCTCCTTTTCACAGGAGCTGGTGCATATCTGGAGCAACCAGAAAAGCAAGTTCTATTTCAGTTTTCGTCGGCACAGGGGCCACAAGCCAGCTGGCAAGTGACCGGGCCAACGCGTCGAGCCAAAACAAGCAGAAGGGCCCCACGCAGCACTCGTCGAGTGTGGAGGGGGTAGCTTTGGTGCAAGTGTAGCTCGGGGTGGGGGCTTCTCAAACCCCGGTGCACAGCTTCGAGGATCACTTGTGGGCTGCACGGTCAGCGTCTCGTGGCCTTTTCAAGATGGCGTGCCCCACGCTTCCGGTCACCTCCACTGGTCTCAGCTCTGCAGGGACTGTGGATCGGGCAGGGAGAAGGCAGGCAAGCTTGATCTCGTCGATCTCTGTCGCTCAAGTTCCGGCGGGAACTGCAACAAAGCAAGGGTCGAGGGCTGGTTGGTACCTGTTTGCACAGGGTGGTCACTCCTTGACCACAAGGGATATTCTTCCATCTTCTATCTTGAGTAGAATGTCGAAGGGTCCAGAATTCGTTTCTTATGTTTCTTCAGGATGATCTGAGTTGCATTGGCACTGCTCCCACTCTTATTCGAATCTGGTGGGCTGGACATCCTGCTAGGTCCCCTCCTATGGGTGGGACCCAGGAAGGGGGTGGTTACACCCCTTTCCTTTGATCCAGGCCGTGCTGGGACAGGGGCTGGGAGGCCCCAGAACCGGTTTGGCCAGATTATGCAAGGGGCAGCCTTGTGCTCCCTAGGCAGTGTCTGGTTTCTTTGAAACCTCCCTACTACAATCCACTATCTCCTGTCTGGGGTGGTTTGACACCGCCCTGCGACAGGAAACTCTTTGTCCAGGCCACCATATGCTGAGTTTCGGTCAGCAGCAGGAGGCCAGACCCGTGTCTGTGGCAGAGGCATCCATTTTGTGGATCTGAGGCTCATTTTAAATCAACCACGTTTCAGTAAAGTAACATGTCTTATCCCTCTAGAAGGGTGGAATGCTACCCCCGTCGCCAGAACTGGCGAGGGGGTAGTATTCCAATTCGTATGACACCTCACACGACATGTTTTGATAAAGCCAAACCAAAGTTGCTATATAACCGCGAGGATTATAAGGCGCTTAAGAGTATATGGTATGGCATTATCCCGGATCATCTTAGGGAGTTGTTCCCGACAGCTGCAGACAGGCTCAGCTCATGCCAGAGCTCCATCTCACATAAAACCACGCACTCTGCCTCCAGGATTGATGAGGCCTTCCATAGGAGTGGCTTACAGGCTATATAAGTGTCCAGATATAGGTTTAGATATAGGTATACTATATCTAAGCAAGGGGTGATTACACCCACTTGCCCCAGCTGAGTGTTCAGCCAGTTGTGTCAATTTAAGAACCAGCCAGGGGTGGCAAAAGCTATGCTTCAGCCCCTGGTAGTCCTTGGTGGCACCTATTCCCTGAGCACCTATAGTGCATAGTACAGGGGCTGACAAGGAGTCCATTTCCAATTGTGGTATGTACCTATAGCACATGTATTATGAATTTAGAGAGAGAACAGCAGGCTGGGGTCTGATTAGCAGGCCCACAGCCTCAGTAAGTCGAAAACCAGTGAAGCAAAAAGCAAAAATTGGGGTGACCATAGGATAGCAGACCCTACTCTCCTACAAAGGGACATCTAATTGGGCCTGCCCCAGGTCTGCCCTTGAGGGTCCCCCTGTCCCCAGAAACTCAACCTGATCAGGTTCAAGCTCCTCTGAGACAGTCTCCTCTTGGACTGCAGAATCAGTTTCCTGTGAAACTTGATCCTCAACCTGGGGCAAGTGGGAAGGCACAGCCTTAACCCTCTTGCTCCTTCTCTTGGGTTGTGGTTGGTCTATTGTTTCAAGATCCACCACTGGTTCAGGAAGGCACTTCTTAGCCTGAGACCTTGTCACTGCAAGGACATGAGCTGAAATCCCTAGCATTTCTGCATGAGTCCTGTACTCCACTTCTGACCAAACTGAGTTTTCAAGATCATTGCCTAACAGACAGTCTACTGGGAGGTCTGCACTCACAACAACTTTCTTTAGGCCATCTACCCCTCCCCAGGAGAAGTTCACAACAGCCACACTATGTGAAGTAGTGGAGTTGCTTGCATTGGTCACTAGGTAACTTTCACCTAGTACAATCTGACCAGGGTCCACAAAGTCAGGTGTCACCATAGTGACACTGGCACCAGTGTCCCTGTAGGCCTGAGCCAGTTTCTCATTGATTAAGGGAGTCTGCCTATATTTGCCCAGGTTACTGGGGCTTACTGCAGTGGTCAAAGATAAGTCCACATCATATAGGAGAACTGCCTGTGTGGGGATTCTGACTAGGCCAGATTCCACCTCAGTACCCAGGGTCAACCCTACTAAACCCTTTGGCTGTGTACCACCACTGCTAACTGTACTAGGGGGTGCAGGTGCTTTAGGAGCTGCAGTGGTGGGGACTGGATTTTTCTTAGTGCATTCACTGCCCCAGTGTGAAACTGATTTGCAGGTATTACACCAAGGTTTCTTTGGGCCATCATTCTTCTTTTTCTTGCTTCCATTTTGGGAACCCCCTCCTTATTGCTAGTTTGGGGGCCTGAAGACTTCTGGTCCTTTTCTTTATCTTTCTGATTCCCACCCTTCTGGTCTGTTTTCTTCTGGTCACCTTGGTTCTGGTTTTTCTGCTTAATCCTTGTTCTTGAGGAAATATAAATTTTATGGTCAAGTTGTGTTCCCTAGCGCGTACCCCACAGTCTCCATGTACCAGCTTAAAGTGCATGTAACTTCCCTCCTGTGCCAGCTAGGAAGACGCAAATACATTTGCGTCCAACGTCAACATGTCCTCTTTCAGACCCACCCTGAATGGGTTAATTAGTCCGTTCCTAAGTATGCTATGCCAATGTCTTTTTGTAGTGTACCTTACACGTTTTTTCTGCTCTGGCAAAGTAGGCCCTGAATTTCTGCCATTGAGCCTTTTTTCTGGCTTCTGACTCTGAAAGCCTCAGCCCAGGCTGCCTCTGTACCCGTGAACTCTGACTTACTTCCAGCGTGGCCCACCGCGCTCAGCTCAGCCTGCTGCCTGCCAAGACTGACTATAACCTTCGAGTTATCTGTTCCGCTCCTCGAAAATACATTCCTGCCTACTAGCTTCAGTAAACATCCCCCTCAGCTACCGAGCCAAAGGGCCGACCTGTCTCAGTGCAAGTAATTCATAGCCTCTGTTACCATGCTCCCATGGAAGGCCCCGTGCCCCCACGCTTCTCATGCGGACACTCAGGCGCATATACACGCATTCACAGTCAGTATAGAATAGTTTCTACCCCAGAGACCTTTCCGTCCAGATAATATGGTTCCCAAACATCAGATATCAGATATGATAGAAGTACGAGTTGATCTGACATGCCAGACTTCTGTCTCTTTCCGTTAGCGTAAATGTCAAGTCCCCTGCACCCTCCAGTTTCACGTCAATCACACGTCATGCAGCTGCGCGCGCATCCTAGCTTCCGATTTCTGCTGACATTGCAACATTTCTGTTAGTGCCACCCCTTTGTGACACCTACCTGTGACGTTTCTAGCACACACCTCCAGTTCACGCCTAGTCCACGCCTTCTGATTACGTACTAGTAGCACGTGGATACTGTTATCTTGTTTTCTCTCAGCTGTTACGCCTACTGTATTGCTTCCTATGACATGAATTAAGTATATAAGCTATGTATTGTCAATAAAATGTAGCGCGCTCTCTCTATCCCTTCTTCCACCCCTGTGGTGGGAAGAACATGATATCTTGGTCATGACCATTCCTTTTGAGGAATAAAACCCCTAAGAACTCTAACACCACGGACTCTGGTTTTTTCTTTCCGATTTGAGTTATTATTGATTAAGTACTTACCTGCATAGAAATTAAGAGGGTAAATTATATATTTACATCATTTTGGCGCCCGAATAGGGACCCCTCCCCCACCTCACGCGCCGGTTGGTGCGTTGCAAGCTCTGTCCCCTGCCATCAGTTAGATGGAAACTACGCGTACCGGCAGGATTTCCTGCATCTCCCTCTGACCCACGGAGGTGACGAAGACTGCGATCAGTACCCAGACGAGGCGGTGAGGAGTGCGGAGGATCCCGACCAGAGCCTAGCCGAAAGAAGCAAGGTCCGAGGTGTCGAGAGGCCCACCAGTTTTCCGAAGTTTTCCGAAGTTTTCCGAAGTGTCGAGTCGAGTCCAGTCGAGTTTCCGAGGCCTTCTGTTTCCGTGCTTCCCGGTGAGTACCATTGCTGGGACGTATCTAGACGGGTTTGGGTACACAAGTCCGGTCTGCACTGTTTTTAGGCAGTGTATCTGTACTGTTTAGCAGTACATCCAGTATAGGGGGTAGTCATATATGTCTCAAATGTCTTTTCATGTGATTAATGTCGTGGTATGAATGTGACCGTTTTTAATGTGTATTATTGTGTTTCTTGTATAACTAGCTGTATCCAGTATTAAGTAGTTAGGATTGAGCATTCAGTACCCAGTAAACAAGATGCCGTTTTTCAACAAGTTAAAGCAGATAGGAACTAGGAAAGGGATACTAGAGGAAGAAATTCCTATCCCCCCTAGGGACACTCCAGGTAACTTTATGTACCACAAGCATGGCATAGATGCCATATTATATCTAGATTTATGGGCTGACTATACTAAGCATCTAGACGAAAGACACAGATGGCCTGTTACCGGAACATGGGATGCCGAGTGCATCATGAAGGTAGAGGAAGTACTATGGAAAAAGAAAGCCAGACAATCTCAGAAAGACGCCATAGAGTTTTGGCGTAAGGAATCACACAAGCGTGCTGAAAAAGCACTACGTAGTGAAAACAGACTTAAAGAATCAAGCAAGGCCCAAGAAAACAAGTTAGTTACCGAGGGGATCCGAGTAAAATCAGAGAAAGTAGACCGCGCACGAAATAACCTCGTAAACGGTATGTATCTCGCGGCCGAGGGTTCGCCTGAAGCCATTTCTGATATACCGAAAAATCTGCCGCCACCATTAGTTCCAACTAAAGTAATGCATAAGACTACTAAAGACATATTCCTGAATTCCTATCTAGAGGATGTAGCACCCGCTTACACCAACCTCCCTGTCCGCACCCTGCCTGACGACAGGGACGGGGGTGGTAACCCGCCCCAAGATCCTACTCCGCCAGTACCACAACAGAATGCTCCTGCTCCACCACCCCCACCACTTCCCGCACCTAAAGTTGATCTACCGAAACCACTTCTACCTGATCCTACTAAAAAACAAATTCAAGCTCAGATACAGACTCCGCCGAGAGATAATGCCCAAGCTTCCGCCTCAGGGGGTGCGGCAGGGGGTCTTCATACACCGCCGTTAACACGCAGGTTACAGCTCGCGGATTTGCGGAATCCTTATGCGTTCAAGTCACCCCGCCTTGATGCATTCAAAGAAAACCTTTCAGTTTGCAGATATGATCCCGTACCCGGTAAAGATGATATAATGATGCTGGCATCACTACGGTTAAGATCTGCTACTGATTTCCTGCTGTGCTATGCAGGAATGAAGGACCGCCTAGATAGAATATATGAGTTTGTTCAGACGGGGAAAGACCCTGACAGTATTCAGGAGGCCATGGAGCGTCAGAAAGTTGACATTCAAGCACAGATACTACGTTTTTTCATAAATTGCCTAATAAGAGAACGAGACAGGCCTGGAACAGATCAGAGTGAATTAGATGCACTAAACAAGTGGGGTCAAAATATATCTGAAGGAAAACATGACAAGGGGACTTGCATAGCCAGTATGTACAAGAAAATTAGAAAAGCAGTGATAGAAATACACCAAAAAGAGAAAGAAAAGGCTTCCTCCGAGGAGGAAGAAGAACTTGAAGAACCAGAAAAGACTACAGATACTATAGCATATGTAGGTAAGGGAACTTACCTTAGGAAAGGTATCCGTCCAGAAAGCAAGAGAGTTTTTCTCTCTGCCTTAACAAACCCGAATTCTGCGGAACATCAGTTCCAGGAGACCGATAAAAGACTCAGAGACCGAGTGGGGTACCACATACTCAATTCGATGGATGAACAAGAACTAGCCCGGTCAGCATATTATGGGCTGAAAACCCGGATATATATAATGATGACACAGTAGCACAGACATTTCTGAACCTCTCCCCAGACGAACAGAAATTAGCAGGTGTATACATGATTCAGCACCTCCTCACGAAATACAGAGACCAACATTCTGATCCAGGTCCCTTACATGAAACATTAGAAGCACTACTCATGGATAGATGGAGAGGTCACAGTACCAAGTTAATACAAATAATTCTAGAACAACGACATAGATATAACACTTTCATAAGCTCTGAATATGTTCCCGTTCCGCCCCCAGAAAGGAAAATGTATCACATGCAACGCCTGAGTGGCCTTGACAGTCAGAACCCCTTACGGGAAGTACACCCAGTTATGGGTGCGGATCACCTCTTGAAACGTGTATATGTACACACGCCACTGACTAAGTTAGAACTGTTAGAAATGAAGAAACTAGTCCCGAGCCATGATAAAGACCCTGCAGGTTTTCACAGAGAGCTTAAAGACATGTGTGAGAAGTTGGCCCGATATGCAACGTTCGCTATTCTAGCGACCGCTATGTATCGTTCCAACGACCCTTATGGTGTTTGGTCGTAAGTCAACCTATAGACCAGCTATCCTAGTAGCGTGGATACGAGCAGTCTAAGGCTAAAGACTCGAGAGGGCGTGTTAAGCCAGCTGTTTACCACACATGTACCCCTTGAACACCCAGTGAAAGGACACCACACAAGTGTTATGAAAATAAACAGTATATTTATTAAGAATCACAACAGCCCTGTACTCTTTATGAGGACAGGGTACTAAGCACAAACCAAATCTCTTTAGTAAATACTTCAAGTGCACGGTTTAAAACAAGTGTCCGGGGACACGGAAAGGTTAAGGCAAGTCGGAAGCGAGGGACTCGGGACCCTAGAGTAAGGAGGCTATGCAGGCACCGAAATGCCGAGTTACCTAGCCACGAGGGCTGCGGCTGCACAAGTCTTACAGGCGTCGGGGTCTTCGCTGACGAGCCAGGAGCCGGAAGAAAAGGAGTTGCTGGCCGGCGACCAGTGCTGAATAGTTCGTAGGGATCCAAGCCTGGATCGGAGATTGATGAAACCTGAAAGCAGAGGGGACCAAGTTCGTACTACTAGCCAGTAGTCAGAGGGTACCAGGAAGGCACCGGTTGGCCGTCACCTCGACCAGGTGAGTGGGCGACGCTAGGCTCTGCAGTCTCTCGGACCAGGAGGCGTTGTCGGCGACCACGGTGGAGGTGCGAGCTGTCCCACGACGGATGTCGCTGTCGGCGTCTGGAGTGGACCAGGAGGGTCCGGGGTGCTTCTCGAAAAGATAGAAGCAAGGGCCAGTCTGGAGCAACCAGACCGGCAGTGTTGATTCTCGGATGTCGTCACAGAAGGACACGAGCCAACGGCTAGTGACCAGACAACGTGCTGAGCGGCGAGCAGAAGGGCCCCACGCAGATCGTGGAGATGCTGGGAGACTGCACTTCGGTGCTGGAGCGGCTCAGGGTCGGGGCTTCTCGGACCCCAGAGCACTCACCAGAGAGTTACCTCGATGGTCGTGCTGGTTTTTAAGAGCGTGCAGGTTCTGATGATGGCCGGTCCCTCGAGGTCTCGTCGCACCCACAGATCACAGCTGAGCTGATGACGTGGGTAGAGGTCAGAGGTGCCAGGGAAGCCGGTTCTCGTCGAGCTGGGCCGTCGGATTCCTTGAGGAAGGACTTACAGCAAACCGCAGAGTTCTTAGATGGTGCCCGCTGATGCAGGGTGACTACTCCTTAGCCACAAGGGAGAAATCTTGAGAAGAGTCTTGAAGGTCCTTTCGTAGAAAGTAGTTCTTGATTCAAAGATGATCTAATTTGGAAGGGTCCCCGCTCCGGCCTTTATCCTAAAGAAAGGGGTGGGTACATGACTAGGTCCTGCCCTAAGGGTGGGACCAGGAAGGGGGGTAGTTACGCCCCTCTCCCCCTGCCGGGCTTTCCCCAGGCCAGGGCTGTCGCCCCTGGAACTGGTTCTAACCGGCAGATGCGTAGTGAGCACCGGGGTGCCACTCCGCAGTCACCTTCTCGCCAAAGCCCTACCTACCCAGAATACACAAACCCTGTCTGGGACGGTGCGAACACCGCCCTCGACAGGAAACCCTTTGTCCAAGCGCTCCTCGCTGGAAGGACTCCCAGCAGCAGGAGGTCAGACTCGTGTCTGTGGTGGCAGCATCCATTTTGTGGAGCTGAGGCTTCAGTTAACTTTAACCGGGGTTCACAGTTACGTACATGTCGTGTCCCTCTAGAAGGGTGGAATGCTAACCTCGTCGCCAGAATTGATGAGAGGGCAGCACCCCGATTCGTATGACACCTTACTCGACATGCCTTGATAACGCGACACCGAAGTTACCGATGTGGTACGCGTTATCATGGAACAGCCATTGGGTCTTGATTCCGCAAGCTGCAACCGGGCTCGGCTCGGGCCTGAACCTAGCTCACACGAGCCCACGCACTCTGCCTTCAGGATTGTTAAGGCCTGCCATAGGAGTGACTGATAGGAACTCGAGTGTCCATTGTATGGTTAGATATAGAGCTACTATACCTAAAGCAAAGGGTGATTACACGACTTCGCCCCAGCTGTCATGCAGCCAGTTGTGTCAGATTTAGGAGGCCAGCCAGGGGTGGCCTAATACATGCTGCAGCCCCTGGCGGCCCTGGGTACACCTATGCCCTGGGTTACAGGGTCTGATAAGGTGGCCCAGTACCAATTGGTAAATGCACCTAGGGCACATCTCGTAATTTAGAGAGAGAACAGCCAGGCTGTGGGTCTGATTGGCAGGCCCACAGCCAGAGAAAGTCGTAAACCAGTGAAACAAAAGCAAAAAATCTGGGTGATCATAGGATTGCAGACCCTACTCTCCTACATGACCCCCCCCCAAACGTCGGAACAACTAGCTAACCTTGACCAGGTGAGTCTTCTTGTTCTAAGTGGAAATATCTGGAGAGCCCATCGGCATTGCCATGATCAGTACCAGGTCTGTGTTCCACTGTGAAGTCCATCCCCTGTAGGGAAATGGACCACCTAAGCAGTTTGGGGTTTTCACCCTTCATCTGATTTAGCCACAAGAGGGGCTTATGGTCGGTCTGAATCTTGAAGTGAGTGCCAAACAAGTATGGCCTCAGCTTCTTCAGGGCCCAAACCACAGCAAAGGCCTCCCTCTCAATAGCTGACCAATTTTTCTCTCTAGGGGTCAGCCGTCTGCTTATAAAAGCAATGGGCTGGTCTTGACCATCAAAATTCAGTTGAGAAAGAACAGCTCCCACACCCAACTCAGAAGCATCTGTTTGGACAATGAATGGTTTGGAGTAGTCCGGACTCTTGAGGATAGGCGCCGTGCACATGGCCTGCTTTAGGTCATCGAATGCTTTTTGACAGCTCGCTGTCCACTGAACCTTTTTTGGCATTTTCTTACTTGTCAGTTCATTTAATGGTGTCACGATGGAACCATAGTTCCTGACAAACTTCCTGTAGTAACCAGTCAGGCCCAAGAAAGCTCGAACCTGAGTCTGGGTGGTTGGAGGAGCCCAGTCCCTGATTGACTGTATCTTGCTCTCCAGTGGCTGAACCTGACCTCCACCTACAAGGTGGCCCAGGTATACAACCTGTGTCTGCCCTATCTGGCACTTGGTGGCCTTGATAGTGAGGCCTGCCGCTTGCAGCGCCTCCAATGTCTTCCGCAGGTGGACCAGGTGATCCTCCCAGGTGGAGCTAAAGACAGCAATATCGTCAAGATACGCCGCACAGAAGTCATCCAGCCCAGTAAGGACGTGATTCACCAACCGTTGGAAGGTGGCAGGTGCATTTTTCAGACCAAAGGGCATCACCACAAACTGATAATGCCCACCAGGGGTTGAAAATGCGGTTTTAGGCTTGGCGTCCTCAGCTAACCTGATTTGCCAATACCCAGCTGTCAGGTCAAACGTACTTAAGTAGTTGGCCGAGGCCAGCCTATCAATAAGCTCGTCTGCCCTTGGTATTGGGTGGGCGTCAGTCTTAGTGACTGCATTGAGACCCCTGTAGTCTACGCAGAACCTCATCTCTCTCTTACCACCCTGGGTGTGAGGTTTCGGCACTAGAACTACGGGACTAGCCCAAGGGCTATCCGAGGGTTCAATGACTCCCAGCTCCAACATTTTCTGCACTTCACTTTTGATGCAGTCTCTAACGTGATCAGGCTGCCTGTAGATTTTACTCTTTACGGGCAAGCTGTCACCAGTGTCGACCTCATGGGTGCACCAATCGGTCTGACTGGGTGTCAGAGAGAACAGATGTCGGAACGACTGAAGAACCTGTTTACAGTCGCTCTGTTGATGTTCGGAGAGGCTGCCACAAAAGACAACACCATCTACCGAGCCATCGTCAGGATTCTGAGAGAGCAGGTCGGGGAGAGGGTCACTCTCCTCTTCCTGTCCCTCATCTAGGGCCATGAGCAAACTCATGTCCTTCCTGTCGACATATGTTTTTAGCCTGTTGACATGAAGCACCCTGTGGGGGCTCCGGGGAGTTCCCAGGTCGACCAGGTAGGTGACCTCTCCCTTTTTCTCCAGGATGGTGTGGGGCCCGGACCATTTGTCCTTGAGTGCTGCTGGGGCCACTGGCTCCAACACCCACACCTTCTGTCCGGGCTGGTAAACAGTCAAGACAGCCTTTTGGTCATGCCAAGCTTTTTGGAGTTCTTGGCTGGCCTTAAGGTTTTCGGATGCCTTCTCCATGTATTCAGCCATCCGCGAGCGGAGGCCGAGCACATAGTCCACTATGTTGGTTGCAGGCTTTTTGAGAGGTCTCTCCCATCCTTCCTTCACCAAACACAGGGGTCCTCTTACAGGATGCCCGTACAAAAGTTCAAAAGGGCTGTAGCCAACCCCCTTCTGTGGGACTTCTCTGTAGGCGAACAAGAGGCAGGGGATCAGGACGTCCCATCTTCGCCGAAGCTTTTCCGGTAGTCCATGAATCATCCCTTTTAGGGTCCTGTTGAATCTCTCAACAAGCCCATTGCATTGTGGATGATAGGGTGTAGTGAACTTGTAGTTGACACCACATTCCTTCCACATAGCAGTTAAGTAGCTCGACATAAAGTTTGCACCTCTGTCGGAGACGACCTCCTTAGGGAAGCCCACTCTGGAGAACACTCCAACTAGGGCTCTTGCCACAACAGGTGCTGTAGTGGTCCTAAGGGGAATAGCTTCAGGATACCTGGTGGCATGATCCACTACCACCAGTATAAACTTGTGCCCTGATGCTGTCGGTGGTTCCATGGGACCGACGATGTCGATCCCCACCCGTTCAAAGGGCACCCCCACCACAGGCATTGGTATAAGGGGGGCCTTTGTCGTGCCACCTGACTTACCACTGGCTTGGCAAGTGACACAGGAGCGGCAAAACTCCTTGGTATCTTCGTTCATGTGAGGCCAGTGAAAGTGCGAGACAAGCCTGTCCCACGTTTTCGTCTGGCCTAAGTGACCTGCTAAGGGAATCTCGTGGGCCAAGGTAAGTAGGAAACCACGCTGAGACAAGGGGACGACCAGCCTCCTGGTCATGCCAGGCTTGGGGTCTCTTGACTCAGTGTACAGGAGTCCGCCTTCCCAGTATACCTTGTGGGTACCTGTGGCGTTCCCAGCAGCCTCAGCAGCAGCCTGCTGTCTGAGGGGTTCAAGAGAAGGGCAGTCTAACTGGTCCTTCCCCAGATCTTCCCTTGAGGGTCCCCCTGAGCCCAAGAATTCAACTTGATCAAGTTCGAACTCTCTCGGCTCAGTTTCCCTCAATTCCTGTAGGTCAGCCTCCTCTGAGACTTGATCCTCGACCTGGGGCAAGGGGGAAGGCGCAGCCTTAACCCTACTGCTCTTTTTCTTGGGAGGTGTCTGGTCCGTTGTTCCAGGATCCAGCACCTGTTCAGTGGGGCATCTCCTGACCTGTGACCTAGTCACAGCGAACACATGTGCTGGCAACCCTAACATTTCCATGTGAGTCCGGTGCTCCACTTCTGACCATTGTGACGACTCCAAATCATTGCCCAACAAACAATCCACTGGGAGGTCTGGACTAACTACAACCTTCTTTTGGCCAGTTACCCCTCCCCAGGAGAAAGCTACAATTGCCATACTGTGATTGGTAGTGACATTGCTTGCATTGGTCACCAGGAATTCTGTACCTGGCATGATCTGTCCAGGGTCCACAAAGTTAGGCGTCACCATGGTGACGCTGGCACAAGTGTCCCTATAGGCCTGAGCCATCTTTCCATTTATGAAAGGCGTCTGTCTGTATTTGCCCAAGGTATTGGGGCTTACGTCAGGGGACACGTCCACGTCCCCTGTACTGACAAGGACAGCCTGAGTGAGCGTGCCAACTAAGTTGTCACGCCCCTCAGAACCCAGGGTTAACCCTACTAAACCCTTGGGAGGCGCACTACCACTGCTGTCTGTACTAGGGGGCACAGGTGCCTTAGGGGCTGCAGTGGCAGGAGTCTGCCCTCCCCCTTTCTTGGTGCACTCACTAAACCAGTGAGATTTACTTTTACAGTACTGGCACCATCGTTTGGATTGGCCTTCTTTCTTCTTTTGGGGAGCCTGACCCCCACCCTCTTTGGGTTGTTGGGGACCTGTCGAAGACTTCTGGTCATTTTGTTCCCCTTTAGAATCTTTACCCTTTTGGTCTGCTTTCTTCTGACCACCTTGATTCTGGCCCTGGTTCTGTTTAACTCTCGTACGAACCCATTTGTCTGCCTTCTGCCCCAATTCTTGAGGAGAGGTCAGATCCGAGTCGACAAGATGCTGATGCAACAACTGGTTCTGACAATTGTTTAAAATTTGTTCTCTCATCATCAAATTGTACAATCCTTTGTAATCAGTAACCTTACTGCCCAGCAACCAGCCCTCAAAAGCCTTAGTGGCACAATCGACAAAATCAGACCAGTCTTGAGCCTGCGTTTTCTGGGTATCCCTGAACAGCACCCTGTACTGCTCAGTGGTTAGGCCGAACCCTTCAACGAGTGTATTCTTCAAGACTTGGTAATTGTTAGCGTCCTCTACCCTTGTGGTGAGGAGCTTGTCTCTTCCTTTACCTTCAAAGGAGAGCCACAAGATAGCTGCCCACTGACTCTGGGGAACACCTTGCACAGTGCAGGCCCTCTCCAAAGCAGTAATCCATTTGTGGATGTCGTCCCCTTGTTTAAAGGGGGGCACTATCTTCCCAAGGTGTTTCGTATCGAAACTCTTTTCCCTATTACTAGGTACATTGCTGCCACCAGTGGGGACTGCCCCACTTAACTGTTGCTCTCTAGCAAAAGCAAGCTTTTCTTTGGCCAGGGCAAGTTCTTCCCTTTCGATCCTCAGATTAGCTGCCCTTTCCTTAGCTTCGTACACTCTCCTCTGAGGGGACGTCATCCCTCTTTGAGAAGAGTTGCGAGAGCCATTGGTTCGAAGGGATCTGTTAGAGCCTCTTGATAGAGACCTAACTCGTCCATTCCCAATGTTAAGCGCACCTGACAGTAGCGCCGGGGGTCCCCCAGTACCACTATCATGTCTGCTTAAGTTGGACCGTGTCAGTCTGACGACTTCTACCTGTCCCTTATCTGCCTCGTCCCCAGAGAGATCCTCATCCTCATCCTCCTCGTCATCTTCGTTCTCAGTTGCGAGGTGAATGAGGTCAGGATCGTCCCGGGTTCCCTTGAGGGGAGGCATGCCTCCTTCTGGATTAGAAGGGCTAAGAAGCTTCTCAGCCTTTCTGGCATCATAAGTCTCTAGGAGACCAATCAGAAAGGAGGTGGTGGGGTTAGCCCCTTGCTTAATCTTCCTAGAGGTACATACTTGTCGTAACTCATGGAAGTTAAGCGCAGTATATCTTGACGGGATGACCTGTGGAGGGTCAACTGACACAAGGGGAGACTCAGAGTTTCCACCTTTGTCCGACATACTGGTTCTAGTGTGGTGTAAGTGATGCACCTACCTACACTATGTGTTTACCTACTTTTCCCTTGCTAAGAGCTGTAGCCAAGGTGTGCTAAGCCTTGAGGAGCTACAACAGCTGGTTCAGTAGAACTCAGAGTATTCTAAGCTTTAGTTATATGTACTAACAGTACTTGTGCGATCTTTCAACAAGATATTCTTAGGATACGTGTGGTAAAACAACAGCAAGCTCAAATCCCACCGCTGCCACCAATGTGAGAAGTTGGCCCGATATGCAACGTTCGCTATTCTAGCGACCGCTATGTATCGTTCCAACGACCCTTATGGTGTTTGGTCGTAAGTCAACCTATAGACCAGCTATCCTAGTAGCGTGGATACGAGCAGTCTAAGGCTAAAGACTCGAGAGGGCGTGTTAAGCCAGCTGTTTACCACACATGTACCCCTTGAACACCCAGTGAAAGGACACCACACAAGTGTTATGAAAATAAACAGTATATTTATTAAGAATCACAACAGCCCTGTACTCTTTATGAGGACAGGGTACTAAGCACAAACCAAATCTCTTTAGTAAATACTTCAAGTGCACGGTTTAAAACAAGTGTCCGGGGACACGGAAAGGTTAAGGCAAGTCGGAAGCGAGGGACTCGGGACCCTAGAGTAAGGAGGCTATGCAGGCACCGAAATGCCGAGTTACCTAGCCACGAGGGCTGCGGCTGCACAAGTCTTACAGGCGTCGGGGTCTTCGCTGACGAGCCAGGAGCCGGAAGAAAAGGAGTTGCTGGCCGGCGACCAGTGCTGAATAGTTCGTAGGGATCCAAGCCTGGATCGGAGATTGATGAAACCTGAAAGCAGAGGGGACCAAGTTCGTACTACTAGCCAGTAGTCAGAGGGTACCAGGAAGGCACCGGTTGGCCGTCACCTCGACCAGGTGAGTGGGCGACGCTAGGCTCTGCAGTCTCTCGGACCAGGAGGCGTTGTCGGCGACCACGGTGGAGGTGCGAGCTGTCCCACGACGGATGTCGCTGTCGGCGTCTGGAGTGGACCAGGAGGGTCCGGGGTGCTTCTCGAAAAGATAGAAGCAAGGGCCAGTCTGGAGCAACCAGACCGGCAGTGTTGATTCTCGGATGTCGTCACAGAAGGACACGAGCCAACGGCTAGTGACCAGACAACGTGCTGAGCGGCGAGCAGAAGGGCCCCACGCAGATCGTGGAGATGCTGGGAGACTGCACTTCGGTGCTGGAGCGGCTCAGGGTCGGGGCTTCTCGGACCCCAGAGCACTCACCAGAGAGTTACCTCGATGGTCGTGCTGGTTTTTAAGAGCGTGCAGGTTCTGATGATGGCCGGTCCCTCGAGGTCTCGTCGCACCCACAGATCACAGCTGAGCTGATGACGTGGGTAGAGGTCAGAGGTGCCAGGGAAGCCGGTTCTCGTCGAGCTGGGCCGTCGGATTCCTTGAGGAAGGACTTACAGCAAACCGCAGAGTTCTTAGATGGTGCCCGCTGATGCAGGGTGACTACTCCTTAGCCACAAGGGAGAAATCTTGAGAAGAGTCTTGAAGGTCCTTTCGTAGAAAGTAGTTCTTGATTCAAAGATGATCTAATTTGGAAGGGTCCCCGCTCCGGCCTTTATCCTAAAGAAAGGGGTGGGTACATGACTAGGTCCTGCCCTAAGGGTGGGACCAGGAAGGGGGGTAGTTACGCCCCTCTCCCCCTGCCGGGCTTTCCCCAGGCCAGGGCTGTCGCCCCTGGAACTGGTTCTAACCGGCAGATGCGTAGTGAGCACCGGGGTGCCACTCCGCAGTCACCTTCTCGCCAAAGCCCTACCTACCCAGAATACACAAACCCTGTCTGGGACGGTGCGAACACCGCCCTCGACAGGAAACCCTTTGTCCAAGCGCTCCTCGCTGGAAGGACTCCCAGCAGCAGGAGGTCAGACTCGTGTCTGTGGTGGCAGCATCCATTTTGTGGAGCTGAGGCTTCAGTTAACTTTAACCGGGGTTCACAGTTACGTACATGTCGTGTCCCTCTAGAAGGGTGGAATGCTAACCTCGTCGCCAGAATTGATGAGAGGGCAGCACCCCGATTCGTATGACACCTTACTCGACATGCCTTGATAACGCGACACCGAAGTTACCGATGTGGTACGCGTTATCATGGAACAGCCATTGGGTCTTGATTCCGCAAGCTGCAACCGGGCTCGGCTCGGGCCTGAACCTAGCTCACACGAGCCCACGCACTCTGCCTTCAGGATTGTTAAGGCCTGCCATAGGAGTGACTGATAGGAACTCGAGTGTCCATTGTATGGTTAGATATAGAGCTACTATACCTAAAGCAAAGGGTGATTACACGACTTCGCCCCAGCTGTCATGCAGCCAGTTGTGTCAGATTTAGGAGGCCAGCCAGGGGTGGCCTAATACATGCTGCAGCCCCTGGCGGCCCTGGGTACACCTATGCCCTGGGTTACAGGGTCTGATAAGGTGGCCCAGTACCAATTGGTAAATGCACCTAGGGCACATCTCGTAATTTAGAGAGAGAACAGCCAGGCTGTGGGTCTGATTGGCAGGCCCACAGCCAGAGAAAGTCGTAAACCAGTGAAACAAAAGCAAAAAATCTGGGTGATCATAGGATTGCAGACCCTACTCTCCTACAACATGTTACTGATGGGGGATTACACCTATGAAGATATCATGAAAAGGTTAAAGGTACTGCTGCCCACGGGCATCTACGAGAAACTGAAGGAAAAGGAATGGGAGGTGGGAGAGAAAAAGATTGTATGGGCAGAAATAGAAGACGAAGAGAGCAAACGTGTCCCGGGGGTAGGCCTTGGGGACAAAACTAAAGCATTACCAGGTTTGATAGTGCAGGTTCTGCCAAGATTATTGACAACTAGAAAAGAAGACTGGGATGCAATCTCAGCATGTAAACAGAAACCAGATGAAGATACTAGTGACTTTTATTCAAGATTCGAGAAATGTTTTATTATTAATAGTGGTCTTAAACCAAGTAGCGAGTCGTACCCGCATCTTTTTGTATCAAAGTTAGTTGAGAATTCCCTGTTAGCAGTCAAAAATCGTGTATACAAGGTTGAGAGTACATGGCAAGCAAATACGCCATCCCAGATGTTACAAATGTTACAATACCATCAGAATAGAATTAGAGAAGAACAAGATCAGGAACAGAAACGTATGAAAGACACGAAAATGAAAATGTTAGTAGCCCAGTCGGTCCATACCGACGGAAACAGAAAGGATACGAACCAGACAGGTCACGCCGCAGGTCCCGTTAAAGGGACATGCAATTATTGCAAGCAGCCAGGACACTATGTACATGAATGTCCAGTCCTGAAACATAACATAGCAACAGGTAAAACTAAAGAGAGACCGCATCCACCTAGACAAGATCAGGTCCAGCAACAGACCTCACAGAATGTACAGCCCATGCAGAATACACAGCCTATGCATGCTACATCCCATACAGCGCAGACAGTAGCAGTACCACAGCCCACTGCCACGACTCAACAAGTTTCCCAACAGATGTACCAGTATGCCCAATCTGCTTACCCTGAGTATCAACGATACACATGAAACAGCCTAGAGAGGGAATTTGGCTTGCCTCTTATTGAAATTCCTGTAGATCAAGAAGGTCCTTATGTACACAGTCAAGTATTGGGAAAAGACAGAAAGTTTTTAATTGACACAGGGGCAAGCCGCACTACAATAAGTCATAATGAAGTCCCAGGGGCACCCCTCTCAGGCTCACAGAATGTTTCCCTTGGTTTTTCGGGACAGCCCATTGTAAATGAAGTATCAGAACCAGTACCCTTGGCTGTGGGTCCATTATCACGAGTTACAGACTTGTTACTTACAAAATCATGTCCAGAAAATCTGTTAGGAATTAAAACATTGAAGGCTCTAGGAGCTATAATCTGCTGTTCCCCGGAGGGGGTTAGACTCTTTCTGCGGGACTTCAAGGGTCATTATGTGTTGCGAGAATTCGATGTCAGATTAAAAAATGTACCAGATCACCTGTGGGCAAAAGGCCCAACTGATGTAGGTTGTATGCATATCACACCATACCGTGTTACACTCAAGACAGGAGTTGTTCTACCACGAATCAGACAATACAAGTTACCACCCGATGCTGTAGTGGCTTTACTGGAAATCATTGAAGAGCTCATTGCCCAAGGAGTGGTCATAGAAACCGACTCCAATATCTGTAATTCACCCATCATTCCAATTCTTAAACGTACTGACCCCAATGCACCGCCAGTATATCGGCTGGTGATTGATCTTCGAGAGCTGAATAAATGTATTGTACCACAGTACCCTGTGGTCCCCGACATCTCTTCCCTATTGACTGCTATTGATTCAGAAGCAACGTTCTTTACTGTAATTGATCTCAAGAACGCTTTCTTCAGTGTACCTATTGATCCGGAGAGCCAATATCTCTTCGGATTCAGTTTAAATGGACGAAGCTTCAAATTTTCCCGCGCACCTCAAGGATTCACAGAAAGCCCCAGCATCTATAGTCAAGCACTGAAAAGACAACTAGATTGTATTCAAATGCCAGTTAACACTGCTTTACTGCAATACGTCGATGATCTATTGATCACCGCACGAAGTGAGCCCGAATGTGAACAAGCCTCATTGACAGTTTTGCATTTTCTGGCCGACAAGGGACACAAGGTGTCTCCTTCGAAGCTTCAATTCTGTGTTCAGGAAGTTGTGTACTTGGGTCACTTGCTGTCCAAAGTGGGGAGACAGCTCACTCCCGATCGCATTCAGTTAATTGTAAATATGCCGCGACCCCAGACACAAAAGGAAGTGCGGGCCTTCATAGGCCTCACCTCGTACTGCAGACAATGGATTCCTCAATATGCATTTCTAGCTAAACCACTCATCCAGTTAACGACGCAGGAGGCAGCGACTTCGACTGTCCTCCCTTGGACTCAGGAACATACACAAGCCTTTGAGGAGTTAAAGAAAGCATTATGTCAAGCACCAGTTTTAGCGACACCATGCTACAGCAAACCGTTTACACTTTTTGTTACAGAACGCGATGGTACAGCATTGTCTGTCCTCACTCAAGATCAAGCAGGTTCACATAAGCCTTGCGCTTATTTTTCAAGTACATTGGATTCAGTAGCCCAGGCACTCCCTGCGTGCTTAAAGTCAGTAGCAGCAACAGCGTTAGCAATAAGACAGAGCGATTCAATTGTTTTAGGACATCAGTTAACAGTACAAGTTCCACACTCTGTAGAGGTTCTGTTAAACAGAACCCAGACTCAACACTTGACTATAGCACGACTGACAGGTTACGAATTAACGCTATTCCAGCCACACATAGAAATCAGACGCTGCAGCATTCTGAACCCCGCAACACTGTTACCTACAATTATGACAGATCCAACCCCGCATGATTGCATAGAGATCATTAATGCAGTAACAAAGCCCCGACGAGACTTAACAGATGTTCCATTGACAAATCCAGACCTGACACTTTATGTGGATGGTTCATGTATGCGAACAAGTACAGGAGAATTAGTGGCCGCATATGCCGTGACCACTGAAACCGAAGTAAAAGAAACACATCGTATTGACACACTGTCTGCCCAAGCGGCAGAGCTTATTGCTCTGACCCGAGCCTGTATTCTAGCCAAGAACAGAAATGTCAACATATACACTGATTCCCGTTATGCGTTCGGAGTTGTACACGACTTCGGCATGTTATGGCAAGAACGAGGTTTTTTGACCTCTCATGGTGCCAAGATCCAACACGGTCCCCTCATTCAAGCACTGTTAGAAGCAATACATCTGCCTTCAGGCATATCCGTCATGAAGTGTAAAGCACATACTAAAGTTACAGATTCTGTTTCCCAGGGTAACGACCTGGCAGACCAGACTGCAAAACATACAGCATTGACTCACACTCAGACAACTGACATGACAAAGACAATAGGACCGACAAATTGCATGACAGTCAGGGATCCCACACTAGATGTTATTGATATTCAGACACATGCTACCCCAGACGAAATAAAGAAATGGATTGAACTAGGAGGGATCCAGACAGATCAAGGTTGGATGACGAAGGGAAAATCTACATGGTTTCTCCCTGACTCTATGGTTCAAGTCATGATTAATACAGCACATAGTCCTGCACATCTAGGAGAAAAAGCGATGTTAGACAGTTTACAAAATCTTTGGAGCAATAAACACTTACGAGCAGCAGCAAAACAGAAAGTGCGTACTTGCATGATCTGTTGTCAGTTCAATCCAGGTAAAAGCGTCCCTGTAGAGCAAGGTGGATTTCATCCTCCCGATCACCCTTTTGAAGTCCTCCAGATGGATTATATCCAGATGGACCGTTGTCGAGGATTCAAATATGTCCTCGTAATTGTTTGTGCTCTGTCCCGTTGGACCGAAGCATATCCAGTCCCAGATTATACTGCCCCGACCACTGCCAGGCAGTTGGTTCGTGAATTCTTCCCACGGTACGGCATGCCTCGTGTCGTGTATTCAGATAACGGTCAGCCATTCTCCTCCGAATTAATGAAGCAGGTTTCCTTACTGCTAGGATATCAATGGAAATTCCATTGTGTCCGACATCCCGAAGCCGCAGGCCTTGTAGAGAGGCATAATCAGACACTAAAGACACGCCTTGCTAAAATATGTCAAGAGAAAGGGGTCGACTGGATAGTCGCCCTGCCAGTGCCACTGTTCTATATGAGAATGGTTGCCCATTCGAGATCAGGACTATCCCCGTACGAGGTGGTTTTTGGAAGACCACCGAATATGTGGGGGACGCCCATTCCTAAGAAAATTACTGATGTTGATTGCAATATGTTGACAGATTACCTTGCCTCCTTGATGTCTGCACTCCAATCATGTCGTTCACAGGTTGCCGCAGCCTTCCCTGACAACACCGATGTAAAGCCGCATGATGTCCGTCCAGGTGATCTGATTCTCATAAGGAACTTTGATCGGAAAAGTCCGCTGGAAATCGCCGAAGACCGTTCTACTCACTACCAGGACAGCGGTGAAGGTTGAGGGCAGGAAGGGGTGGATCCACATGAGCCACGTTAAACTGTGCAATGGACTGAAATCCGACCCAGGCTCATCCACCCCTTCCAAAGACTGTATCGAGCCCAGTGACTCTAAAGTTTCCGAACGAGAGAAAACTCCCCAAGAGGAGTACCGACTCAAACTTCGATCTAGCAAGTCAGACAGTTTAATTGTTTAAGTCCTCCCCTAGGTGAATCGGTTAAATAGTTTCTGACATGTATCCCCTAGATCGAGATAGAGAGAGAGAGAGACAATTCAAGAAACGTACATACTGCAAATCACTGCGTAGTCACTGTATAGTGACATTGTTAATAATGTTTTTCCTAAGTCTTCTGATAATAGTTGCAAGTATACTTCTCCCTATCTATTACCCTATTTTCAAGCGTGAACAATCTGCTTACAATGTTTCTGCTGAACATTCTTTTAGCGAGTTACCTCCACATGAACTCTCCTACAGACTTGCGCTGCGCAACAACACTTTCATTAGTATGCTACATCATTCCCATCAGACTAACAATGCTACAAACTGCTGGATATGTGGCCGACTCCCTCCCTACCAGAATTACAAGGGAGCTCTGCCCCTCTTTCCGTACCCGTTCACTCACAATGGCTCCTGTGGTGCATGGTTTAAAATAATTAATTCCTTAGATCCTGACATTACTGTTTTCGATGGGGGCTGGGTTTGGGGAAACTTGAACTTGGTCCTGCTCGACGTCTGTTACCCTGATAAAGAGGGACTCCCCACTCGAATAGGAACTGATCTAGAAAATGAAGTGTATGGATTAGGTAATTACACAATTAACCTTATGATTCTTACTGTTGAGTCCGAAGCTACACCAGTTATGCCCATTATGTCAGTACTACCAGTCACTGGTGAATTATGTGTCAGGAAGAAAGGTTCAGTACACTTAGGTCATAGTAAATGTACTACTGTGGTTGAATTCAGTGATCATGGTAAATCGTCCTTTAAAGCTATCCGTCATTCCTATTTTGTTTGTGGTCATACCGCATACATACGCCTACCTCCCGACTGGGATGGTACCTGTTATATTGCATTCTTTCTGCCACCTGTTTTCCTAGCTCCTCCTGATTACCACAGAAATACCAATCTAGTAAAGAAGAGACTCAGAAGAGATATCCCACTTGTCGACTACACAGAAACGGCATGGGAACAGTACACCGATTTTAATAAAGGATTCTTTTTCTTTTTAGGACCTGTTCAAAATAGTAAACTAATACGCAGATTAACTAGAACACTTGAAGCAGTAGTAAATGAAACTACCTCCGCCCTAGGTAACTTAACCGAAGAGCAGTCCGCCATGCGGGTTGTTGTCCTTCAGAATCGTCTTGTTATTGACGTCATCTTGGCAGACAGAGGTGGAGCCTGTAAGGTCATCGGGTCAAGTTGCTGTGTTTTCATTCCAGAAAACGCGCCATCTGTATACAAAGCTATTACACGTCTTCATAAAATTGCTAATCTGATACATCAGAATCCAGGCACCTGGACTTGGTCCGGTTGGTTCTGGACAACGTTAACAGCTTGGGGATGGAAGATCCTATCCTTCCTAGGCATTGGCCTAGTCCTAGTATTCAGTTGCTGCCTGTGCCTGCAGTGTGGGCCAGCGATTTGTGGACTGTGTGCCACGTCATGCATTGAACATTCCAGTTTCCTTTCAAAACGCAAAAGAAAGAAAGAAGAGCAAATGATGTTACAAGAACAAACTGATCGGTTCATGAGGATCGATATATCATGAAGGGTCCCTAGGGAACAAGGAGGGAATGAGGAAATATAAATTTTATGGTCAAGTTGTGTTCCCTAGCGCGTACCCCACCGTCTCCATGTACCAGCTTAAAGTGCATGTAACTTCCCTCCTGTGCCAGCTAGGAAGACGCAAATACATTTGCGTCCAACGTCAACATGTCCTCTTTCAGACCCACCCTGAATGGGTTAATTAGTCCGTTCCTAAGTATGCTATGCCAATGTCTTTTTGTAGTGTACCTTACACGTTTTTTCTGCTCTGGCAAAGTAGGCCCTGAATTTCTGCCATCGAGCCTTTTTTCTGGCTTCTGACTCTGAAAGCCTCAGCCCAGGCTGCCTCTGTACCCGTGAACTCTGACTTACTTCCAGCGCGGCCCACCGCGCTCAGCTCAGCCTGCTGCCTGCCAAGACTGACTATAACCTTCGAGTTATCTGTTCCGCTCCTCGAAAATACATTCCTGCCTACTAGCTTCAGTAAACATCCCCCTCAGCTACCGAGCCAAAGGGCCGACCTGTCTCAGTGCAAGTAATTCATAGCCTCTGTTACCATGCTCCCATGGAAGGCCCCGTGCCCCCACGCTTCTCATGCGGACACTCAGGCGCATATACACGCATTCACAGTCAGTATAGAATAGCTTCTGCCCCAGAGACCTTTCCGTCCAGATAATATGGTTCCCAAACATCAGATATCAGATATGATAGAAGTACGAGTTGATCTGACATGCCAGACTTCTGTCTCTTTCCGTTAGCGTAAATGTCAAGTCCCCTGCACCCTCCAGTTTCACGTCAATCACACGTCATGCAGCTGCGCGCGCATCCTAGCTTCCGATTTCTGCTGACATTGCAACATTTCTGTTAGTGCCACCCCTTTGTGACACCTACCTGTGACGTTTCTAGCACACACCTCCAGTTCACGCCTAGTCCACGCCTTCTGATTACGTACTAGTAGCACGTGGATACTGTTATCTTGTTTTCTCTCAGCTGTTACGCCTACTGTATTGCTTCCTATGACATGAATTAAGTATATAAGCTATGTATTGTCAATAAAATGTAGCGCGCTCTCTCTATCCCTTCTTCCACCCCTGTGGTGGGAAGAACATGATATCTTGGTCATGACCATTCCTTTTGAGGAATAAAACCCCTAAGAACTCTAACACCACGGACTCTGGTTTTTTCTTTCCGATTTGAGTTATTATTGATTAAGTACTTACCTGCATAGAAATTAAGAGGGTAAATTATATATTTACATCATTCTGACCCATTTGTCTGCCTTCTTTCCCATTTCTTGGGGAGAGGTCAAATCAGAGTCAACAAGGTATTGATGCAACAGCTGGTTCTGGCAGTTATTAAGGATCTGCTCTCTCATCATAAGATTGTACAATCCTCTATAGTCTGAAACTTTACTTCCCTGCAGCCAACCCTCCAGAGCCTTAGTGGCACAATCAACAAAATCAGTCCAGTCCTGAGTCTGTGCTTTTTAGGTGTCTCTGAACAACAACCTGTATTGCTCAGTGGTTAGGCCAAACCCTTCAATAAGAGCACTCTTCAGAACAGAGTAGTTTTTGGCATCCTCAGGTCTAACAGTGAGGATCATGTCCCTCCCTTTCTCAGAAAAGGAGTACCATAAAATTGCTGCCCACTGATCCTCAGGGACCTGCTGTACCATGCAGGCCCTCTCAAGAGCAGTCATCCATTTGTGGATGTCATCCCCTTCCTTGTAGGGGGCACAATTTTTGTCAGGTTTCTATTGTCATAGGCCCTGTCTTTTTCTTTAGGAACTTTGCTGCCACCAGTGGCATCTAAGCCACTCAATTTCTGCTCCCTTGCCAAGGTAAGTTTAGCTTGAGCCAAGGTAAGCTTAGCTTGAGCCAGGGCTACCTCCTCCCTCTCTATCTGGAGTTGGACAGCCCTCATTCTGGCCCTATGCTCTTTCCTCTGGGAGGGAGTCATCCCTCTCTGAAATTCTCTTGAGGCACTAGAAAGATGAGAATCCCCTGATTGAGATCTCACCCTCCTGTTACCTGGGAGAATTTGGTTATGAGATCTGGAGTGGTGCTGGCCCTCTCCATTCCCATGTAGGTCTAGGTTGGCCTGGTTAAGCCTGGCAACCTGTACCTGGTTTCCCCTCTGATCCTGATCTTCAGGCTCTTCTACATCTGAGCCTTCCTCTTCCTCTTCCTCTTCCTCTTCTTCTTCATCTGAAAGATCCTCATTCTCAGGGGAGTTTATTCCTTCACCTGAATCTAATGGAGCCTGACTCACCTTATCTAAGTCATCCTTTTCTAGGATAGCTATTAGGGAAGGAATGGTAGGGCCTCTGCCCTTTTTTAGCCCCCTGGCTGTGCACAAGGCACTCAGATCTTTGTGGCTAAGGTTGTCATATCTGGAAGTTGCCTTGGTAAGGTCAACTGCTACAGGGGCAGACCCTGAGGCTCCACCTGTATCAGACATGACTGCTAGTGAGGTGTAAGTGATGCACTTGCCTACACTGAGTGTTTTCCTACTGGACCTTGCTAGTGAGTTGTAGTCAGGGTGTGCTAATCCCTTTAATCTACAACTACTAAGTTCAGTAGAACTTAATATGCTAAGCTTTTCATTTATATGTACCTAGAGGTACTTGATGTGATCTTTCAATTTGATGTAAAGATTGCAATGGTAAAACAAACAGCAAGCTCAAATCCGCACCGCTGCACACCAATGTGAGAAGTTGGCCTGATATGTAGTGTTTCCAATTCTGGAACCACTTGGTATCAGTCCAAACAAACCCCAAAGATGTCTGGTTGTAAGTCAACCTTGTTAGACAAGCTATCCTAGAGGTAGCATGGACTAAGCAGCCTTAAAGGCTTAACTTAAGAGGTCGTGTTAAGCGAGCTGTTTTACCACATACAATCCTGTAATCAAATGAAAGGACACCACACAAGTATATATTATAAAAATATATGTATTTATTTCTAAATTACTCCCCAGTACTCTTTATGAGGAAAGGGGCACAAGCGTTAAATCAAAAGCACAGTATAACATACAAAGTTGCACAATTTTGGATAAGGGCCGGTGGCCACTTAAACCATATACTAAAAAAGTGGTATAAGAGATACCAATCGAACAGTGGTTAGGCCTAGGGCCTAGAGATTCGCTGGGAGCAGTCAGGACTAGCAATGCTGAAGTAGGGAGTAGCCCACAGGAGACGGGTGCAGCACGGAAAGTGCGGCTTGCACCAATGCAATGTCAATGGTGCGTAAAAGTTACACAAAGTGAATTAAAAGATACTTCCGCTGAACCTAGAGGAACAAAACTTTAGACACAGACCCTAGAGGTGTGTACCAGTGTGGGAACACCGGCGTTGCAATGTTACCTCACCCACAGGCCATGGGTGCACAGGGTCGAAGTGGCGTCGGGTTTTGACACGCAGGCTCTTGGTGCTTGAAGCTGTTGCAGCTGCAGGCGATGTGAAGCAGAAGTGTCCGGTGCCATCCAAGGGTGGATCGAAGTAGAAAAGTACCTGAAAGCAGAGGGGACAGAGTCTGGGTCACTCAGCAGTGACCAGGGTGGAACGAGGACGGAACCAGGCAATGTCGGGCGCAATCAGGTGGTTGTCGATAGGCTTCTCTCCGCTGTCACGTGGGCTCTGGGGCATCTGCGATGTCCAGGAGCAGGTCACGATCTGTCCCACGTAGGTTCTCGCCGTCAGCACCGTCGGCTTCAAGATTGCAGCAAACAGCACTTGGCAAAAGCAATCCACGCGGAACTGGGAGATTGCTTATCACTCAAACCAGGAGGGTCAGAGTGGGGGCTCCTTTTTACAGGAGCTGGTGCAGATCTGGAGCAACCAGAAAAGCGAGTCGTATTCAAAGTTTCATCGGCACAGGGGCCACAAGCCAGCTGGCAAGTGACCGGGCCAACGCGTCGAGCCAAAACAAGCAGAAGGGCCCCACGCAGCACTCGTCGAGTGTGGAGGGGGTAGCTTTGGTGCAAGTGTAGCTCGGGGTGGGGGCTTCTCAAACCCCGGTGCACAGCTTCGAGGATCACTCGTGGGCTGCACGGTCAGCGTCTCGTGGCCTTTTCAAGATGGCGTGCCCCACGCTTCCGGTCGCCTCCACTGGTCTCAGCTCTGCAGGGACTGTGGATCGTGCAGGGAGAAGGCAGGCAAGCTTAATCTTGTCGATCTCTGTCGCTCGAGTTCCGGCGGGAACTGCAACAAAGCAAGGGTCGAGGGCTGGTTGGTACCTGTTTGCACAGGGTGGTCACTCCTTGACCACAAGGGAGATTCTTCCGTCTTCTATGTTGAGTAGAAAGTCGAAGGATCCAGAATTCGTTTCTTATGTTTCTTCAGGATGATCTGAGTTGCATTGCACTACTCCCACTCTTATTCGAATCTGGTGGGCTGGACATCCTGCTAGGTCCCCTCCTATGGGTGGGACCCAGGAAGGGGGTGGTTACACCCCTTTCCTTTGATCCAGGCCGCGCTGGGACAGGGGCAGGGAGGCCCCAGAACCGGTTTGGCCGGATTATGCAAGGGGCAGCCTTGTGCTCCCCAGGCAGTGTCTGGTTTCTTTGAAACCTCCCTACTACAATCCACTATCCCCTGTCTGGGGTGGTTTGACACCGCCCTGCGACAGGAAACTCTTTGTCCAGGCCACCATATGCTGAGTTTCGGTCAGCAGCAGGAGGCCAGACCCGTGTCTGTGGCAGAGGCATCCATTTTGTGGATCTGAGGCTCATTTTAAATCAACCGCGTTTCAGTAAAGTAACATGTCTTATCCCTCTAGAAGGGTGGAATGATACCCCCGTCGCCAGAACTGGCGAGGGGGTAGTATTCCATTTCGTATGACACCTTACACAACATGTTTTGATAAAGCCAAACCAAAGTTGCTATATAACCGCGAGGATTATAAGGCGCTTAAGAGTATATGGTATGGCATTATCCCGGATCAGCTTAGGGAGTTGTTCCCGACAGCTGCAGACAGGCTCAGCTCATGCCAGAGCTCCATCTCACATAAAACCACGCACTCTGCCTCCAGGATTGATGAGGCCTTCCATAGGAGTGGCTTACAGGCTATATATGTGTCCAAATATAGGTTTAGATATAGGTATACTATATCTAAGCAAGGGGTGATTACACCCACTTGCCCCAGCTGAGTGTTCAGCCAGTTGTGTCAATTTAAGAACCAGCCAGGGGTGGCAAAAGCTATGCCTCAGCCCCTGGTAAGCCTTGGTGGCACCTATGCCCTGAGCACCTAAAGTGCATAGTACAGGGGCTGACAAGAAGTCCATTTCCAATTGTGGTATGTACCTATAGCACATGTATTATGAATTTAGAGAGAGAACAGCAGGCTGGGGGTCTGATTAGCAGGCCCACAGACTCAGTAAGTCGAAAACCAGTGAAGCAAAAAGCAAAAATTGGGGTGACCATAGGATAGCAGACCCTACTCTCCTACAACGACACATGACACATGATGACACATGACACCACATGATACCACATGACACCACATGGCACCACATGATGACACATGATGACACATGACGACACATGACGACACATGACAACACATGATACGCGATGACACATGACACCACATGACACCATATGATACCACATGACACCACATGACACATGATGACACATGATGACACATGATGACACATGATGACACATGACACCTCAGGACCCACATGACACATGATGACACATGATGACACATGACACCACATTACCCACATGACCCACATGACACATGATGACACATGACAACACATGACATCACATGACCCACATGACACATGATGACACATGACAACACATGACATGACAAGGACACATGACACATGACCCACATGATGACAAATGACAACACATGACACCACGTGACCAACATGACACATGATGACACCTCATGACCCACATGACACATGATGACACATAATGACACATGATGACACATAATGACACACATGACCCACACTACACATGACAACACATTACACCACATGACCCACATGACACATGATGACACATGACAACACATGACAATACGTGGACACATGACCCACATGATGACACATAACACCACCTGCCGACACATGACGACACATGACGACACATGACGACACATGACGACACATGATGACACATGACACCACATGACAAATGACAGCACATGACGACACATGATGATCCATGACGACACATGATGACACATGATAATACATGACACATGACGACACATGACACCACATGACACATGATGACACATGACACTACATGACAACACATGACGCATGATGACACATGACATCACCACATGACACCACATGGCACCACATGATGACACATTATGACACATGACGACACATGACGACACATGATGACACATGATACGCGATGACACATGACACCACATGACACCATATGATACCACATGACACCACATGACACATGATGACACATGATGACACATGATGACACATGATGACACATGACACCTCATGACCCACAAGACACATGATGACACATGATGACACATGACACCACATGACCCACATGACCCACATGACACATGATGACACATGACACCACATGATGACACATGACAACACATGACACCACATGACACCAGATAACACATGATGACACATGACGACAAATGACACAAGACACAACACCACATGACACCATAAGATACCACATGACACATGATAACACATGCCACCACATGACACCACATGACACGACACCACATGACACCACATGACACATGATGACACATGACGACACATGACACCACATGATGACACCACATGATGACACATGACAACACATGACACCACATGACACCACATGACACCACATGACACCACATGATGACACATGATGACACATGATGACACATGATGACACATGACACATGATGACACATGACACATGATGACACATGACACCACATGACAAATGACACCACATGGCGACACATGATGATACATGACACCTCATGACCCACATGACACATGATGACACATGATGACACATGACACCACATGACCCACATGACCCACATGACACATGATGACACATGACACCACATGACGACACATGACGACACATGACAACACATGACACCACATGACACCAGATAACACATGATGACACATGACGACAAATGACACATGACACAACACCACATGACACCACAAGATACCACATGACACATGATAACACATGCCACCACATGACACAACATGACACATGACACCACATGACACATGATGACACATGACGACACATGACACCACATGATGACACCACATGATGACACATGACAACACATGACACCACATGACACCACATGACACCACATGACACCACATGACACCACATGATGACACATGATGACACATGATGACACATGACACATGATGACACATGTCACATGATGACACATGACACCACATGATACATGACAACACATGACGACACATGACGACACATGATGACACGTGACACCACATGACAAATGACACCACATGACGACACATGATGATACATGACGACACATGATGTCACATGACGACACATGTCACATGATGACACATGACACACGACAACACATGACGACACATGACGACACATGATGACACGTGACACCACATGACAAATGACACCACATGACGACACATGATGATACATGATGACACATGATGACACATTAAGACACATGACACATGATGACATATGATACCACATGACACATGACACATGATGACACATGACACCACATGACGACACATGACGACACATGACAACACATGACACCACATGGCACCACATGACACATGATGACACATGACGACAAATGACACATGACGACACAACACCACATGACACCACAAGATACCACATGACACATGATAACACATGACACCACATGACATCACATGACACATGACACCACATGACACCACATGACACATGATGACACATGACGACACATGACACCACATGATGACACATGATGACACATGACACCACATGAAATCACATGACACCAAATGACACCACATGATGACACATGACGACACATGACACATGATGACACATGACACCACATGATACCACATGACACCACATGGCACCTCATGATGACACATGACGACACATGACGACACATGATGACACATGATACGCGATGACACATGACACCACATGACACCATATGATACCACATGACACCACATGACATGATGACACATGATGACACATGATGACACATGACACCTCATGACCCACATGACACATGACAAATGACACCACGACACATGATGATACATGATGACACATGATGACACATGACGACACATGAGACATGATGACACATGACACCACATGACGCATGACAACACATGACGACACATGACGACACATGATGACACATGACACCACATGAAAAATGACACCACATGACAAAACATGATTATACATGACAACACATGACGACACATGATGACACATGACGACACATGACGCATGATGACACATGATGACACATGACACCACATGACGACACATGACGACACATGACAACACATGACACCACATGACACATGATGACACATGACGTCAAATGACACATGACGACACAACACCACATGACACCACAAGATACCACATGACACATGATAACACATGACACCACATGACACCACATGACACATGACACCACATGACACCACATGACACCACATGACACTTGATGACACATGACAACACATGACACCACATGATGACACATGATGACACATGACACCACATGAAACCACATGATACCACATGACACCACATGACACCACATGATGACACATGATGACACATGACGACACATGACACATGATGACACATGACACCACATGATACCACATGACACCACATGGCACCACATGATGACACATGACGACACTTGACACACGATGACACATGAAACCACATGACACCACATGATACCACATGACACCACATGACACATGATGACACATGATGACACATGATGACACATGACACATCATGACCCACATGACACATGATGGCACATGATGACACATGACACCACATGACCCACATGACCCACAAGACACATGATGACACATGACAACACAAGACACCACATGACCCACATGACACATGATGACTCATGACAACACATGACGACACATGATGACACATGATGACACATGACACCACATGACAAATGACACCACATGACGACACATGATGACACATGATGACACATGATAATACATGACACATGACGAAACATGACACCACATGACACATGATGACACATGACACCACATGACGACACATGATGACATATGACAAAACATGATGACACATAACACCACATGACACATGATGACACATGACGCCATATGACAAATGATGACACATGACACCACATGACACAACATGACACCACATGACACTTGACACATGATGACACATGACACCACATGACTCCACATGATACATGACAACACATGGCAACATATGATGACACATGATGATGCAGGGCACATGACACAACATGACACCACATGACACCACAACACTTGATGGCACATGACATACCCTTTGGAAATCGACCCTCCAAATTCTAATGATGTCCTCCCTTCATTCGCAGGGTCGCTCTGCCTCACTAGGCATTTGGCCATCACGCTCGCTGCATGAACCCCACCGGCATGATCTACCCCGGTGAGCCTCCCCATCTCCATCCTCCCCCACTGCGCTGTGAAAATTGACACTTTTGCCAAATATCAAGTGGATTGTCCTATGTCACAGCATGCTCATTTAGTATATCCATCCTCCCCCCACTGTGCCGTGAAAATTGACACTTTCGCCGAATATCGAGTGGATTGTCCTATGTCACAGCATGCTCATTTAGTATACTTAGTGCACTCCGGTCTCATCTAAATGCGCCGCCCGCACAACCGGCTCTTCCTTAGTCTAGGATTCTTTACATAGGTAATCACTTCCCGGGCAAGCCTCATTGTACCTATGTAGAACAGAGTACATTTCTCCCCTTCCTTCCGACGTTTTCTGTTCACTCTGAAATGACTATTCATTATCACGACCCCCTGTACAGAGCTGGAATTGAGTAGCTAACTCTACTCCTACAGGAACCCACTGATCACCTCCACATTGATCCACCTGATGCCACACACACCTCGTTGTGCGTTTTAAATCATAGATAGGTTCACCTTCACTCAGTCACCATTACAATAGGAAAATTTGTTATGTACATGTCCACCACTAAATGTATGTATGCCTTCTCTCTCCTCCCTTCCTTAGGCACTAGAGGCTTACAACCATAAGGCATTTATTAAATGTCCTGATGATGGTCTCCATTGTTAAGTAGTAGGACCAAAACACCGTCAACCTGTTGTGCACCTTATACAAAAACTTGATCCATATGTTATTTATAAGAAATAGTACGTGCCTGATGTAGGAAGGTGGCTACCTGACTATGGTTACCCCAGATTTTTTGCCCTGTGTTTAGCTGGTTTTCGACTTAGTTGGCCTGGTTCCCTGCTAATCAGGGCCCCAGGCTATCTGCTCTCTCTGTAAAATGGATTCCATGTACCCTAGGTGCATAACTAGATTGGCTTGGGTCACCTTATCAGCCCCTGTACAGAGCACTATAGGTGCCCAGGGCATAGGTGCATCCAAGGCCTACCAGGGGCTGCAGCATATCTTTTGCCACCCCTGGCTGGCTATCTAAATTGACACAACTGGCTGATCACTCAGCTGGGGCAAGTGGGTGTAATCACCCCTTGCTTAGATATAGTATACCTATATCTAAACCTATATCTGGACCCATATATAGCCTGTAAGCCACTCCTATGGAAGGCCTCATCAATCCTGGAGGCAGAGTGCGTGGTTTTATGTGAGATGGTGCTCTGGCATGAGCTGAGCCTGTCTGCAGCTGTCGGGAACAACTCCCTAGGCTGATCCGGGATAATGCCATACCATATACTCTTAAGCGCCTTATAATCCTCGCGGTTATATAGCAACTTTGGTTTGGCTTTATCAAAACATGTCGTGTAAGGTGTCATACGAATTGGAATACTACCCCCTCGCCAGTTCTGGCGACGGGGGTAGCATTCCACCCTTCTAGAGGGAGAAGACATGTTACTTTACTGAAACGCGGTTGATTTAAAATGAGCCTCAGATCCACAAAATGGATGCCCCTGCCACAGACACGGGTCTGACCTCCTGCTGCTGACCGAAACCCGGCAGAGGAGGCCTGGACAAAGAGTTTCCTGTCACAGGGCGGTGTCAAACCACCCCAGACAGGAGATAGTGGATTGGAGTAGGGAGGTTTCAATGAAACCAGACACTGCCTGGGGAGCACAAGGCTGCCCCTTGCAGGATCCGGCCAAACCGGTTCTGGGGCCTCCCAGCCCCTGTCCCAGCGCGGCCAGAATCAAAGGAGAGGGGTGTAACCACCCCCTTCCTGGGTCCCACCCATAGGAGGGGACCTAGCAGGATGTCCAACCCCCGAGATTCGAATAAGAGGGGGAGCAGTCCCAACGGACCTCAGATCATCCTGAAGAAACATAAGAAACGTAATATGGACCCTTCGACTTTCTACACGACGTGAGAAGACTGAAGAATCTCCCTTGTGGTCAAGGAGTGACCACCCTGTGCAAACAGGCACCATCCAGCCCTCGACCCTTGCTTTGTTGCAGTTCCCGCCGGAACTCGAGCGACAGAGATCGACGAGATCAAGCTTGCCTGCCTTCTACCTGCCCGATCCACAGTCCCTGCAGAGCTGAGACCCGTGGAGGCGACCGGAAGCGTGGGGCACGCCATCTTGAAAAGGCCACGAGACGCTGACCGTGCGGCCCACGAGTGACCCTCGAAGCTGTACACCGGGGTTTGAGAAGCCTCAGCCCCGAGCTCCACTTGCACCAAAGCTCACCCCTCCACACTTGACGAGTGCTGCGTGGGGCCCTTCTGCTTGTGTGCGCTCGACGCGATGGCCCGGTCACTTGCCAGCTGGCTTGTGGCCCCTGTGCCGACGAACTTTGAAATACGACTTGCTTTTCTGGTTGCTCCAGATCTGCACCAGCTCCTGTGAAAAGGAGCACCCACTCTGACCCTCCTGGTTCGAGTGATAAGCAATCTCCCGGTTCCGCGTGGATTGCTTTTGCCAAGTGCTGTTTGCTGCAATCTTGAAGCCGACGGTGCTGACGGCGAGAGCCTACATGGGACAGATCGTGACCTGCTCCTGGACGTCGCAGATGCCCCAGAGCCCACGTGACAGCGGAGAGAAGCCTATCGACAACCGCCTGATTGCGCCCGACCTTGCCTGGTTCCGTCCTGGTTCCACCCTGGTCACTGCTGAGTGACCCAGACTCTGTCCCCTCTGCTTTCAGGTACTTTTCTACTTCGATCCACCCTTGGATCGCACCGGACACTTCTGCTTCACAGCGCCTGCAGCTGCAACAGCTCCAAGCACCAAGAACCTGCGTGACAGAACCCGACGCCACTTCGACCCTGTGCACCCACGGCCTGTGGGTGAGGTAACTTTGCAACGCCGGTGTCTTTACACTGGTACACACCTCTAGGGTCTGTGTCTAAAGTTTTGTGTTCCTAGGTTCAGCGGAAGTATCTTTTTATTCACTTTAATTGACTTTTACGCACCATTGACAGTGCATTGGTGCGCGCTGCACTTTCCGTGCTGCACCCGTCTCCTGTGGGCTACTCCCGACTTCTTCATTGCTTGTCCTGACTGCTCCCAGCGAATCTCTAGGCCCTAGGCCTAACCATTGTTCGATAAGTGTTACTTATACCACTTTTTTGATATATGGTCTGAGTGGCCACCCGCCCTCATCCATAATTGTGCAACTTTATATGTGAAACAGTGCTTTTTGATTTAACGCTTGTGCCCCTTTCCTCATAAAGAGTACTGGGGAGTAATTTAGAAATAAATACATATATTTTTATAATATATACTTGTGTGGTGTCCTTTCATTTGATTACAGGATTGTATGTGGTAAAACAGCTCGCTTAACACGACCTCTTAAGTTAAGCCTTTAAGGCTGCTTAGTCCATGCTACCACTAGGATAGCTTGTCTAACAAGGTTGACTTACAACCAGACATCTTTGGGGTTTGTTTCAACTGATACCCAGTGGTTCCAGAATTGGAAACACTACATATCAGGCCAACTTCTCACATTGGTGTGCAGCGGTGCGGATTTGAGCTTGCTGTTTGTTTTACCATTGCAATCTTTATCAAATTGAAAGATCACATCAAGTACCTCTAGGTACATATAAATCAAAAGCTTAGCATATTAAGTTCTACTGAACTTAGTAGTTGTAGATTAAAGGGATTAGCACACCCTGACTACAACTCACTAGCAAGGTACAGTAGGAAACCACTTAGTGTAGGTAAGTGCACCACTTACACCTCACTAGCAGTCATGTCTGATACAGGTAGAGCTTCAGGCTCTGCTCCTGTAATAGTTGATCCTATAGGGACAACATCCAGATATGACAACCTTAGCCACAAAGACCTGAGTGCCTTGTGCACAGCCAGGGGGCTAAAAAAGGGCAGAGGCCCTACCATTCCTTCCCTAGTAGCTCTCCTAGAAAAGGATGACCTAGATAAGGTGAGCCAGGCTCCCTTAGAATCAGGTGAAGGGATAAACTCCCCTGAGAATGAGGATCTTCAAGATGATGTAGTGGAGGAGGAAGAAGAAGACTCTGATTTAGAAGAGCCTGAAGATCAGGATCAGGGGGGAAACCAGGTACAGGTTGCCAGGCTTAACCAGGCCAACTTGGACCTACATGAGAATGGAGAGGGCCAGCACCACTCCAGATCTCATAACCAAATTCTCCCAGGCAACAGGAGGGTGAGATCTCTATCAGGGGATTCTCATCTTTCTAGTGCCTCAAGAGAATCTCAAAGAGGAATGACTTCCTCCCAGAGAAAAGAGCATAGGGCCAGGATGAGGGCTGTCCAACTCCAAAAAGAAAGGGAAGAGGTAGCCTTGGCTCAAGCTAAACTTGCTTTAGCAAGAGAAAAAAAATTGTGTGGCTTAGATGCCACTGGTGGCAGCAAAGTTCCTAAAGAGAAACCCAGGTCCTATGATAGTAGAAACCTGACAAAGATTGTGCCCCCCTATCAGGAAGGGGATGACATCCACAAATGGATGACTGCTCTGGAGAGAGCCTGCATGGTACAGCAGGTTCCTGAGGAACAGTGGGCAGCAATCTTATGGTACTCCTTTTCAGAGAAAGGGAGGGATAGGCTCCTCACTGTCAGACATGAGGATGCCAGCAATTACAAAATCCTGAAGAGTGTTCTGATAGATGGGTTTGGCTTAACCACTGAACAGTACAGGTTAAAGTTCAGAGATACCCAGAAGACACAGACTCAGGACTGGACTGATTTTGTTGATTGTGCAACTAAGGCTCTGGAGGGTTGGCTGAATGGCAGCAAAGTACATGACTTCACAGGATTGTATAATTTGATTATGAGGGAGCAGATCCTTAGTAATTGTCAGAACCAGCTCTTACACCAGCACCTGGTGGACTCAGATTTGACCTCTCCCCAAGAATTGGGAAAGAGGGCAGATAAGTGGGTCAGAACCAGGATTAGGCCTAAGAATCAGGACAATAACCAGAAGAAGGAGTCTACCAAGCCTCAAGATAAGGGTGGGGATAAAAGTAAAGAAAACACTTCCCCAGGGCCCCAAAACTCCAAGAAGGGGGGTGGGTCCCAAGACACTTCTTCAACAGAGAAAAAGCCTTATTGCCATGCCTGTAAACAGGTTGGGCATTACAAAACAGACAGCTGTTGTCCCAAGAATGGCAATAAAGAAAACATACCTCCAAAGCCAGCTCCAACACCTCCTGTTACTGTCAGCAGTAATCCCCCAGGAAGTGGGAGCACACCCAGGAATCTGGGTGGGTTTACTTTTGGAGCCCAAGGGGACCCTGGCCTATCCAGGTCTCCATCCCCAAATGATCTTGTCTATGAGACTGGCATGGGGTTTGCCAACTTCTCTGTTTGCCCAAATACCTTGAGCAAATATAGACAGGAACCCATCATCAATGGTTTGAAAGTTGAAGCTTTTAGAGACACAGGGGCTAGCATCACCATGGTGGCTGACTGTATAGTCCCCTCTAAGCAACTTTTACCAGGTGCCACATACCAGGTAACAAACATTGATGGCATCCAAACCAATCATCCCATGGCAGTAGTAAGTCTCAGCTGGGGAGGTGTCATTGGCCCAAAGAGAGTGGCAGTGTCACCAAACTTGCCTGTAGACTGTCTACTGGGTAATGATTTGGAAATCTCAGCCTGGGCTGAGGTTGAACAGGAAATCCATTCTAGAATGGTAAATTCCAATGGAAAGGTTAGTGGGGCTGTACTGGCTAGAGCCCCAGTTCAAGATGTCCTTCCTGACAAGGTTGGTAGGGCTGAGCAACTCTCTGCCCCATCTTTACCAGAAGCTCTTCCAAACCAGAATAGCAAAGCTGTTATGATAACAGCAGAAACCCAAACTGAGTCTCCTCCTGAAAAGGTTGGTGGGGCTGTGATGGCCACAGCCCAAACTCAAACAGATATGTGTGTTGTGAAGCCTGAAATGATGGATCACTCCACCCAAACTGAGAGCATGGAGGAGGAAGAGAAATCTCCCCCTCACCAGACAGTAGGACAGGATCAGCCTCCTCAGGGAACTGATCTTACCCCTGATGAAGGAATTGCCCCAGAGGTTGTTAGGCCTGGCCTGACAGAGCCTCTGATGGCAGTGGACCCTTCTCAGGTGGGATCCAGTCTGGAGCAGGTAACCTGCCCCTCTCTACCTTGCCTTAGTCAGCCCAGGGCTGCAGAGGACAAGAAGGACAGTGAGACCCAAAGGGCCCCCTGTCAAATAAAGCACCCCCATCAACAGATTAGGGGCACCAAAACTAGTAGGCCTAGTAAGGTGAAAACTTTAAAAACTCCTGAGGGAGCCCCCTTAAAAACAGTGAGGGACCTCCCACAGATGGATTCTGTTGGGCACAGCCAAACCTGGGACCCAAAGGGCCCAAACCTGAACTGTCCCTCCAGCAAGCCAAACAGAGGGACCCAGCCTCCAGCTTTAGGTAGCCAGAGGTTGACCCTGAGAGCTCAGTGCAACTCAGTTGAAGAAAGAAAGGCACACATGGTGGAAGATAATTGGAGGAAGTTGAGCCCAAAAATAGTGGAGCCTCACTTCAATACTCCATATCTAAACCAGCCTTTAACTTTGCATAAACACACCCAAGGTAGTGATTCCCTATGGTGGAGACCCTCTAATACCCCTAGGGTGAGGGACTGCTTAGTGGACCATGAGACAGGGGGTACCCATGCTAGTGCAGGTACTTCCTTATATGGCCACTCAGGCAATAAAGGCTTACCTGGCCAAGGATAGCCTTATCTCCTTTCGTTTGGGGGGGGGGGGGGTTATGTAGGAAGGTGGCTACCTGACTATGGTTACCCCAGATTTTTTGCCCTGTGTTTAGCTGGTTTTCGACTTAGTTGGCCTGGTTCCCTGCTAATCAGGGCCCCAGGCTATCTGCTCTCTCTGTAAAATGGATTCCATGTACCCTAGGTGCATAACTAGATTGGCTTGGGTCACCTTATCAGCCCCTGTACAGAGCACTATAGGTGCCCAGGGCATAGGTGCATCCAAGGCCTACCAGGGGCTGCAGCATATCTTTTGCCACCCCTGGCTGGCTATCTAAATTGACACAACTGGCTGATCACTCAGCTGGGGCAAGTGGGTGTAATCACCCCTTGCTTAGATATAGTATACCTATATCTAAACCTATATCTGGACCCATATATAGCCTGTAAGCCACTCCTATGGAAGACCTCATCAATCCTGGAGGCAGAGTGCGTGGTTTTATGTGAGATGGTGCTCTGGCATGAGCTGAGCCTGTCTGCAGCTGTCGGGAACAACTCCCTAGGCTGATCCGGGATAATGCCATACCATATACTCTTAAGCGCCTTATAATCCTCGCGGTTATATAGCAACTTTGGTTTGGCTTTATCAAAACATGTCGTGTAAGGTGTCATACGAATTGGAATACTACCCCCTCGCCAGTTCTGGCGACGGGGGTAGCATTCCACCCTTCTAGAGGGAGAAGACATGTTACTTTACTGAAACGCGGTTGATTTAAAATGAGCCTCAGATCCACAAAATGGATGCCCCTGCCACAGACACGGGTCTGACCTCCTGCTGCTGACCGAAACCCGGCAGAGGAGGCCTGGACAAAGAGTTTCCTGTCACAGGGCGGTGTCAAACCACCCCAGACAGGAGATAGTGGATTGGAGTAGGGAGGTTTCAATGAAACCAGACACTGCCTGGGGAGCACAAGGCTGCCCCTTGCAGGATCCGGCCAAACCGGTTCTGGGGCCTCCCAGCCCCTGTCCCAGCGTGGCCAGAATCAAAGGAGAGGGGTGTAACCACCCCCTTCCTGGGTCCCACCCATAGGAGGGGACCTAGCAGGATGTCCAACCCCCGAGATTCGAATAAGAGGGGGAGCAGTCCCAACGGACCTCAGATCATCCTGAAGAAACATAAGAAACGTAATCTGGACCCTTCGACTTTCTACACGACGTGAGAAGACTGAAGAATCTCCCTTGTGGTCAAGGAGTGACCACCCTGTGCAAACAGGCACCATCCAGCCCTCGACCCTTGCTTTGTTGCAGTTCCCGCCGGAACTCGAGCGACAGAGATCGACGAGATCAAGCTTGCCTGCCTTCTACCTGCCCGATCCACAGTCCCTGCAGAGCTGAGACCCGTGGAGGCGACCGGAAGCGTGGGGCACGCCATCTTGAAAAAGCCACGAGACGCTGACCGTGCGGCCCACGAGTGACCCTCGAAGCTGTACACCGGGGTTTGAGAAGCCCCAGCCCCGAGCTCCACTTGCACCAAAGCTCACCCCTCCACACTCGACGAGTGCTGCGTGGGGCCCTTCTGCTTGTGTGCGCTCGACGCGTTGGCCCGGTCACTTGCCAGCTGGCTTGTGGCCCCTGTGCCGACGAACTTTGAAATACGACTTGCTTTTCTGGTTGCTCCAGATCTGCACCAGCTCCTGTGAAAAGGAGCACCCACTCTGACCCTCCTGGTTCGAGTGATAAGCAATCTCCCGGTTCCGCGTGGATTGCTTTTGCCAAGTGCTGTTTGCTGCAATCTTGAAGCCGACGGTGCTGACGGCGAGAGCCTACGTGGGACAGATCGTGACCTGCTCCTGGACGTCCCAGATGCCCCAGAGCCCACGTGACAGCGGAGAGAAGCCTATCGACAACCGCCTGATTGCGCCCGACCTTGCCTGGTTCCGTCCTGGTTCCACCCTGGTCACTGCTGAGTGACCCAGACTCTGTCCCCTCTGCTTTCAGGTACTTTTCTACTTCGATCCACCCTTGGATCGCACCGGACACTTCTGCTTCACAGCGCCTGCAGCTGCAACAGCTCCAAGCACCAAGAACCTGCGTGACAGAACCCGACGCCACTTCGACCCTGTGCACCCACGGCCTGTGGGTGAGGTAACTTTGCAACGCCGGTGTCTTTACACTGGTACACACCTCTAGGGTCTGTGTCTAAAGTTTTGTGTTCCTAGGTTCAGCGGAAGTATCTTTTTATTCACTTTAATTGACTTTTACGCACCATTGACAGTGCATTGGTGCGCGCTGCACTTTCCGTGCTGCACCCGTCTCCTGTGGGCTACTCCCGACTTCTTCATTGCTTGTCCTGACTGCTCCCAGCAAATCTCTAGGCCCTAGGCCTAACCATTGTTCGATAAGTGTTACTTATACCACTTTTTTGATATATGGTCTGAGTGGCCACCCGCCCACATCCATAATTGTGCAACTTTATATGTGAAACAGTGCTTTTTGATTTAACGCTTGTGCCCCTTTCCTCATAAAGAGTACTGGGGAGTAATTTAGAAATAAATACATATATTTTTATAATATATACTTGTGTGGTGTCCTTTCATTTGATTACAGGATTGTATGTGGTAAAACAGCTCGCTTAACACGACCTCTTAAGTTAAGCCTTTAAGGCTGCTTAGTCCATGCTACCACTAGGATAGCTTGTCTAACAAGGTTGACTTACAACCAGACATCTTTGGGGTTTGTTTCGACTGATACCCAGTGGTTCCAGAATTGGAAACACTACATATCAGGCCAACTTCTCACACCTGATATTTCTGTACATACAATTTTTACAGAAACTGATGCTTTTGCCTTAGCAAGCCCTGCTTTGTCTTCTGTCAACCTTCGGTACTGATCCGTGTTTGGGTACAGGCTTGTGCCCCAAACTGGTGATTTGTTGATGGTATTCCTTTTGTCTAAAACTTTCAATTGAGTAAAAAATTGAAGACCTCTGTCCGGCTGGACATGTCGCTCCAAATATAGAATTGATTTTGTCTATATTCATTGTCTCACATATATTTCCTATGCATGGGACCGTTGTTTTTTTACAAAAAAAACACATGACACATGACGACTGTAGGAGAGTAGGGTCTGCTATCCTATGGTCACCCCAATTTTTGCTTTTTGCTTCACTGGTTTTCGACTTACTGAGGCTGTGGGCCTGCTAATCAGACCCCCAGCCTGCTGTTCTCTCTCTAAATTTATAATACATGTGCTATAGGTACATACCACAATTGGAAATGGACTCCTTGTCAGCCCCTGTACCATGCACTATAGGTGCTCAGGGCATAGGTGCCACCAAGGCCTACCAGGGGCTGAAGCATAGCTTTTGCCACCCCTGGCTGGCTCTTAAATTGACACAACTGGCTGATCACTCAGCTGGGGCAAGTGGGTGTAATCACCCCTTGCTTAGATATAGTATACCTATATCTAAACCTATATCTGGACACATATATAACCTGTAAGCCACTCCTATGGAAGGCCTCATCAATCCTGGAGGCAGAGTGCGTGGTTTTATGTGAGATGGTGCTCTGGCATGAGCTGAGCCTGTCTGCAGCTGTCGGGAACAACTCCCTAAGCTGATCCGGGATAATGCCATACCATATACTCTTAAGCGCCTTATAATCCTCGCGGTTATATAGCAACTTTGGTTTGGCTTTATCAAAACATGTCGTGTAAGGTGTCATACGAATTGGAATACTACCCCCTCGCCAGTTCTGGCGACGGGGGTAGCATTCCACCCTTCTAGAGGGAGAAGACATGTTACTTTACTGAAACGCGGTTGATTTAAAATGAGCCTCAGATCCACAAAATGGATGCCCCTGCCACAGACACGGGTCTGGCCTCCTGCTGCTGACCGAAACCCGGCAGAGGAGGCCTGGACAAAGAGTTTCCTGTCACAGGGCGGTGTCAAACCACCCCAGACAGGAGATAGTGGATTGGAGTAGGGAGGTTTCAAAGAAACCAGACACTGCCTGGGGAGCACAAGGCTGCCCCTTGCAGGATCCGGCCAAACCGGTTCTGGGGCCTCCCAGCCCCTGTCCCAGCGCGGCCAGGATCAAAGGAGAGGGGTGTAACCACCCCCTTCCTGGGTCCCACCCATAGGAGGGGACCTAGCAGGATGTCCAACCCCCCAGATTCGAATAAGAGGGGGAGCAGTCCCAACGGACCTCAGATCATCCTGAAGAAACATAAGAAACGAATTCTGGACCCTTCGACTTTCTACACGACGTGAGAAGACTGAAGAATCTCCCTTGTGGTCGAGGAGTGACCACCCTGTGCAAACAGGCACCATCCAGCCCTCGACCCTTGCTTTGTTGCAGTTCCCGCCGGAACTCGAGCAACAGAGATCGACGAGATCAAGCTTGCCTGCCTTCTACCTGCGCGATCCACAGTCCCTGCAGAGCTGAGACCCGTGGAGGCGACCGGAGGCGTGGGGCACGCCATCTTGAAAAGGCCACGAGACGCTGACCGTGCGGCCCACGAGTGACCCTCGAAGCTGTACACCGGGGTTTGAGAAGCCCCAGCCCCGAGCTCCACTTGCACCAAAGCTCACCCCTCCACACTCGACGAGTGCTGCGTGGGGCCCTTCTGCTTGTGTGCGCTCGACGCGTTGGCCCGGTCACTTGCCAGCTGGCTTGTGGCCCCTGTGCCGACGAACTTTGAAATACGACTCGCTTTTCTGGTTGCTCCAGATCTGCACCAGCTCCTGTGAAAAGGAGCCCCCACTCTGACCCTCCTGATTCGAGTGATAAGCAATCTCCCGGTTCCGCGTGGATTGCTTTTGCCAAGTGCTGTTTGCTGCAATCTTGAAGCCGACGGTGCTGACGGCGGGAGCCTACGTGGGACAGATCGTGACCTGCTTCTGGACGTCGCAGATGCCCCAGAGCTCACGTGACAGCGGAGAGAAGCCTATCGACAACCGCCTGATTGCGCCCGACATTGCCTGGTTCCGTCCTGGTTCCACCCTGGTCACTGCTGAGTGACCCAGACTCTGTCCCCTCTGCTGTCAGGTACTTTTCTACTTCGATCCACCCTTGGATCGCACCGGACACTTCTGCTTCACAGCGCCTGCAGCTGCAACAGCTTCAAGCACCAAGAACCTGCGTGACAGAACCCGACGCCACTTCGACCCTGTGCACCCACGGCCTGTGGGTGAGGTAACATTGCAACGCCGGTGTCCATACACTGGTACACACCTCTAGGGTCTGTGTCTAAAGTTTTGTGTTCCTAGGTTCAGCGGAAGTATCTTTTAATTCACTTTAACTGACTTTTACGCACCATTGACAGTGCATTGGTGCGCGCCGCACTTTCCGTGCTGCACCCGTCTCCTGTGGGCTACTCCCGACTTCATCATTGCTAGTCCTGACTGCTCCCAGCGAATCTCTAGGCCCTAGGCCTAACCATTGTTCGATAAGTGTTACTTATACCACTTTTTTAATATATGGTCTGAGTGGCCACCCGCCCTCATCCATAATTGTGCAACTTTATATGTGTAACAGTGCTTTTGATTTAACGCTTGTGCCCCTTTCCTCATAAAGAGTACTGGGGAGTAATTTAGAAATAAATACATATATTTTTATAATATATACTTGTGTGGTGTCCTTTCATTTGATTACAGGATTGTATGTGGTAAAACAGCTCGCTTAACACGACCTCTTAAGTTAAGCCTTTAAGGCTGCTTAGTCCATGCTACCACTAGGATAGCTTGTCTAACAAGGTTGACTTACAACCAGACATCTTTGGGGTTTGTTTGGACTGATACCCAGTGGTTCAAGAATTGGAAACACTACATATCAGGCCAACTTCTCACAACGACACATAACACCACATGAAATGTGATTACACATGACAACACATGACACGACACCACATAACACCACTTGACACATGACACCACATGTCACTACATGACAAATGACTGACACCACATGACACCACATGACACCACATGACACCACATGACACCACGTGACACCACATGACACATGACACCACATGACACCACATGAAACCACATGACACCACATGACACCACATGATACATGACTACACATGGCGACACATGGTGACACATGGCGACACATGGCGACACATGACGACACATGGCGACACATGACACATGACACCACATGACCCACATGACAACACATGACAACACATAACACATGACACCATATGACACATGACACCACATGACACCACATTACACATGACACCACATGACACATGATAACACATGACACCACATGACTACATGACACCACATGACCCACATGACCCACATGACACATGATGACACATGACAACACATGACACCACATGACCCACATGACATGATGACGCATGACAACACATGACACCACATGACCCACATGATGACACAGGACACCACATGAGGGCACATGATGACACATGATGACACATGACAACACATGACCCACATGACAAATGATGACACATGACAACACATGACATCAGATGACACCACATGACCCACATGACAAATGATGACACATGACACCACATGACACCACATGACCCACATGACACATGATGACGCATGACAACACATGACACCACATGACCCATATGAAACCACATGACACATGAAACCACATGACGACACATGACAACACATGACAACACATGATGATACATGATGACACATGACACCACATGACACATGATGACACATGACACCACATGACACATGGTGGAGGAGTGTGGCTCAATGGTTAGAGCGGCAGACCCTGATGCAGAGTCCTGGTCCGGGACCAGGGTTCAATTCCCGCCTCGGCGGGTCTTGGGCTCATAATTCCTCGGACCTGATTTCTCGCCTCAGTGCCTATTCTAATCATGGGTCCCACGCTGCAACTCTGGGCAATAGCTTGCTTAACCTCCACACCGGCCCCAACAGCGCTGTGGATGCCTGGCTTCACCCTGGGGGTGCCCAGGAGTGGACACTTCACAGGGAAAGCCAGGAGGGGTTCCACAGCGGTATGAGTAATAGCGCCAGGAAACCGCTTGGTGACAGTGCGCTCTACAAATACCTTGACATTTACATTTACATTTACATGATGACACATGATGACACATTACACCACATGACACCACATGACGACACATGACACCACATGACCCATATGACACATGATGACACATGACACCTGTAGGAGAGTAGGGTCTGCTATCCTATGGTCACCCCAATTTTTGCTTTTTGCTTCACTGGTTTTCGACTTACTGAGGCTGTGGGCCTGCTAATCAGACCCCCAGCCTGCTGTTCTCTCTCTAAATTTATAATACATGTGCTATAGGTACATACCACAATTGGAAATGGACTCCTTGTCAGCCCCTGTACCATGCACTATAGGTGCTCAGGGCATAGGTGCCACCAAGGCCTACCAGGGGCTGAAGCATAGCTTTTGCCACCCCTGGCTGGTTCTTAAATTGACACAACTGGCTGATCACTCAGCTGGGGCAAGTGGGTGTAATCACCCCTTGCTTAGATATAGTATACCTATATCTAAACCTATATCTGGACACATATATAGCCTGTAAGCCACTCCTATGGAAGGCCTCATCAATCCTGGAGGCAGAGTGCGTGGTTTTATGTGAGATGGAGCTCTGGCATGAGCTGAGCCTGTCTGCAGCTGTCGGGAACAACTCCCTAAGCTGATCTGGGATAATGCCATACCATATACTCTTAAGCGCCTTATAATCCTCGCGGTTATATAGCAACTTTGGTTTGGCTTTATCAAAACATGTCGTGTAAGGTGTCATACGAATTGGAATACTACCCCCTCGCCAGTTCTGGCGACGGGGGTAGCATTCCACCCTTCTAGAGGGAGAAGACATGTTACTTTACTGAAACGCGGTTGATTTAAAATGAGCCTCAGATCCACAAAATGGATGCCCCTGCCACAGACACGGGTCTGGCCTCCTGCTGCTGACCGAAACTCGGCAGAGGAGGCCTGGACAAAGAGTTTCCTGTCACAGGGCGGTGTCAAACCACCCCAGACAGGAGATAGTGGATTGGAGTAGGGAGGTTTCAAAGAAACCAGACACTGCCTGGGGAGCACAAGGCTGCCCCTTGCATAATCCGGCCAAACCGGTTCTGGGGCCTCCCAGTCCCTGTCCCAGCGCGGCCAGGATCAAAGGAGAGGGGTGTAACCACCCCCTTCCTGGGTCCCACCCATAGGAGGGGACCTAGCAGGATGTCCAACCCCCCAGATTCGAATAAGAGGGGGAGCAGTGCCAATGCAACTCAGATCATCCTGAAGAAACATAAGAAACGAATTCTGGACCCTTTGACTTTCTACACGACGTTAGAAGACTGAAGAATCTCCCTTGTGGTCAAGGAGTGACCACCCTGTGCAAACAGGTACCATCCAGCCCTCGACCCTTGCTTTGTTGCAGTTCCCGCCGGAACTCGAGCGACAGAGATCGACGAGATCAAGCTTGCCTGCCTTCTACCTGCCTGTGAGAAGTTGGCCTGATATGTAGTGTTTCCAATTCTGGAACCACTGGGTATCAGTCCAAACAAACCCCAAAGATGTCAGGTTGTAAGTCAACCTTGTAGACAAGCTATCCTAGTGGTAGCATGGACTAAGCAGCCTTAAAGGCTTAACTTAAGAGGTCGTGTTAAGCGAGCTTGTTTTACCACATACAATCCTGTAATCAAATGAAAGGACACCACACAAGTATATATTATAAAAATATATGTATTTATTACTAAATTACTCCCCAGTACTCTTTATGAGGAAAGGGGCACAAGCGTTAAATCAAAAGCACTGTTACACATATAAAGTTGCACGTTTATGGATGAGGGCGGGTGGCCACTCAGACCATATATCAAAAAAGTGGTATAAGTAACACTTTACGAACAATGGTTAGGCCTAGGGCCTAGAGATTCGCTGGGAGCAGTCAGGACAAGCAATGAAGAAGTCGGGAGTAGCCCACAGGAGACGGGTGCAGCACGGAAAGTGCGGCGCGCACCAATGCACTGTCAATGGTGCGTAAAAGTCAATTAAAGTGAATAAAAAGATACTTCCGCTGAACCTAGGAACACAAAACTTTAGACACAGACCCTAGAGGTGTGTACCAGTGTAAAGACACCGGCGTTGCAAAGTTACCTCACCCACAGGCCGTGGGTGCACAGGGTCGAAGTGGCGTCGGGTTCTGTCACGCAGGTTCTGGGTGCTTGGAGCTGTTGCAGCTGCAGGCGCTGTGAAGCAGAAGTGTCCGGTGCGATCCAAGGGTGGATCGATGTAGAAAAGTACCTGAAAGCAGAGGGGACAGAGTCTGGGTCACTCAGCAGTGACCAGGGTGGAACCAGGACGGAACCAGGCAATGTCGGGCGCAATCAGGCGGTTGTCGATAGGCTTCTCTCCGCTGTCACGTGGGCTCTGGGGCATCTGCGACGTCCAGGAGCGGGTCACGATCTGTCCCACGTAGGCTCTCGCCGTCAGCACCGTCGGCTTGAAGATTGTAGCAAACAGCACTTGGCAAAAGCAATCCACGCGGAACCGGGAGATTGCTTATCACTCGAACCAGGAGGGTCAGAGTGGGTGCTCCTTTTCACAGGAGCTGGTGCAGATCTGGAGCAACCAGAAAAGCAAGTCGGATTTCAAAGTTCGTCGGCACAGGGGCCACAAGCCAGCTGGCAAGTGACCGGGCCAACGCGTCGAGCGCACACAAGCAGAAGGGCCCCACGCAGCACTCAGCGAGTGTGGAGGGGTGAGCTTTGGTGCAAGTGGAGCTCGGGGCTGGGGCTTCTCAAACCCCGGTGTACAGCTTCGAGGGTCACTCGTGGGCCGCACGGTCAGCGTCTCGTGGCCTTTTCAAGATGGCGTGCCCCACGCTTCCGGTCGCCTCCACGGGTCTCAGCTCTGCAGGGACTGTGGATCGGGCAGGTAGAAGGCAGGCAAGCTTGATCTCGTCGATCTCTGTCACTCGAGTTCCGGCGGGAACTGCAACAAAGCAAGGGTCAAGGGCTGGATGGTGCCTGTTTGCACAGGGTGGTCACTCCTTGACCACAAGGGAGATTCTTCAGTCTTCTCACGTCGTGTAGAAAGTCGAAGGGTCCAGATTTCGTTTCTTATGTTTCTTCAGGATGATCTGAGGTCCGTTGGGACTGCTCCCCCTCTTATTCGAATCTAGGGGGTTGGACATCCTGCTAGGTCCCCTCCTATGGGTGGGACCCAGGAAGGGGGTGGTTACACCCCTCTCCTTTGATCCTGGCCGCGCTGGGACAGGGGCTGGGAGGCCCCAGAACCGGTTTGGCCGGATCCTGCAAGGGGCAGCCTTGTGCTCCCCAGGCAGTGTCTGGTTTCATTGAAACCTCCCTACTCCAATCCACTATCTCCTGTCTGGGGTGGTTTGACACCGCCCTGTGACAGGAAACTCTTTGTCCAGGCCTCCTCTGCCGGGTTTCGGTCAGCAGCAGGAGGTCAGACCCGTGTCTGTGGCAGGGGCATCCATTTTGTGGATCTGAGGCTCATTTTAAATCAACCGCGTTTCAGCAAAGTAACATGTCTTCTCCCTCTAGAAGGGTGGAATGCTATCCCCGTCGCCAGAACTGGCGAGGGGATAGTATTCCAATTCGTATGACACCTTACACGACATGTTTTGATAAAGCCAAACCAAAGTTGCTATATAACCGCGAGGATTATAAGGCGCTTAAGAGTATATGGTATGGCATTATCCCGGATCAGCTTAGGGAGTGGTTCCCGACAGCTGCAGACAGGCTCAGCTCATGCCAGAGCACCATCTCACATAAAACCACGCACTCTGCCTCCAGGATTGATGAGGCCTTCCATAGGAGTGGCTTACAGGATATATATGTGTCCAGATACAGGTTTAGATATAGGTATACTATATCTAAGCAAGGGGTGATTACACCCACTTGCCCCAGCTGAGTGATCAGCCAGTTGTGTCAATTTAGATAGCCAGCCAGGGGTGGCAAAAGATATGCTGCAGCCCCTGGTAGGCCTTGGATGCACCTATGCCCTGGGCACCTATAGTGCTCTGTACAGGGGCTGATAAGGTGACCCAAGCCAATCTAGTTATGCACCTAGGGTACATGGAATCCATTTTACAGAGAGAGCAGATAGCCTGGGGCCCTGATTAGCAGGGAACCAGGCCAACTAAGTCGAAAACCAGCTAAACACAGGCAAAAAATCTGGGGTAACCATAGTCAGGTAGCCACCTTCCTACATAACCCCCCCCCAAACGAAAGGAGATAAGGCTATCCTTGGCCAGGTAAGCCTTTATTGCCTGAGTGGCCATATAAGGAAGTACCTGCACTAGCATGGGTACCCCCTGTCTCATGGTCCACTAAGCAGTCCCTCACCCTAGGGGTATTAGAGGGTCTCCACCATAGGGAATCACTACCTTGGGTGTGTTTATGCAAAGTTAAAGGCTGGTTTGGATATGGAGTATTGAAGTGAGGCTCCACTATTTTTGGGCTCAACTTCCTCCAATTATCTTCCACCATATGTGCCTTTCTTTCTTCAACTGAGTTGCACTGAGCTCTCAGGGTCAACCTCTGGCTACCTAAAGCTGGAGGCTGGGTCCCTCTGTTTGGCTTGCTGGAGGGACAGTTCAGGTTTGGGCCCTTTGGGTCCCAGGTTTGGCTGTGCCCAACAGAATCCATCTGTGGGAGGTCCCTAACTGTTTTTAAGGGGGCTCCCTCAGGAGTTTTTAAAGTTTTCACCTTACTAGGCCTACTAGTTTTGGTGCCCCTAATCTGTTGATGGGGGTGCTTTATTTGACAGGGGGCCCTCTGGGTCTCACTGTCCTCCTTGCCCTCTGCAGCCCTGGGCTGACTGAGGCAAGGTAGAGAGGGGCAGGTTACCTGCTCCAGACTGGATCCCACCTGAGAAGGGTCCACTGCCATCAGAGGCTCTGTCAGGCCAGGCCTAACAACCTCTGGGGCAGTTCCTTCATCAGGGGTAAGATCAGTTCCCTGAGGAGGCTGATCCTGTCCTAATGTCTGGTGAGGGGGAGATTTCTCTTCCTCCTCCATGCTCTCAGTTTGGGTGGAGTGATCCATCATTTCAGGCTTCACAACACACATATCTGTTTGAGTTTGGGCTGTGGCCATCACAGCCCCACCAACCTTTTCAGGAGGAGACTCAGTTTGGGTTTCTGCTGTTATCATAACAGCTTTGCTACTCTGTCTTGGAAGAGCTTCTGGTAAAGATGGGGCAGAGAGTTGCTCAGCCCTACCAACCTTTTCAGGAAGGACATCTTGAATTGGGGCTATAGCCAGTACAGCCCCACTAACCTTTCCATTGGAATTTACCATTCTAGAATGGATTTCCTGTTCAACCTCAGCCCAGGCTGAGATTTCCAAATCATTACCCAGTAGACAGTCTACAGGCAAGTTTGGTGACACTGCCACTCTCTTTGGGCCAATGACACCTCCCCAGCTGAGACTTACTACTGCCATGGGATGATTTGTTTGGATGCCATCAATGTTTGTTACCTGGTATGTGGCACCTGGTAAAAGTTGTTTAGAGGGGACTATACAGTCAGCCACCATGGTGATGCTAGCCCCTGTGTCTCTAAAAGCTTCAACTTTCAAACCATTGATGATGGGTTCCTGTCTATATTTGCTCAAGGTATTTGGGCAAACAGAGAAGTTGGCAAACCCCATGCCAGTCTCATAGACAAGATCATTTGGGGATGGAGACCTGGATAGGCCAGGGTCCCCTTGGGCTCCAAAAGTAAACCCACCCAGATTCCTGGGTGTGCTCCCACTTCCTGGGGGATTACTGCTGACAGTAACAGGAGGTGTTGGAGCTGGCTTTGGAGGTATGTTTTCTTTATTGCCATTCTTGGGACAACAGCTGTCTGTTTTGTAATGCCCAACCTGTTTACAGGCATGGCAATAAGGCTTTTTCTCTGTTGAAGAAGTGTCTTGGGACCCACCCCCCTTCTTGGAGTTTTGGGGCCCTGGGGAAGTGTTTTCTTTACTTTTATCCCCACCCTTATCTTGAGGCTTGGTAGACTCCTTCTTCTGGTTATTGTCCTGATTCTTAGGCCTAATCCTGGTTCTGACCCACTTATCTGCCCTCTTTCCCAATTCTTGGGGAGAGGTCAAATCTGAGTCCACCAGGTGCTGGTGTAAGAGCTGGTTCTGACAATTACTAAGGATCTGCTCCCTCATAATCAAATTATACAATCCTGTGAAGTCATGTACTTGGCTGCCATTCAGCCAACCCTCCAGAGCCTTAGTTGCACAATCAACAAAATCAGTCCAGTCCTGAGTCTGTGTCTTCTGGGTATCTCTGAACTTTAACCTGTACTGTTCAGTGGTTAAGCCAAACCCATCTATCAGAACACTCTTCAGGACTTTGTAATTGCTGGCATCCTCATGTCTGACAGTGAGGAGCCTATCTCTCCCTTTCTCTGAAAAGGAGTACCATAAGATCGCTGCCCACTGTTCCTCAGGAACCTGCTGTACCATGCAGGCTCTCTCCAGAGCAGTCATCCATTTGTGGATGTCATCCCCTTCCTTGTAGGGGGGCACAATCTTTGTCAGGTTTCTACTATCATAGGACCTGGGTTTCTCTTTAGGAATTTTGCTGCCACCAGTGGCATCTAAGCCACTTAATTTCTGTTCCCTAGCCAAGGTAAGTTTAGCTTGAGCCAAGGTAAGTTTAGCTTGAGCCAGAGCTACCTCCTCCCTCTCTATCTGGAGTTGGACAGCCCTCATTCTGGCCCTATGCTCTTTTCTCTGGGAGGAAGTCATCCCTCTTTGAGATTCTCTTGAGGCACTAGAAAGATGAGAGTCCCCTGATGGAGATCTCACCCTCCTGTTGCCTGGGAGAATTTGGTTATGAGATCTGGAGTGGTGCTGGCCCTCTCCATTCTCATGTAGGTCCAAGTTGGCCTGGTTAAGCCTGGCAACCTGTACCTGGTTTCCCCCCTGATCCTGATCTTCAGGCTCTTCTAAATCAGAGTCTTCCTCTTCCTCCTCCTCTTCTTCTTCTGGAAGATTCTCATTCTCAGGGGAGTTTATCCCTTCACCTGAATCTAAGGGAGCCTGACTCACCTTATCTAGATCATCCTTTTCTAGGAGAGCTACTAGGGAAGGAATGGTAGGGCCTCTGCCCTTTTTTAGCCCCCTGGCTGTGCACAAGGCACTCAGGTCTTTGTGGCTAAGGTTGTCATATCTGGATGTTGTCCCTATAGGATCAACTTCTACAGGAGCAGAGCCTGAGGCTCTACCTGTATCAGACATGACTGCTAGTGAGGTGTAAGTGGTGCACTTACCTACACTAAGTGGTTTCCTACTGTACCTTGCTAGTGAGTTGTAGTCAGGGTGTGCTACTCCCTTTTATCTACAACTACTAAGTTCAGTAGAACTTAATATGCTAAGCTTTTGATTTATATGTACCTAGAGGTACTTGATGTGATCTTTCAATTTGATAAAGATTGCAATGGTAAAACAAACAGCAAGCTCAAATCCGCACCGCTGCACACCAATGTGAGAAGTTGGCCTGATATGTAGTGTTTCCAATTCTGGAACCACTGGGTATCAGTCCAAACAAACCCCAAAGATGTCAGGTTGTAAGTCAACCTTGTAGACAAGCTATCCTAGTGGTAGCATGGACTAAGCAGCCTTAAAGGCTTAACTTAAGAGGTCGTGTTAAGCGAGCTTGTTTTACCACATACAATCCTGTAATCAAATGAAAGGACACCACACAAGTATATATTATAAAAATATATGTATTTATTACTAAATTACTCCCCAGTACTCTTTATGAGGAAAGGGGCACAAGCGTTAAATCAAAAGCACTGTTACACATATAAAGTTGCACGTTTATGGATGAGGGCGGGTGGCCACTCAGACCATATATCAAAAAAGTGGTATAAGTAACACTTTACGAACAATGGTTAGGCCTAGGGCCTAGAGATTCGCTGGGAGCAGTCAGGACAAGCAATGAAGAAGTCGGGAGTAGCCCACAGGAGACGGGTGCAGCACGGAAAGTGCGGCGCGCACCAATGCACTATCAATGGTGCGTAAAAGTCAATTAAAGTGAATAAAAAGATACTTCCGCTGAACCTAGGAACACAAAACTTTAGACACAGACCCTAGAGGTGTGTACCAGTGTAAAGACACCGGCGTTGCAAAGTTACCTCACCCACAGGCCGTGGGTGCACAGGGTCGAAGTGGCGTCGGGTTCTGTCACGCAGGTTCTGGGTGCTTGGAGCTGTTGCAGCTGCAGGCGCTGTGAAGCAGAAGTGTCCGGTGCGATCCAAGGGTGGATCGATGTAGAAAAGTACCTGAAAGCAGAGGGGACAGAGTCTGGGTCACTCAGCAGTGACCAGGGTGGAACCAGGACGGAACCAGGCAATGTCGGGCGCAATCAGGCGGTTGTCGATAGGCTTCTCTCCGCTGTCACGTGGGCTCTGGGGCATCTGCGACGTCCAGGAGCGGGTCACGATCTGTCCCACGTAGGCTCTCGCCGTCAGCACCGTCGGCTTGAAGATTGTAGCAAACAGCACTTGGCAAAAGCAATCCACGCGGAACCGGGAGATTGCTTATCACTCGAACCAGGAGGGTCAGAGTGGGTGCTCCTTTTCACAGGAGCTGGTGCAGATCTGGAGCAACCAGAAAAGCAAGTCGGATTTCAAAGTTCGTCGGCACAGGGGCCACAAGCCAGCTGGCAAGTGACCGGGCCAACGCGTCGAGCGCACACAAGCAGAAGGGCCCCACGCAGCACTCAGCGAGTGTGGAGGGGTGAGCTTTGGTGCAAGTGGAGCTCGGGGCTGGGGCTTCTCAAACCCCGGTGTACAGCTTCGAGGGTCACTCGTGGGCCGCACGGTCAGCGTCTCGTGGCCTTTTCAAGATGGCGTGCCCCACGCTTCCGGTCGCCTCCACGGGTCTCAGCTCTGCAGGGACTGTGGATCGGGCAGGTAGAAGGCAGGCAAGCTTGATCTCGTCGATCTCTGTCGCTCGAGTTCCGGCGGGAACTGCAACAAAGCAAGGGTCAAGGGCTGGATGGTGCCTGTTTGCACAGGGTGGTCACTCCTTGACCACAAGGGAGATTCTTCAGTCTTCTCACGTCGTGTAGAAAGTCGAAGGGTCCAGATTTCGTTTCTTATGTTTCTTCAGGATGATCTGAGGTCCGTTGGGACTGCTCCCCCTCTTATTCGAATCTAGGGGGTTGGACATCCTGCTAGGTCCCCTCCTATGGGTGGGACCCAGGAAGGGGGTGGTTACACCCCTCTCCTTTGATCCTGGCCGCGCTGGGACAGGGGCTGGGAGGCCCCAGAACCGGTTTGGCCGGATCCTGCAAGGGGCAGCCTTGTGCTCCCCAGGCAGTGTCTGGTTTCATTGAAACCTCCCTACTCCAATCCACTATCTCCTGTCTGGGGTGGTTTGACACCGCCCTGTGACAGGAAACTCTTTGTCCAGGCCTCCTCTGCCGGGTTTCGGTCAGCAGCAGGAGGTCAGACCCGTGTCTGTGGCAGGGGCATCCATTTTGTGGATCTGAGGCTCATTTTAAATCAACCGCGTTTCAGCAAAGTAACATGTCTTCTCCCTCTAGAAGGGTGGAATGCTATCCCCGTCGCCAGAACTGGCGAGGGGATAGTATTCCAATTCGTATGACACCTTACACGACATGTTTTGATAAAGCCAAACCAAAGTTGCTATATAACCGCGAGGATTATAAGGCGCTTAAGAGTATATGGTATGGCATTATCCCGGATCAGCTTAGGGAGTGGTTCCCGACAGCTGCAGACAGGCTCAGCTCATGCCAGAGCACCATCTCACATAAAACCACGCACTCTGCCTCCAGGATTGATGAGGCCTTCCATAGGAGTGGCTTACAGGATATATATGTGTCCAGATACAGGTTTAGATATAGGTATACTATATCTAAGCAAGGGGTGATTACACCCACTTGCCCCAGCTGAGTGATCAGCCAGTTGTGTCAATTTAGATAGCCAGCCAGGGGTGGCAAAAGATATGCTGCAGCCCCTGGTAGGCCTTGGATGCACCTATGCCCTGGGCACCTATAGTGCTCTGTACAGGGGCTGATAAGGTGACCCAAGCCAATCTAGTTATGCACCTAGGGTACATGGAATCCATTTTACAGAGAGAGCAGATAGCCTGGGGCCCTGATTAGCAGGGAACCAGGCCAACTAAGTCGAAAACCAGCTAAACACAGGCAAAAAATCTGGGGTAACCATAGTCAGGTAGCCACCTTCCTACACTGCCCGATCCACAGTCCCTGCAGAGCTGAGACCAGTGGAGGCGACCGGAAGCGTGGGGCACGCCATCTTGAAAAGGCCACGAGACGCTGACCGTGCAGCCCACGAGTGATCCTCGAAGCTGTGCACCGGGGTTTGAGAAGCCCCAGCCCCAAACTCCACTTGCAGCAAAGCTCACCCCTCCACACTCGACGAGTGCTGCGTGGGGCCCTTCTGCTTGTGTGGGCTCGACGCGTTGGCCCGGTCACTTGCCAGCTGGCTTGTGGCCCCTGTGCTGACGAAACTTGAAATACGACTCGCTTTTCTGGTTGCTCCAGATCTGCACCAGCTCCTGTGAAAAGGAGCCCCCACTCTGACCCTCCTGGTTCGAGTGATAAGCAATCTCCCGGTTCCGCATGGATTGCTTTTGCCAAGTGCTGTTTGCTGCAATCTTGAAGCCGACGGTGCTGATGGCGAGAGCCTACGTGGGACAGATTGTGACCTGCTCCTGGACGTCGCAGATGCCCCAGAGCCCACGTGACAGTGGAGAGAAGCCTATCAACAACCGCCTGATTGCGCCCGACATTGCCTGGTTCCGTCCTGGTTCCACCCTGGTCACTGCTGAGTGACCTAGACTCTGTCGCCTCTGCTTTCAGGTACTTTTCTACTTTGATCCACCCTTGGATCGCACCGGACACTTCTGCTTCACATCGCCTGCAGCTGCAACAGCTTCAAGCACCAAGAACCTGCGTGTCAGAATCCGACGCCACTTCGACCCTGTGCACCCACGGCCTGTGGGTGAGGTAACATTGCAACGCCGGTGTTCCCACACTGGTACACACCTCTAGGGTCTGTGTCTAAAGTTTTGTGTCTCTAGGTTCAGCGGAAGTATCTTTTAATTCACTTTAACTAACTTTTACGCACCATTGACATTGCATTGGTGCGCGCCGCACTTTCCGTGCTGCACCCGTCTCCTGTGGGCTACTCCCGACTTCATCATTGCTAGTCCTGACTTCTCCCAGCGAATCTCTAGGCCCTAGGCCTAACCATTGTTCGAGAAGTGTTACTTATACCACTTTTTTAGTATATGGTCTGAGTGGCCACCCGCCCTCATCCATAATTGTGCAACTTTATATGTTTTACTGTTCTTTTGATTTAACGCTTGTGCCCCTTTCCTCATAAAGAGTACTGGGGAGTAATTTAGAAATAAATACATATATTTTTATAATATATACTTGTGTGGTGTCCTTTCATTTGATTACAGGATTGTATGTGGTAAAACAGCTCGCTTAACACGACCTCTTAAGTTAAGCCTTTAAGGCTGCTTAGTCCATGCTACCACTAGGATAGCTTGTCTAACAAGGTTGACTTACAACCAGACATCTTTGGGGTTTGTTTGGACTGATACCCAGTGGTTCCAGAATTGGAAACACTACATATCAGGCCAACTTCTCACATTGGTGTGCAGCGGTGCTGATTTGAGCTTGCTGTTTGTTTTACCATTGCAATCTTTATCAAATTGAAAGATCACATCAAGTACCTCTAGGTACATATAAATCAAAAGCTTAGCATATTAAGTTCTACTGAACTTAGTAGTTGTAGATTAAAGGGATTAGCACACCCTGACTACAACTCACTAGCAAGGTACAGTAGGAAACCACTTAGTGTAGGTAAGTGCATCACTTACACCTCACTAGCAGTCATGTCTGATACAGGTAGAGCCTCAGGCTCTGCTCCTGTAATAGTTGATCCTATAGGGACAACATCCAGATATGACAACCTTAGCCACAAAGACCTGAGTGTCTTGTGCACAGCCAGGGGGCTAAAAAGGGGCAGAGGCCCTACCATTCCTTCCCTAATAGCTATCCTAGAAAAGGATGACTTAGATAAGGTGAGTCAGGCTCCCTTAGAAACAGGTGAAGGGATACACTTGTAGGAAGGTGGCTACCTGACTATGGTTACCCCAGATTTTTGCCCTGTGTTTAGCTGGTTTTCGACTTAGTTGGCCTGGTTCCCTGCTAATCAGGGCCCCAGGCTATCTGCTCTCTCTGTAAAATGGATTCCATGTACCCTAGGTGCATAACTAGATTGGCTTGGGTCACCTTATCAGCCCCTGTACAGAGCACTATAGGTGCCCAGGGCATAGGTGCATCCAAGGCCTACCAGGGGCTGCAGCATATCTTTTGCCACCCCTGGCTGGCTATCTAAATTGACACAACTGGCTGATCACTCAGCTGGGGCAAGTGGGTGTAATCACCCCTTGCTTAGATATAGTATACCTATATCTAAACCTATATCTGGACACATATATAGCCTGTAAGCCACTCCTATGGAAGGCCTCATCAATCCTGGAGGCAGAGTGCGTGGTTTTATGTGAGATGGTGCTCTGGCGTGAGCTGAGCCTGTCTGCAGCTGTCGGGAACAACTCCCTAAGCTGATCCGGGATAATGCCATACCATATACTCTTAAGCGCATTATAATCCTCGCGGTTATATAGCAACTTTGGTTTGGCTTTATCAAAACATGTCGTGTAAGGTGTCATACGAATTGGAATACTATCCCCTCGCCAGTTCTGGCGACGGGGATAGCATTCCACCCTTCTAGAGGGAGAAGACATGTTACTTTACTGAAACGCGGTTGATTTAAAATGAGCCTCAGATCCACAAAATGGATGCCCCTGCCACAGACACGGGTCTGACCTCCTGCTGCTGACCGAAACCCGGCAGAGGAGGCCTGGACAAAGAGTTTCCTGTCACAGGGCGGTGTCAAACCACCCCAGACAGGAGATAGTGGATTGGAGTAGGGAGGTTTCAATGAAACCAGACACTGCCTGGGGAGCACAAGGCTGCCCCTTGCAGGATCCGGCCAAACCGGTTCTGGGGCCTCCCAGCCCCTGTCCCAGCGCGGCCAGGATCAAAGGAGAGGGGTGTAACCACCCCCTTCCTGGGTCCCACCCATAGGAGGGGACCTAGCAGGATGTCCAACCCCCTAGATTCGAATAAGAGGGGGAGCAGTCCCAACGGACCTCAGATCATCCTGAAGAAACATAAGAAACGAAATCTGGACCCTTCGACTTTCTACACGACGTGAGAAGACTGAAGAATCTCCCTTGTGGTCAAGGAGTGACCACCCTGTGCAAACAGGCACCATCCAGCCCTCGACCCTTGCTTTGTTGCAGTTCCCGCCGGAACTCGAGCGACAGAGATCGACGAGATCAAGCTTGCCTGCCTTCTACCTGCCCGATCCACAGTCCCTGCAGAGCTGAGACCCGTGGAGGCGACCGGAAGCGTGGGGCACGCCATCTTGAAAAGGCCACGAGACGCTGACCGTGCGGCCCCCGAGTGACCCTCGAAGCTGTACACCGGGGTTTGAGAAGCCCCAGCCCCGAGCTCCACTTGCACCAAAGCTCACCCCTCCACACTCGCTGAGTGCTGCGTGGGGCCCTTCTGCTTGTGTGCGCTCGACGCGTTGGCCCGGTCACTTGCCAGCTGGCTTGTGGCCCCTGTGCCGACGAACTTCGAAATACGACTTGCTTTTCTGGTTGCTCCAGATCTGCACCAGCTCCTGTGAAAAGGAGCACCCACTCTGACCCTCCTGGTTCGAGTGATAAGCAATCTCCCGGTTCCGCGTGGATTGCTTTTGCCAAGTGCTGTTTGCTACAATCTTCAAGCCGACGGTGCTGACGGCGAGAGCCTACGTGGGACAGATCGTGACCTGCTCCTGGACGTCGCAGATGCCCCAGAGCCCACGTGACAGCGGAGAGAAGCCTATCGACAACCGCCTGATTGCGCCCGACATTGCCTGGTTCCGTCCTGGTTCCACCCTGGTCACTGCTGAGTGACCCAGACTCTGTCCCCTCTGCTTTCAGGTACTTTTCTACATCGATCCACCCTTGGATCGCACCGGACACTTCTGCTTCACAGCGCCTGCAGCTGCAACAGCTCCAAGCACCCAGAACCTGCGTGACAGAACCCGACGCCACTTCGACCCTGTGCACCCACGGCCTGTGGGTGAGGTAACTTTGCAACGCCGGTGTCCTTACACTGGCCCACACCTCTAGGGTCTGTGTCTAAAGTTTTGTGTTCCTAGGTTCAGCGGAAGTATCTTTTTATTCACTTTAACTGACTTTTACGCACCATTGACAGTGCATTGGTGCGCGCTGCACTTTCCGTGCTGCACCCGTCTCCTGTGGGCTACTCCCGACTTCTTCATTGCTTGTCCTGACTGCTCCCAGCGAATCTCTAGGCCCTAGGCCTAACCATTGTTCGTAAAGTGTTACTTATACCACTTTTTTTGATATATGGTCTGAGTGGCCCCCCGCCCTCAGCCATAATTGTGCCAACTTTCTATGTGTAACAGTGCTTTTGATTTAACGCTTGTGCCCCTTTCCTCATAAAGAGTACTGGGGAGTAATTTAGTAATAAATACATATATTTTTATAATATATACTTGTGTGGTGTCCTTTCATTTGATTACAGGATTGTATGTGGTAAAACAAGCTCGCTTAACACGACCTCTTAAGTTAAGCCTTTAAGGCTGCTTAGTCCATGCTACCACTAGGATAGCTTGTCTACAAGGTTGACTTACAACCTGACATCTTTGGGGTTTGTTTGGACTGATAACCAGTGGTTCCAGAATTGGAAACACTACCTATCAGGCCAACTTCTCACATTGGTGTGCAGCGGTGCGGATTTGAGCTTGCTGTTTGTTTTACCATTGCAATCTTTATCAAATTGAAAGATCACATCAAGTACCTCTAGGTACATATAAATCAAAAGCTTAGCATATTAAGTTCTACTGAACTTAGTAGTTGTAGATTAAAGGGATTAGCACACCCTGACTACAACTCACTAGCAAGGTACAGTAGGAAACCACTTAGTGTAGGTAAGTGCACCACTTACACCTCACTAGCAGTCATGTCTGATACAGAAAGAGCCTCAGGCTCTGCTCCTGTAATAGTTGATCCTATAGGGACAACATCCAGATATGACAACCTTAGCCACAAAGACCTGAGTGCCTTGTGCACAGCCAGGGGGCTAAAAAAGGGCAGAGGCCCTACCATTCCTTCCCTAATAGCTCTCCTAGAAAAGGATGACCTAGACAAGGTGAGTCAGACTCCCTTAGAAACAGAGGAAGGGATAAACTCCCCTGAGAATGAGGATCTTCAAGATGATGTAGTGGAGGAGGAAGAAGAAGAGGAAGGCTCTGATGTAGATGAGCCTGAAGATCAGGATCAGGTGGGAAACCAGGTACAGGTTGCCAGGCTTAACCAGGCCAACTTGGACCTACATGGGAATGGAGGGGGCCAGCACCACTCCAGATCTCATAACCAAATTCTCCCAGGTAATAGAAGGGAGAGATCTCTGTCAAGGGACTCTCACCTTTCTAGTGCCTCAAGAGAATCTCAAAGAGGGATGACTCCCTCCCAGAGAAAAGAGCATAGGGCCAGGATGAGGGCTGTCCAACTCCAAATAGAAAGGGAAGAGGTAGCCTTGGCTCAAGCTAAACTTGCTTTAGCAAGAGAAAAAAAATTGTGTGGCTTAGATGCCACTGGTGGCAGCAAAGTTCCTAAAGAAAAAGCCAGGTCCTATGATAGTAGAAACCTGACAAAGATTGTGCCCCCCTATCAGGAAGGGGATGACATCCACAAATGGATGACTGCTCTGGAGAGAGCCTGCATGGTACAGCAGGTTCCTGAGGAACAGTGGGCAGCAATCTTATGGTACTCCTTTTCAGAGAAAGGGAGGGATAGGCTCCTCACTGTCAGACATGAGGATGCCAGCAATTACAAAGTCCTGAAGAGTGTTCTGATAGATGGGTTTGGCTTAACCACTGAACAATACAGGTTAAAGTTCAGAGATACCCAGAAGACACAGACTCAGGACTGGACTGATTTTGTTGATTGTGCAACTAAGGCTCTGGAGGGTTGGCTGAATGGCAGCAAAGTACATGACTTTACAGGATTGTATAATTTGATTATGAGGGAGCAGATCCTTAGTAATTGTCAGAACCAGCTCTTACACCAGCACCTGGTGGACTCAGATTTGACCTCTCCCCAAGAATTGGGAAAGAGGGCAGATAAATGGGTCAGAACCAGGATTAGGCCTAAGAATCAGGACAATAACCAGAAGAAGGAGTCTACCAAGCCTCAAGATAAGGGTGGGGATAAAAGTAAAGAAAACACTTCCCCAGGGCCCCAAAACTCCAAGAAGGGGGGTGGGTCCCAAGACACTTCTTCAACAGAGAAAAAGCCTTATTGCCATGCCTGTAAACAGGTTGGGCATTACAAAACAGACAGCTGTTGTCCCAAGAATGGCAATAAAGAAAACATACCTCCAAAGCCAGCTCCAACACCTCCTGTTACTGTCAGCAGTAATACCCCAGGAAGTGGGAGCACACCCAGGAATCTGGGTGGGTTTACTTTTGGAGCCCAGGAGGACCCTGGCCTATCCAGGTCCCCATCCCCAAATAATCTTGTCTATGAGACTGGCATGGGGTTTGCCAACTTCTCTGTTTGCCCAAATACCTTGAGCAAATATAGACAGGAACCCATCATCAATGGTTTGAAAGTTGAAGCTTTTAGAGACACAGGGGCTAGCATCACCATGGTGGCTGACTGTATAGTCCCCTCTAAGCAACTTTTACCAGGTGCCACATACCAGGTAACAAACATTGATGGCATCCAAACCAATCATCCCATGGCAGTAGTAAGTCTCAGCTGGGGAGGTGTCATTGGCCCAAAGAGAGTGGCAGTGTCACCAAACTTGCCTGTAGACTGTCTACTGGGTAATGATTTGGAAATCTCAGCCTGGGCTGAGGTTGAACAGGAAATCCATTCTAGAATGGTAAATTCCAATGGAAAGGTTAGTGGGGCTGTACTGGCTATGGCCCCAATTCAAGATGTCCTTCCTGAAAAGGTTGGTAGGGCTGAGCAACTCTCTGCCCCATCTTTACCAGAAGCTCTTCCCAGACAGAATAGCAAAGCTGTTATGATAACAGCAGAAACCCAAACTGAGTCTCCTCCTGAAAAGGTTGGTGGGGCTGTGATGGCCACAGCCCAAACTCAAACAGATATGTGTGTTGTGAAGCCTGAAATGATGGATCACTCCACCCAAACTGAGAGCATGGAGGAGGAAGAGAAATCTCCCCCTCACCAGACAGTAGGACAGGATCAGCCTCCTCAGGGAACTGATCTTACCCCTGATGAAGGAACTGCCCCAGAGGTTGTTAGGCCTGGCCTGACAGAGCCTCTGATGGCAGTGGACCCTTCTCAGGTGGGATCCAGTCTGGAGCAGGTAACCTGCCCCTCTCTACCTGGCCTCGGTCAGCCCAGGGCTGTAGAGGACAAGAAGGACAGTGAGACCCAGAGGGCCCCCTGTCAAATAAAGCACCCCCATCAACAGATTAGGGGCACCAAAACTAGTAGGCCTAGTAAGGTGAAAACTTTAAAAACTCCTGAGGGAGCCCCCTTAAAAACAGTTAGGGACCTCCCACAGATGGATTCTGTTGGGCACAGCCAAACCTGGGACCCAAAGGGCCCAAACCTGAACTGTCCCTCCAGCAAGCCAAACAGAGGGACCCAGCCTCCAGCTTTAGGTAGCCAGAGGTTGACCCTGAGAGCTCAGTGCAACTCAGTTGAAGAAAGAAAGGCACATATGGTGGAAGATAATTGGAGGAAGTTGAGCCCAAAATTAGTGGAGCCACACTTCAATACTCCATATCCAAACCAGCCTTTAACTTTGCATAAACACACCCAAGGTAGTGATTCCCTATGGTGGAGACCCTCTAATACCCCTAGGGTGAGGGACTGCTTAGTGGACCATGAGACAGGGGGTACCCATGCTAGTGCAGGTACTTCCTTATATGGCCACTCAGGCAATAAAGGCTTACCTGGCCAAGGAGAGCCTTATCTCCTTTCGTTTGGGGGGGGGTTATGTAGGAAGGTGGCTACCTGACTATGGTTACCCCAGATTTTTGCCCTGTGTTTAGCTGGTTTTCGACTTAGTTGGCCTGGTTCCCTGCTAATCAGGGCCCCAGGCTATCTGCTCTCTCTGTAAAATGGATTCCATGTACCCTAGGTGCATAACTAGATTGGCTTGGGTCACCTTATCAGCCCCTGTACAGAGCACTATAGGTGCCCAGGGCATAGGTGCATCCAAGGCCTACCAGGGGCTGCAGCATATCTTTTGCCACCCCTGGCTGGCTATCTAAATTGACACAACTGGCTGATCACTCAGCTGGGGCAAGTGGGTGTAATCACCCCTTGCTTAGATATAGTATACCTATATCTAAACCTATATCTGGACACATATATAGCCTGTAAGCCACTCCTATGGAAGGCCTCATCAATCCTGGAGGCAGAGTGCGTGGTTTTATGTGAGATGGTGCTCTGGCGTGAGCTGAGCCTGTCTGCAGCTGTCGGGAACAACTCCCTAAGCTGATCCGGGATAATGCCATACCATATACTCTTAAGCGCATTATAATCCTCGCGGTTATATAGCAACTTTGGTTTGGCTTTATCAAAACATGTCGTGTAAGGTGTCATACGAATTGGAATACTATCCCCTCGCCAGTTCTGGCGACGGGGATAGCATTCCACCCTTCTAGAGGGAGAAGACATGTTACTTTACTGAAACGCGGTTGATTTAAAATGAGCCTCAGATCCACAAAATGGATGCCCCTGCCACAGACACGGGTCTGACCTCCTGCTGCTGACCGAAACCCGGCAGAGGAGGCCTGGACAAAGAGTTTCCTGTCACAGGGCGGTGTCAAACCACCCCAGACAGGAGATAGTGGATTGGAGTAGGGAGGTTTCAATGAAACCAGACACTGCCTGGGGAGCACAAGGCTGCCCCTTGCAGGATCCGGCCAAACCGGTTCTGGGGCCTCCCAGCCCCTGTCCCAGCGCGGCCAGGATCAAAGGAGAGGGGTGTAACCACCCCCTTCCTGGGTCCCACCCATAGGAGGGGACCTAGCAGGATGTCCAACCCCCTAGATTCGAATAAGAGGGGGAGCAGTCCCAACGGACCTCAGATCATCCTGAAGAAACATAAGAAACGAAATCTGGACCCTTCGACTTTCTACACGACGTGAGAAGACTGAAGAATCTCCCTTGTGGTCAAGGAGTGACCACCCTGTGCAAACAGGCACCATCCAGCCCTCGACCCTTGCTTTGTTGCAGTTCCCGCCGGAACTCGAGCGACAGAGATCGACGAGATCAAGCTTGCCTGCCTTCTACCTGCCCGATCCACAGTCCCTGCAGAGCTGAGACCCGTGGAGGCGACCGGAAGCGTGGGGCACGCCATCTTGAAAAGGCCACGAGACGCTGACCGTGCGGCCCCCGAGTGACCCTCGAAGCTGTACACCGGGGTTTGAGAAGCCCCAGCCCCGAGCTCCACTTGCACCAAAGCTCACCCCTCCACACTCGCTGAGTGCTGCGTGGGGCCCTTCTGCTTGTTTTCGCTCGACGCGTTGGCCCGGTCACTTGCCAGCTGGCTTGTGGCCCCTGTGCCGACGAACTTCGAAATACGACTTGCTTTTCTGGTTGCTCCAGATCTGCACCAGCTCCTGTGAAAAGGAGCACCCACTCTGACCCTCCTGGTTCGAGTGATAAGCAATCTCCCGGTTCCGCGTGGATTGCTTTTGCCAAGTGCTGTTTGCTACAATCTTCAAGCCGACGGTGCTGACGGCGAGAGCCTACGTGGGACAGATCGTGACCTGCTCCTGGACGTCGCAGATGCCCCAGAGCCCACGTGACAGCGGAGAGAAGCCTATCGACAACCGCCTGATTGCGCCCGACATTGCCTGGTTCCGTCCTGGTTCCACCCTGGTCACTGCTGAGTGACCCAGACTCTGTCCCCTCTGCTTTCAGGTACTTTTCTACATCGATCCACCCTTGGATCGCACCGGACACTTCTGCTTCACAGCGCCTGCAGCTGCAACAGCTCCAAGCACCCAGAACCTGCGTGACAGAACCCGACGCCACTTCGACCCTGTGCACCCACGGCCTGTGGGTGAGGTAACTTTGCAACGCCGGTGTCCTTACACTGGCCCACACCTCTAGGGTCTGTGTCTAAAGTTTTGTGTTCCTAGGTTCAGCGGAAGTATCTTTTTATTCACTTTAACTGACTTTTACGCACCATTGACAGTGCATTGGTGCGCGCTGCACTTTCCGTGCTGCACCCGTCTCCTGTGGGCTACTCCCGACTTCTTCATTGCTTGTCCTGACTGCTCCCAGCGAATCTCTAGGCCCTAGGCCTAACCATTGTTCGTAAAGTGTTACTTATACCACTTTTTTGATATATGGTCTGAGTGGCCCCCCGCCCTCAGCCATAATTGTGCCAACTTTCTATGTGTAACAGTGCTTTTGATTTAACGCTTGTGCCCCTTTCCTCATAAAGAGTACTGGGGAGTAATTTAGTAATAAATACATATATTTTTATAATATATACTTGTGTGGTGTCCTTTCATTTGATTACAGGATTGTATGTGGTAAAACAAGCTCGCTTAACACGACCTCTTAAGTTAAGCCTTTAAGGCTGCTTAGTCCATGCTACCACTAGGATAGCTTGTCTACAAGGTTGACTTACAACCTGACATCTTTGGGGTTTGTTTGGACTGATAACCAGTGGTTCCAGAATTGGAAACACTACCTATCAGGCCAACTTCTCACAACACTCCCCTGAGAATGAGGATCTTCCTGAAGATGAAGTAGAGGAGGAAGAGGAAGAGGAAGGCTCTGATTTAGAAGAGCCTGAAGATCAGGATCAGAGGGGAAACCAGGTACAGGTTGCCAGGCTTAACCAGGCCAACTTGGACCTACATGAGAATGGAGAGGGCCAGCACCACTCTAGATCTCATAACCAAATTCTCCCAGGTAACAGGAGGGTGAGATCTCAATCAAGGGACTCTCATCTTTCTAGTGCCTCAAGAGAATCTCAAAGAGGGATGACTCCCTCCCAGAGAAAAGAGCATAGGGCCAGGATGAGGGCTGTCCAACTCCAAATAGAAAGGGAAGAGGTAGCCTTGGCTCAAGCTAAACTTGCTTTAGCAAGAGAAAGAAAATTGTGTGGCTTAGATGCCACTGGTGGCAGCAAAGTTCCTAAAGAAAAAGACAGGGCCTATGACAATAGAAACCTGACAAAAATTGTGCCCCCCTACAAGGAAGGGGATGATATCCACAAATGGATGACTGCTCTTGAGAGGGCCTGCATGGTACAGCAGGTCCCTGAGGATCAGTGGGCAGCAATTTTATGGTACTCCTTTTCTGAGAAAGGGAGGGACAGGCTCCTCACTGTTAGACCTGAGGATGCCAAAAACTACTCTGTTCTGAAGAATGCTCTTATTGAAGGGTTTGGCCTAAACACTGAGCAATACAGGTTGTTGTTCAGAGACACCCAAAAAGCACAGACTCAGGACTGGACTGATTTTGTAGATTGTGCCACTAAGGCTCTGGAGGGTTGGCTGCAGGGAAGTAAAGTTTCAGACTATACAGGATTGTACAATCTTATGATGAGAGAGCAGATCCTTAATAACTGTCAGAACCAGCTGTTGCATCAATACCTTGTTGACTCTGATTTGACCTCTCCCCAAGAATTGGGAAAGAAGGCAGACAAATGGGTCAGAACAAGGATTAAGCAGAAAAACCAGAACCAAGGTGACCAGAAGAAAACAGACCAGAAGGGTGGGAATCAGAAAGATAAAGAAAAGGACCAGAAGTCTTCAGGCCCCCAAACTAGCAATAAGGAGGGGGGTTCCCAGAATGGAAACAAGAAAAAGAAGAATGATGGCCCAAAGAAACCTTGGTGTAATACCTGCAAATCAGTTTCACACTGGGGCAGTGAATGCACTAAGAAAAATCCAGTCCCCACCACTGCAGCTCCTAAAGCACCTGCACCCCCTATTCACTGCACCCCCTAGTACAGTTAACAGTGGTGGTACACAGCCAAAGGGTTTAGTAGGGTTGACCCTGGGTACTGAGGTGGAATCTGTCCTAGTCAGAATCCCCACACAGGCAGTTCTCCTATATGATGTGGACTTATCTTTGACCACTGCAGTAAGCCCCAGTAACCTGGGCAAATATAGGCAGACTCCCTTAATCAATGAGAAACTGGCTCAGGCCTACAGGGACACTTGTGCCAGTGTCACAATGGTGACACCTGACTTTGTGGACCCTGGACAGATTGTACTAGGTGAAAGTTACCTAGTGACCAATGCAAGCAACTCCACTACTTCCCATAGTGTGGCTGTTGTGAACTTCTCCTGGGGAGGGGTAGATGGCCTAAAGAAAGTTGTTGTGAGTGCAGACCTCCCAGTAGACTGTCTGTTAGGCAATGATCTTGAAAGCTCAGTTTGGTCAGAAGTGGAGTACAGGACTCATGCAGAAATGCTAGGGATTTCAGCTCATGTCCTTGCAGTGACAAGGTCTCAGGCTAAGAAGTGCCTTCCTGAACCAGTGGTGGATCTTGAAACAATAGACCAACCACAACCCAAGAGAAGGAGCAAGAGGGTTAAGGCTGTGCCTTCCCACTTGCCCCAGGTTGAGGATCAAGTTTCACAGGAAACTGATTCTGCAGTCCAAGAGGAGACTGTCTCAGAGGAGCTTGAACCTGATCAGGTTGAGTTTCTGGGGACAGGGGGACCCTCAAGGGCAGACCTGGGGCAGGCCCAATTAGATTGCCCTTCACTTGAACCCCTCAGACAGCAAGCTGCTGCTGAGGCTGCAGGGAATGCTCAAGGTACCCATAAAGTGTATTGGGAGCCCTCCGGGTAGCAGTGCGCTTTACAAGACACAACAATTTACAACAATTTATGAAGGACTCCTTTATTCAGAGGCTAGAGACCCCAAGCCTGGCACAACCAGGAGGTTGGTTATACCTTTGAAGTTTAGGGGCTTCCTTCTTACCTTGGCCCATGATATTCCCCTTGCAGGACACTTAGGCCAGAATAAGACTTGGGACAGGCTTGTTCCACACTTTCACTGAACTCACATGTCAGAAAATGTCAAGGAGTTTTGTCGCTCCTGTGTCACTTGCCAAGCCAGTGGTAAGTCAGGTGGCACAACAAAGGCCCCCCTTATACCTCTACCTGTGGTGGGGGTACCCTTTGAAAGAGTTGGAATAGACATTGTGGGTCCCATGGATCCTCCAACAGCATCTGGGCACAGATTTATACTGGTGGTAGTGGATCATGCCACCAGGTACCCAGAGGCAATTCCCCTGAGGACCACCACAGCTCCTGTGGTGGCAAAAGCCCTCATTGCAGTTTTCTCAAGAGTGGGCTTTCCAAAGGAGGTTCTTTCAGACAGAGGTACCAACTTTATGTCTGGATACTTGAAAGCAATGTGGAAAGAGTGTGGAGTAAACTATAAGTTTACCACACCCTACCATCCACAGTGCAATGGGCTTGTTGAAAGGTTCAACAAGACCCTAAAGGGAATGATAAAAGGTTTACCAGAGAAGCTTAGGCGGAAATGGGACATCCTTTTACCCTGCTTGCTCTTTGCTTACAGAGAGGTCCCACAGAAGGGGGTTGGCTACAGCCCTTTTGAACTTTTGTTTGGCCACCCTGTAAGGGGTCCATTGAGTTTGGTGAAGGAAGGATGGGAGTTACCTCTCAAAAAGCCTAAACTAGACATTGTGGACTATGTACTTGGTCTCCGCTCCAGGATGGCTGAATACATGGAGAGAGCATCCAAAAACCTTGAGGCAAGTCAAGAATTACAGAAAGCTTGGCATGACCAAAAGGCTGTTCTGGTTGAGTACCAGCCAGGGCAGAAGGTGTGGGTGTTGGACCCAGTGGGGCCAGCAGCTCTCCAGGACCAATGGACTGGACCCTACCCTATCATTGAAAAGAAGGGAGAAGTCACCTACTTGGTTGACTTTGGTACCCCTAGGAGCCCCCACAGGGTGCTCCATGTAAACCGTTTGAAAGCATTTGTTGACAGGGAGGACATGAGTCTCCTCATGGCCACAGATGGGGAATAGGAGGAAGAGAGTGACCCTCTCCCAGACCTGCTTTCCCAGAACCCTGATGATGGTTCAGTTGATGGAGTAGCCTTGGCAGGCAGCCTCACTGAGCAGCAACAGGTGGACTGCAGACAGGTGTTGCAGGCCCACAGACATTTGTTTTCACTCACACCCAGTCAGACTAACTGGTGCACCCATGAGGTGGACACTGGTGACAATCTGCCCGTGAAGAATAAGATCTACAGGCAACCTGACCATGTCAGGGATTGTATAAAGGCTGAGGTGCAAAAGATGTTGGAGCTTGGAGTGATTGAGCCATCAGAGAGCCCATGGGCTAGCCCAGTGGTCCTTGTGCCAAAACCTCATACCAAAGATGGGAAGAGAGAAATGAGGTTTTGTGTGGACTACAGAGGTCTCAATGCTGTCACTAGGACAGATGCTCATCCCATTCCAAGAGCAGATGAGCTCATTGATAAATTGGCTTCTGCCAAGTTTCTGAGCACATTTGATTTGACAGCTGGCTACTGGCAAATCAGACTAGCTGAAGAGTCAAAAGCCAAAACAGCATTCTCTACCCCTAGTGGACATTATCAGTTTGTGGTAATGCCCTTTGGTTTGAAGAATGCACCTACCACCTTCCAAAGGTTGGTGAATCAAGTTCTTGCTGGGTTGGATGACTTTTGTGCAGCATATCTAGATGATATTGCTGTCTTTAGCTCCACCTCGGAGGATCACCTGGTCCACCTGAAGAAGGTTCAGGAGGCCCTGCAAAAGGCAGGCCTGACTATCAAGGCTACTAAGTGCCAGATAGGGCAGAGCAAGGTTGTGTACTTGGGCCACCTAGTAGGTGGGGGTCAAGTTCAACCACTGGAGAGCAAGATCCAGACCATACAGGACTGGGCTCCTCCAACTACCCAGACACAAGTCAGAGCCTTCTTGGGACTGACTGGGTATTACAGAAAATTTGTAAAGAACTATGGGTCCATTGTGACACCATTGAATGACTTGACATCCAAGAAGATGCCCAAAAAGGTTCAGTGGACAGTTAGCTGTCAAAAGGCATTTGATGACCTGAAGAAGGCCATGTGCTCTGCACCTATCCTGAAGAGTCCTGACTACTCCAAACAGTTCATTGTACAGACAGATGCTTCTGAGTTGGGGGTGGGAGCTGTGCTTTCACAACTTAATCAAGATGGTCAAGACCAGCCCATTGCTTTTATTAGCAGAAGGCTGACCCCAGGGAGAAACGTTGGTCAGCTATTGAGAGGGAGGCCTTTGCTGTGGTTTGGGCCCTGAAGAAGTTGAGGCCATACTTGTTTGGTACTCACTTCCTAATTCAGACAGACCATAAGCCCCTCTTGTGGCTAAATCAGATGAAGGGTGAAAATCCCAAACTGCTCAGGTGGTCCATTTCCCTACAGGGGATGGACTTTACAGTGGAGCACCGCCCAGGGACTGACCATGGTAATGCAGATGGTCTCTCCAGGTACTTCTACTTAGAACATGAAGACTTATCTGGTCAAGGTTAAGTTTAATGTCCCTGCGTTTGGGGGGGGGGTTGTGTAGGAGAGTAGGGTCTGCTATCCTATGGTCACCCCAATTTTTGCTTTTTGCTTCACTGGTTTTCGTCTTACTGAGGCTGTGGGCCTGCCAATCAGACCCCCAGCCTGCTGTTCTCTCTCTAAATTTATAATACATGTGCTATAGGTACATACCACAATTGGAAATGGACTCCTTGTCAGCCCCTGTACCATGCACTATAGGTGCTCAGGGCATAGGTGCCACCAAGGCCTACCAGGGGCTGAAGCATAGCTTTTGCCACCCCTGGCTGGTTCTTAAATTGACACAACTGGCTGATCACTCAGCTGGGGCAAGTGGGTGTAATCACCCCTTGCTTAGATATAGTATACCTATATCTAAACCTATATCTGGACACATATATAGCCTGTAAGCCACGCCTATGGAAGGCCTCATCAGTCCTGGAGGCAGAGTGCGTGGTTTTATGTGAAATGGAGCTCTGGCATGAGCTGAGCCTGTCTGCAGCTGTCGGGAACAACTCCCTAAGCTGATCCGGGATAATGCCATACCATATACTCTTAAGCGCCTTATAATCCTCGGGGTTATATAGCAACTTTGGTTTGGCTTTATCAAAACATGTCGTGTAAGGTGTCATATGAATTGGAATACTACCCCCTCGCCAGTTCTGGCGACGGGGGTAGCATTCCACCCTTCTAGAGGGAGAAGACATGTTACTTTACTGAAACGCGGTTGATTTAAAATGAGCCTCAGATCCACAAAATGGATGCCCCTGCCACAGACACGGGTCTGGCCTCCTGCTGCTGACCGAAACTCGGCAGAGGAGGCCTGGACAAAGAGTTTCCTGTCACAGGGCGGTGTCAAACCACCCCAGACAGGAGATAGTGGATTGGAGTAGGGAGGTTTCAAAGAAACCAGACACTGCCTGGGGAGCACAAGGCTGCCCCTTACATAATCCGGCCAAACCGGTTCTGGGGCCTCCCAGTCCCTGTCCCAGCGCGGCCAGGATCAAAGGAGAGGGGACCCATAGGAGGGGACCTAGCAGGATGTCCAACCCCCCAGATTCGAAGGGGGAGCAGTGCCAATGCAACTCAGATCATCCTGAAGAAACATAAGAAACGAATTCTGGACCCTTCGACTTTCTACACGACGTTAGAAGACTGAAGAATCTCCCTTGACGTCAAGGAGTGACCACCCTGTGCAAACAGGTACCATCCAGCCCTCGACCCTTGGTTTGTTGCAGTTCCCGCCGGAACTCGAGCGACAGAGATCAACGAGATCAAGCTTGCCTGCCTTCTACCTGCCCGATCCACAGTCCCTGCAGAGCTGAGACCAGTGGAGGCGACCGGAAGCGTGGGGCACGCCATCTTGAAAAGGCCACGAGACGCTGACCGTGCAGCCCACGAGTGATCCTCGGAGCGGTGCACCGGGGTTTGAGAAGCCCCAACCCCGAGCTCCACTTGCACCAAAGCTCATCCTTCCACACTCGACGAGTGCTGCGTGGGGCCCTTCTGCTTGTGTGGGCTCAACGCGTTGGCCCGGTCACTTGCCAGCTGGCTTGTGGCCCCTGTGCCGACGAAACTTGAAATACGACTCGCTTTTCTGGTTGCTCCAGATCTGCACCAGCTCCTGTGAAAAGGAGCCCCCACTCTGACCCTCCTGGTTCGAGTGATAAGCAATCTCCCGGTTCCGCGTGGATTGCTTTTGCCAAGTGCTGTTTGCAGCAATCTTGAAGCCGACGGTGCTGACGGCGAGAGCCTACGTGGGACAGATGGTGACCTGCTCCTGGACGTCGCAGATGCCCCAGAGCCCACGTGACAGCGGAGAGAAGCCTATCGACAACCGCCTGATTGCGCCCGACATTGCCTGGTTCCGTCCTGGTTCCACCCTGGTCACTGCTGAGTGACCCAGACTCTGTCCCCTCTGCTTTCAGGTACTTTTCTACTTCGATCCACCCTTGGATCGCACCGGACACTTCTGCTTCACATCGCCTGCAGCTGCAACAGCTTCAAGCACCAAGAGCCGGCGTGTCAAAACCCGACGCCACTTCGACCCTGTGCACCCACGGCCTGTGGGTGAGGTAACATTGCAACGCCGGTGTTCTTACACTGGTACACACCTCTAGGGTCTGTGTCTAAAGTTTTGTTCCTCTAGGTTCAGCGGAAGTATCTTTTAATTCACTTTAACTAACTTTTACGCACCATTGACATTGCATTGGTGCGCGCCGCAATTTCCGTGCTGCACCCGTCTCCTGTGGGCTACTCCTGACTTCATCATTGCTAGTCCTGACTGCTCCCAGCGAATCTCTAGGCCCTAGGCCTAACCATTGTTCGAGAAGTGTTACTTATACCACTTTTTTAGTATATGGTCTGAGTGGCCACCCGCCCTCATCCATAATTGTGCAACTTTATATGTTTTACTGTGCTTTTGATTTAACGCTTGTGCCCCTTTCCTCATAAAGAGTACTGGGGAGTAATTTAGAAATAAATACATATATTTTATAATATATACTTGTGTGGTGTCCTTTCATTTGATTACAGGATTGTATGTGGTAAAACAGCTCGCTTAACACGACCTCTTAAGTTAAGCCTTTAAGGCTGCTTAGTCCATGCTACCACTAGGATAGCTTGTCTAACAAGGTGGACTTACAACCAGACATCTTTGGGGTTTGTTTGGACTGATACCCAGTGGTTCCAGAATTGGAAACACTACATATCAGGCCAACTTCTCACAACACCACATTAAACATTAAACCACATGACACCACATGACGACACATGACAACACATGACAACACATGGCGACACATGACACATGATGACACATGACACCACATGACACATGATGACACATGACACCACATGACACCACATGACACCACATGACGCATGACGACAAATGACACATGACGACACAACACCACATGACACCACAAGATACCACATGACACATCACACCACATGACACCACATGACACCACATGACACATGATGACACATGACGACACATGACACCACATGATGACAGATGATGACACATGACACCACATGAAACCACATGACACCACATGACACCACATGACAGCACATGATGACACATGATGACACATGACGACACATGACACATGATGACACATGACACCACATGATACCACATGACACCACATGGCACCACATGATGACACATGATGACACATGACAACATATGACAACAAATGACACACAATGACACATGAAACCACATGACACCACATGATACCACATGACACCACATGACACATGATGACACATGATGACACATGATGACACATGACACCTCATGACCCACATGACACATGATGACACATGATGACACATGACACCACATGACCCACATGACCCACAAGACACATGATGACACATGACAACACATGACTCATGATGACACATGACACCACATGACGCATTACAACACACGACGACACATGACGACACATGATGACACATGACACCACATGACAAATGACACCACATGACGACACATGATGATACTTGACGACACATGACAACACATGACCACACATGACACATGATGACACATGATACCACATGACACATGATGACACATGATGACACATGATGACACATGACGACACATGACAACACATGACACCACATGACACATGATGACACATGATGACACATGACGACAAATGACACATGACACAACACCACATGACAACACAAGATACCACATGACACATGATAACACATGCCACCACATGACACCACATGACACATGACACCACATGACACCACATGACACATGATGACACTTGACGACTCATGACACCACATGACACCACATGACACCACATGACACCACATGACACCACATGATGACACATGATGACACAAGACGACACATGACACATGATGACACATTGATAGGGGGGTGCGGGTGCACACCTAAATGTAGACTGTTAGTGGGTTTCTAATTTCTTATGAGATATTTGGTGGGTTTGTAAAGGATGTGCGTGCAATTCCCGGTGGGGAAATGACCCTAATTCCCCATGTTAGAACATCAAAGCGGACTGTGGGGGAACCCACAGTTGGGGGAATGCACAGCTCAAAGACAAAAATGTCTAAATCAGGGTTATCAATGACAGTTTAAGATTCTTAGAAAATGCTCTGAGGCCATCAATTATATGTTTCATCACATGTTTTTTACTGTTATAGCATTATACAAATCATAACTCAAAAACATTATTAGCATATGTATGTATGCAAACTGTTCGTATCAATTGCCAAAATAATATCAAATCAACAATGCGTTTAAGCCATCACAAAGCGGCTAAGAAATACATAACATTCTTTTTTCATCAATCCCAATGCATTTCGGGTTACGTGGAACCCTTCGTCAGGGGAAAGCGTTAGAGAGTGGAGTCTTCACATTCAATGTCGCCACTGAAAATTAAAAACACAACAACATGCAGTAAAAATACTGCTCGGCTATTAGGATTTGCACCCCAAGTTGTGCACTGAAATAAAGAGTGTTGGGGATAGGCCAATGTAACTGCTAAAGGAAATATGCTTCAGAGTAAGCAAAGTGAAAGAAGGTAAAGGTCCGATCACCATAGAGTAAAATAAAGTGATAGCGCCTGGCTGGTACCTTGCAAAAAGTGCTGATCGGGACAAATGGCCTGATACTGAGAGTTTCAGTGCTGTGCACTAATGTCTGTAAATAAAATAAAATGATGCAATAATGTACTGCAAAGGAAACTGTCCTGTAGCAGCAGTGAGAGGGCAGGAACAGTAAATAAAACGTAACTTCGCTATGCTGGCTTACCGGAAGTTTAAATCATGCAAGCACTGTCGGTGTGCTGCTAATCCGGGATAATCGAAAGAAGGAAGTCCCTCCGTGTGGCTCAGCGGCGGATCTCGGTGCTAAAAGGATAAATAACGGGGAGTAGAGTTAGACTCCTCCATTTTGCCGATATTTAACTGTAGACAAGCGTCTAAGTAAAAGAGTACAGAACGGAGTAAACGTACCCAAGGCTTCCAGGGTTCTCAGCTCGTAAACTGCTTCAAACGCAATGAGTGGAAAACGATCCAGAGTGCAATGCGCGGCCGGGGAGGTTCTATACAAACAGGCAGTGGGAGGTCTAGGGTGCGTGAAAATAGACCCGAATGGGTAGAACGATATGGAAAACGGGATGGAGCAGTGTCCCCAATGATCAGGAAATGGAAAGGGGGATCGAGTATAGGAAAGATAAAGTTGATTATAGAAATGGAATGTAAGAGGTGAAACAAAGACAACGTGCAATATGTGGTGCTTAAGAAGATGAATAAAAAAGAATATAAATCAAAAACTCTTAAGAGAAAAACATTTTTTAAGAGAAAAATTTTTTTTAAAAGAAAAGTGAAACGCTTATGGAGAAGTAACAAAAGTGAAAAACAAGATAAGAGATGGGTGCAGATCCTGTACAATGTGGAACTATAAGGGCTACTTTATAAGAAACACAGCATCTCATAATGGTCATTGAGCCCATTTGGGGCCAGCGTTCTCAGTGTTTTTATCCAATGCGTTTCCCTCCGGGCCAATGATGTATTGATGTCAGTACCTGACACCTTTTTGACTCTTTCTAAGATGGTAAATCGTAATTGGGGTATAGTATGACCCGCTGTCTCCCAGTGTGTTGCCAGTGGGGATGTGGTGTTTCTGTTCCGAATCCGGCTTTTATGCTCTATGATGCGAGTTTTTATCTTTCTGCTTGTTCTGCCTACGTACACGAGGCCACATGGGCATTTGATTGCGTATATCACTTCTTCAGTGTTGCAATTAGACGTGTGATGAAGTTTTAGTTTGGTGCCCGTTTGTGGATGCATGAAAATGTCACCTGTGATTACATTGCTACACTGTCCACAGTTGTAACATTTAGTCATTCCCTTGAAACCCCCTGTGGGTTTGTCTTCTTGCGGTTTCAAAAGTTCACGAAGGTTCTTCGCTCTTTGGTGTGCAAATAAAGGAGAATCTAAGAAGATACCTTGAAAGTCTGGTTCATTTTCAATGATTTCCCATCTTTTCTTGATGATGGTTTTTATGAGAGGAGCTTGTGTGGAATGTTTCAGTACAAATACCTCTCTGCGGGATGAAGTTCTTACAGAGGTTTGTAACAAATCCTTCCTTGGTTTCTTTTCCACCTGTACTGCAGCTTGATCAAGTATTTCTACTGGATATCCTCTTGTTTGATATCTACATTTTTGTTCTTGAATTTTGTCGGTGCACTCTTGGTTGTCCGAGGTGATTCTCTTTATACGCATGAACTGAGAGATTGGAAGGTGTTTCTTGAGGGAAATTGGATGTGCACTAGTGAAGTGCAATGCACTGTTCACGTCTGTGGGTTTGGTGTAAACTGATGTACTTAAGCCTGTGGCTGTTTTGCGGATTTCTATATCCAAAAAGTGTATCTTGTTGTCTTGAATATTGTAGGTGAATTGGATTCTCGGATTGTGCAGGTTTAAGGTCTTGATGGAATCCTCCAATGTACGCTTTTGGCCATTCCATATGACCAGAATGTCATCAATGTAGCGAAAGATGGATACTGCATTGTTGATCCAGATGGGGTTGGTGAGCATGTGCTGGTGTTCGAAGTGAGCCATGTAGGTGTTTGCATACGAAGGGGCTCCGGGAAAGCCCATGGATGTTCCCGTCTTCTGTAAGTAGAATTGATTTTGCCAAAGAAAATAACTGTGATATAACGAGAAATGGAGTAGTTCAAGAAGAAAGATTGATAATTCAGGTGGTTTAGATGAGGTCAGCAACCTCCATTCCACTGCTTCTAGGCCTTGGTCATGTGCTATGGAGGTATACAGAGCCACGACGTCTATCGTACATAATAGAGTGTCTTGGTTCACTTTGTGTTCAATGGCTTGTAGTTTCGTAAGACAGTCTGTGGTGTCACGTATGTACGTGTCCCAAGTTTGAACTAATGGCTGGAGATGATAGTCCACGAAATATCCAATAGCTTCATGTATCGAATTGCACCCTGCCACTATGGGTCTGAAGGGTGGTCTCAAGGGATCCTTATGCATCTTCGGAAGCATGTATATGTGTGGGACTTTTGGTGTTGAGTTTACAAGAAATTTGCCAGTGGGTGTATCTATTGTGCCTGCCTCTACAGCTTTAGTGACTACAATAGTCAATAAGGTCAACAGTTCATCCGTGGGATCTTTATCCAATGTCAAGTAAGTATCAGTGTCAGCCAAGTGAGGATCCACACTTTGGTTGTAGAATGTGGTATCTAGTATTACAAGGGCACCGCCCTTGTCAGCTGGTTGGAAAGTAATGGACTTGTCTCTTCTGAGAGATCCTAAAGTTTTTTGTTCTTTTTCAGTCAGATTGGAATGAGAGGGTTTGGTGTATTGGATTTTTGCAAGGTCCTTCTTAACCAGATGTTCGAAGGTGTCAAGTGATTTATGGGTGATAGGGGCCATAAATTTGCTCTTAGGACGAAATTTTCTGGATTCTGGGCTTTGATCTTCAACATTGGGCAAGGTTGAAAAAAACCACCTCAAGCGTAATTTGCGCATAAATCTGAACATTGCAGTCTCAGTTTCCAATTCATTGGATGAGTATGTTGGCACAAAAGAAATGCCTTTGTTCAATGTGTTTAGTTCCACTGGGTTCAGAGTTCTGGAAGAGATATTCATCACTAAGGATTCGGTTTCTTCACCGTCCTCTGTGGTCTTCCTGTGTCGGGTGCTTTTTTTGTTTTGTCCCCTTCTGTTACGGGTTCTGGTTGTGGTGTTGTTTTGTCTGGAGGTCCCTTGGTCGGTGGGCCACTCTCTAAAAAAGATTGTTGATTACTGGATGTTGATGGTTCCCCTTGTGTTGTTGAGATCTGGGATGTGGTAGAGGGTGGTTTCGGACGTTGAACCGTGAGATCTTGGTCAGGTACCAAACTTTCCTCAGAAGAATTAGCGTTGGGTTTTTTAAAAAAACGCTTTTGGGCATAGGTTTCTGCCCATGAGTAAACCTCATCCAGTTTATAATCTATGGTGTCCCTGCGGAACTTCCTGGTCTTCCGTTCGTGCACCTCTTTTGCATGTTTGTCCAAGTTGGTGTCAATATTCTCCAATACCTTGTCCCAGTCGTCAGAGTCCATTTTTTGTGAAAGGTCATCCTTCAGTTTGTCTATGTCTTTCGACAAATCAACAAGAATAGTAGAGATTTCTTCTATAACCCTCGCATGTGCCTACTCAGTGGGTCCCCGTATATACTTACTTGCCGGTCGGCATCTGCATTCCTCCCCCATCTCCACGACCATCCTAGCAAATAATGTCAGCCAACAATCTCCGCTCTTGTTGATGGTCATTGCTGGCCGCAGATTTATTAATAACAATATTGCTTATTAATAACAATATTAATAACATACTGGTTGTACAATCTTCATTTGCGAACTTTAGCCATAAATCATGCACATCACATTACAGTTTACGACACCTTCCCGTGGTACAGGTGTCTGTCTCTCGTGCACCCATCAGTTCGTAAATGGCACTTTTGTACAACCAGTTCTTAATCAGTTTCTTGGTGTTCCGGTAGTTGGTTGGCCACACCCCTTTTGGGTGTCGTGGAGGGGAGCTTCTTTGCCTGGAGTTAGGTCCCCAGCTCGCTACCATTTGAGCCCTGCCGTCCGGCCGGGTCTGGGCCGCGAGTGCCGTCTCCGTTTTTTCCTCCCCTCCTTTGTGCGGCCACGTCACCCTGCCGTACGGCATTGAAAAGTGAGTGGCCCTCCTCCTACACACCGCCCACCGGTGTGTTTGGTTAGCCAACGATTGTAGGATTTCCGCCAACGCTTTCCCCACTGTCCAGCACTGCGACTCTGCTGTTCCTTAGGTGTGGGTGGGTGGGCTTCAAACGATGTCGTTGTCGCGCCGCTCTCCCAGCTCCCTCGAAGACGTTGTGATTCTGGCTGGGGAGCGGCGGTGCTTAAATCCCCTTGAGCCCCCTATGGGCTCCAGGTGAGACCCCCATTGATTGGGGGGTTCAAAGGTAGCAAGTTTAGCCATTGGTCGCCCCCCATGGGCGCCGAGGTCACAAGGTCACTTCCTGTCGAGGTGGCTGGTGCGCACCCCGTTTCCGCCACCCCTGCGCCCCTTACGGGCTTCAGGTGAAACCCCCTTTGATTGGGGGGTTCGAAGGTAGCAAGGTTGGCCATTGGTCGCCCCCCGTGGGCGCCAAAGTCCCAAGGTCACTTCCTGTCGGGGTGGCTGGTGCGCACCCCGCTTCCGCTGGTCCAGGCCGCTTCGGGGCGCCCAGGACCAGTTCCATCCCCCTGTTGGCACAGCGTGGGTTATGGCGCCGGCCTTTGAGCCTCCCCCACCCTGCGGGTGGGTGCGGCGGCCTCTGCGATAACCCTCGCATGTGCCTACTCAGTGGGTCCCCGTATATACTTACTTGCCGGTCGGCATCTGCATTCCTCCCCCATCTCCACGACCATCCTAGCAAATAATGTCAGCCAACAATCTCCGCTCTTGTTGATGGTCATTGCTGGCCGCAGATTTATTAATAACAATATTGCTTATTAATAACAATATTAATAACATACTGGTTGTACAATCTTCATTTGCGAACTTTAGCCATAAATCATGCACATCACATTACAGTTTACGACACCTTCCCGTGGTACAGGTGTCTGTCTCTCGTGCACCCATCAGTTCGTAAATGGCACTTTTGTACAACCAGTTCTTAATCAGTTTCTTGGTGTTCCGGTAGTTGGTTGGCCACACCCCTTTTGGGTGTCGTGGAGGGGAGCTTCTTTGCCTGGAGTTAGGTCCCCAGCTCGCTACCATTTGAGCCCTGCCGTCCGGCCGGGTCTGGGCCGCGAGTGCCGTCTCCGTTTTTTCCTCCCCTCCTTTGTGCGGCCACGTCACCCTGCCGTACGGCATTGAAAAGTGAGTGGCCCTCCTCCTACACACCGCCCACCGGTGTGTTTGGTTAGCCAACGATTGTAGGATTTCCGCCACGCCGCAGGGAGGCGCACGTCTTTCTGCGGCTCCCCCCTTTGCCCCTTGGTTCGTGGCTACCTACTTACCCCTTTTTCTTGCTCCTTTTCAACGACAACCCGCGAGCGTCATTGCGCCCCACAGGTTGCCCCAGAACACCTCCATTCCTTTATCGGACAGATGCACCCCATCTTGTCCATATAGCTCTGGGCGGCCTGGGTGGATGAGGCCGTGCCGGATTGATTCCAGGCCGTTGGTTGCGCAAAACTTGTGCATGGCGGTATTTAGCTTGCGCCTTGCGTTGTCCACCGCTTTATTTGAGTCGGCACCCCTCCAGTGCCTCCTGCTGATCATTTCCGACCACACCACTGTCGTGGTCCCCAGCCACGCCGCCGCTTTGGCGATATCCCTCTGGATGGCTTGGCCCACAGCTTTGCGGCCCAACTGCGTTAGGTCGTTCCCTCCTAGATGTATGATCAGCACGTCTGGCAGCCAGGCTGAATCTGCCATGAGGCCGTCCAGGGTCGGTAGTAACTGCTCCCACTTCATGCCGGGCCGTCCGATCCAGCGGATGTACGTCGCCTTGGGTCTGCTTTGGTTGTGCCCCACTCGCCTCCACCAGGACTCCATCCTGGACACGAATGAGTGTCCCACGACCCATACCAGTTGTGGGCGTCCTCCTGTCGAGAGAAAATGTTCCATTAAGGTGGCTTTCTGCGCACCGGGTGTGGGCGAGGAAAAGGGGGGGCAATAAAACCCTGCCGTGCGGCATCCCAAGGCGGCTGCTCCCCCTCCCCCGTCCTACCCCATTTTTTTTTTTTATTTTTTTTTTATTTTATTTTTTTTTTTTTTATATGAGATGCGGCCGTATGTAAGACTTGTATGCCCTGGACCGCCATCTGCCCACGGCCTGGATCCTGTCCTCTGGCATGCCATACTGCGATGCCGAGGTGGCCGCCCCGATCCTGAAGGAGTGCGGGGCAAATGATGTTGCCTGGAGCCCCACCTTGCTGAGGCCTTGGCGCATTATGGCCGTGAACTGGAACCTGCTCAAGTTCCTTCCATCTCGGTGCACAAAGAGGGGGCCATCCCCCGCCGGCCGAACCGCCATGTATCGCAGCAGCCAGCACACTGCGCAGCGCCCCACCTCCGGGATACAATGTAGCCGAATCGTCGCCCCTTTTCGAGCCCTATCCGTTTTGGATTGTCTAAGCGTGAGCTCCACCGTTTTTCCCATCGGCTTGACGTCCCTTGCCTGCAAGCAGCGCTGCGCCGGGCCTGACCTGTTGGGGGCTACTATTTCGCTTACCCGAAAAGCCCCAAAGAAGGCCGTGGTGAACGCGGCCCCGAAGAGTAGCCGTTCATACCTGTCTGCAATGATGCTGGTTAGGGCGCTAAGTAACTGACCCAGCTTGTCGTAATCAATGGGGCGTCTGGTGTCCTTTTTGGTCCCCTCAAACTTTCGCCAGCCTTTCAGGGCTGCCTTCAGGTAAACCGTTGCCGTGGGGTCCTCGCCTGTGTGGAGCCTGGCAAAGTATGCAATGGCGGCCAGGTGCGCCTGTGCCCAAGACCTTGTTTTCTTGGCGTCGAATGCCCATTGCACAAATTTCTCAGCCGCTGTGCGGACCGTTGAATTGTCTACCAGCGACACTATGCCCCCGATTTTCATTACTGTGGCCGCGTATTTCTTGTATCTCTTGTGCGCCTCAGAGGTGAGCGAGTGCCCTATTAGTCTGGACAAGTCAACCCCCCCAGGTCCCACAGGTATGTTGGAAAGGGGGTCATCACCTCGTCCGCACCGGGTAGAAGTTGTTTGAACCGTGTCATCTGGGACCGGGATAGCGCATCGGCGACCGTGTTCTCCGTCCCCGGCACGTGCCGAGCCTTCAGCTCCAGGTTCCCTTCGAGCTGCAATTTAACCAACTCTCGCATTAGCCTCAACATGCCCGGGCATTTTGCTGCGCCTCTGTTAATGGCCTGCACTACCCCCAAATTATCCGACCACAAAGTGAGCTTTAGATTCCTTATCTCTTTTTTCCATACCGTCAGAGCCACTATTATCGGGAATAGTTCGAGGAACGTGATGTTTTTTGTGAGCCCCTGCGCATGCCACCTGTCTGGCCACTGGCTGGCACACCATTTGTTCCCCAGGACCGCCCCAAATCCCAGGCTCCCGGCTGAGTCTGTGTATAGTGCTAGCTGATCGGCTGATACCCAACCCTTTTTCCAAATCAGCACACCATTGAAATCCTGCAGGAATTCGTCCCATACTTGTAGGTCCTGCCTTACACCCGTGCTCAGTCGGATGTGGTGGTGCTTGTGGGTAACACCAGCCGTAAGCGCGGTGAGCCGCCTGGAAAAGACCCTGGCAGGCGGGATGACCCTCGCCGCAAAGTTCAGCCTGCCTATCACCCCTTGTATGTCCCTGAGGGTGGCTTTGTGCCGGCCTCTTAGTTTGGTTATTTCTTCCCTGAACTCTTGTACCTTCTCCGGGGGGAGCCTGGCGGTCCCCGTCGTGGAGTCAAGCTCAATGCCCAAGAACGTCAGTCTAGTCGTTGGGCCTGTCGTCTTCTCTTTTGCTAAGGGGACTCCGAGTGTTTCGGTCAGGTCCTCGAACGCCGCCAATGTACTGGCGCACGTCGGCGATCCCGCCGGCCCTGTGAACAGGAAGTCGTCCAGGTAGTGCAGTTTCCCGCCCCCTTGATGTCTGTCGTGGAGGGCCCATTCCAGGAAAGTGGCGAATTGTTCGAAATAGGCACAAGATATGGCACACCCCATGGGCATGGCTTTGTCGACGTACGTGTCCCCTTCCCATTGGAAGCCCAGCAGGTGAAAGCTGGTCGGGTGTACCGGTAATAAACGGAAGGCAGATTCGATGTCCGCCTTGGCCATGAGAGCCCCTTTCCCTGACGCTTTGACTAGCGCGATAGCGTCATCCACTGACGCATAACCCACCGAGCATGCTTCCTGGTCGATGCCATCGTTTACGGACCCCCCCTCAGGATATGACAAGTGGTGTATCAGCCTGAATTGGCCCTTTTCTTTCTTCGGAACCACCCCCAGTGGGGAGATGACTATTCCCTCGCACACTTCTTGAGGGAGGGGGCCCTCGATTCTGCCCAAGTTCCTCTCTTTTTCTATCTTCGCGCCCACCACCCGGGGGTGCTGCCTGGCTGACTGTAAGTTTTTTGCTCCTGTTAATGGCAGTGAGCCTTGAAAGGGGATAATGAAGCCTTCTTCAAAACCCTCCACCAGCGTCTTTGCGTCTGTTTTGTTTGGATACCTGTTTGCTAAACTGCGCAGCTGTTGTGTATTAATGGGCGACCTAGCCAGCTGGCACTGCTTAATGTCTACTAGTGTCGTGCCCCCACTGGCCTTCGGGCTAGTGCTTCTTGTGCTTCTCCTTCTTTTCGCTCTTTGCTTCCCGCTTGGAGCCTTTGCATGCAGCTGCCGCGTGCTTCCCTCCACAGCTTGAGCACGCATGTTGGAATTTGCACGAGGAGCCCCATGAACAGTCCCCCGCATCATACCGCCAGCATATGGCCTTGGTCGCGGGGGGGGAGTTGGACCGCCTAGGGAAATGTTTCTGGTGACTTTTGTTCTTCCCCTTGTGGGACGAGCTCCGAAAGGACTGGTCGTATTTCCCTGGCCAGGCTCTCACTTCTTTGGCCGCGAGCATTTTGTGAATAAAACCTGAAACGTCCTCTTCGTTCCACTCCATCTCCGGGTGCCTCTGCATTTTTAACCTAAAACCCTTATCGTATTCCAACCATGCATCCACGGGGAATTGCCTCTGCGCAGAATGTATGTTAGCCTCGTACAGCCATAGGTCAGCCGCGCAATGCGGGAACCTCTCTACTATGATACATGCCATGATCCTAAAAGCGTCTAGCCAATTCTCAAAGTTCCGCTCCTTTCTAGCCCCTCGCCTCTCCCTTTTCTCGTCCTCTCTCCTGTCACATGTGGTCAGATCGAGGCCCTCTAGCTGTATTTCTAGGAGCGAGAATATATCGATAAACTCCTTGCGCCATATCCTCTCTTTCACTGCGAGAGGGATAAGGCACGCGAGCCCCGTGGCTTTCGTCGTCAAGGAGGCAGGACCGGGGGATGGTCTGGCGTACAGGTCACTGCTTAGCCCCCCCGACCCCGGGCTCCCGGACCCAGTATTATACCCCCAACCGGGTAATGGGGAAACCTGATCCCCCTGCGGGGACAGGCCCACCTGATCCTGTACCCTTGACTGTCGGGCCCACCCTGGATCCAACATATGCCAAGTTAAGCCCCCTGACTCGTCGGTGCGTTGTTCCCTGGGCCCCGCCGCCCCCTGCCCTGAGCTGTTTAGTAGCGACGGGGCGAGCGATTTCAAGCATTCTTTCACAATGGTACTAATATGCTCACCATTAACCGCTCTGTCGTTCGTGTCCTTTTTCTTGCTGTCGACTGCCTTCAGCGGCGGGAGCTTCTGGCGCACTTTCTTTGGGGGATTCCTCTTGGCCGTCCTCTTCCTCGGCGAGGTCTTAGGCTTCTTGGGTGCTGACGGGCCTGCTTCCTCCTCCGCCTGGCCGTCTGGCCTATTCTCCTTCCCTTTGGCCAAATGGGGCTGGAGCCATTCGTCGCCGTGTATCGCCGATATCTCGCGGATCTTCTTCAACACTTCCGCCATGTCTCCTGGCTGATCTTCCGCCATGTTGTCCCCAAGGCCTAGATCTGGTTTCAGCGGGCTAGCCTGCGCCGCTGGGTCGGAAGGAATTCCGGACCCGCCTTTGAACTTCTTTGCACGTGCGTGCCGTGTGTCCGAAGAAGCGGCCCGATGCGCGCTTCAAGCCAGACAATGCTTACCGCGCTGGAGCTTGGAAAAGGTCGCCGAGGTCGTCTGGGGAGCTGGGTGGAGAACTTGACCGGCGCGCTGCTCCGTGCTGTCGTCCTTCTGTTTCGTCCGTCCTTCGCCGCCTCCTGTCGTAGTCGGTCTTCTTCAAACGATGTCGTTGTCGCGCCGCTCTCCCAGCTCCCTCGAAGACGTTGTGATTCTGGCTGGGGAGCGGCGGTGCTTAAATCCCCTTGAGCCCCCTATGGGCTCCAGGTGAGACCCCCATTGATTGGGGGGTTCAAAGGTAGCAAGTTTAGCCATTGGTCGCCCCCCATGGGCGCCGAGGTCACAAGGTCACTTCCTGTCGAGGTGGCTGGTGCGCACCCCGTTTCCGCCACCCCTGCGCCCCTTACGGGCTTCAGGTGAAACCCCCTTTGATTGGGGGGTTCGAAGGTAGCAAGGTTGGCCATTGGTCGCCCCCCGTGGGCGCCAAAGTCCCAAGGTCACTTCCTGTCGGGGAGGCTGGTGCGCACCCCGCTTCCGCTGGTCCAGGCCGCTTCGGGGCGCCCAGGACCAGTTCCATCCCCCTGTTGGCACAGCGTGGGTTATGGCGCCGGCCTTTGAGCCTCCCCCACCCTGCGGGTGGGTGCGGCGGCCTCTGCGATGATGAGAAGTATCAGGTCAAGCGAACATTTGTTCAATATAGCATACCAGCGTGACATGAAGTCTTTGTTAAATTTAAATAGCATGGGTTTTAAGGCTATTCGTAGACCTCTGGGAATTCTTTTAACTTTGTGATACTCAATGAGAGTAGTGGCGTGGAGGCGCTGATTTATTTCTTTCTTGAGCAAGTATTCAAGTTGTTTCAGTTGTTGTAGGAGAGTAGGGTCTGCTATCCTATGGTCACCCCAATTTTTGCTTTTTGCTTCACTGGTTTTCGACTTACTGAGGCTGTGGGCCTGCTAATCAGACCCCCAGCCTGCTGTTCTCTCTCTAAATTTATAATACATGTGCTATAGGTACATACCACAATTGGAAATGGACTCCTTGTCAGCCCCTGTACCATGCACTATAGGTGCTCAGGGCATAGGTGCCACCAAGGCCTACCAGGGGCTGAAGCATAGCTTTTGCCACCCCTGGCTGGTTCTTAAATTGACACAACTGGCTGATCACTCAGCTGGGGCAAGTGGGTGTAATCACCCCTTGCTTAGATATAGTATACCTATATCTAAACCTATATCTGGACACATATATAGCCTGTAAGCCACTCCTATGGAAGGCCTCATCAATCCTGGAGGCAGAGTGCGTGGTTTTATGTGAGATGGTGCTCTGGCGTGAGCTGAGCCTGTCTGCAGCTGTCGGGAACAACTCCCTAAGCTGATCCGGGATAATGCCATACCATATACTCTTAAGCGCATTATAATCCTCGCGGTTATATAGCAACTTTGGTTTGGCTTTATCAAAACATGTCGTGTAAGGTGTCATACGAATTGGAATACTACCCCCTCGCCAGTTCTGGCGACGGGGGTAGCATTCCACCCTTCTAGAGGGAGAAGACATGTTACTTTACTGAAACGCGGTTGATTTAAAATGAGCCTCAGATCCACAAAATGGATGCCCCTGCCACAGACACGGGTCTGACCTCCTGCTGCTGACCGAAACCCGGCAGAGGAGGCCTGGACAAAGAGTTTCCTGTCACAGGGCGGTGTCAAACCACCCCAGACAGGAGATAGTGGATTGGAGTAGGGAGGTTTCAATGAAACCAGACACTGCCTGGGGAGCACAAGGCTGCCCCTTGCAGGATCCGGCCAAACCGGTTCTGGGGCCTCCCAGCCCCTGTCCCAGCGCGGCCAGGATCAAAGGAGAGGGGTGTAACCACCCCCTTCCTGGGTCCCACCCATAGGAGGGGACCTAGCAGGATGTCCAACCCCCTAGATTCGAATAAGAGGGGGAGCAGTCCCTACGGACCTTAGATCATCCTGAAGAAACATAAGAAACAAAATCTGGACCCTTCGACTTTCTACACGACGTGAGAAGACTGAAGAATCTCCCTTGTGGTCAAGGAGTGACCACCCTGTGCAAACAGGCACCATCCAGCCCTCGACCCTTGCTTTGTTGCAGTTCCCGCCGGAACTCGAGCGACAGAGATCGACGAGATCAAGCTTGCCTGCCTTCTACCTGCCCGATCCACAGTCCCTGCAGAGCTGAGACCCGTGGAGGCGACCGGAAGCGTGGGGCACGCCATCTTGAAAAGGCCACGAGACGCTGACCGTGCGGCCCACGAGTGACCCTCGAAGCTGTACACCGGGGTTTGAGAAGCCCCAGCCCCGAGCTCCACTTGCATCAAAGCTCACCCCTCCACACTCGCTGAGTGCTGCGTGGGGCCCTTCTGCTTGTGTGCGCTCGACGCGTTGGCCCGGTCACTTGCCAGCTGGCTTGTGGCCCCTGTGCCGACGAACTTTGAAATCCGACTTGCTTTTCTGGTTGCTCCAGAACTGCACCAGCTCCTGTAAAAAGGAGCACCCACTCTGACCCTCCTGGTTCGAGTGATAAGCAATCTCCCGGTTCCGCGTGGATTGCTTTTGCCAAGTGCTGTTTGCTACAATATTCAAGCCCACGGTGCTGACGGCGAGAGCCTACGTGGGACAGATCGTGACCCGCTCCTGGACGTCGCAGATGCCCCAGAGCCCACGTGACAGCGGAGAGAAGCCTATCGACAACTGCCTGATTGCGCCCGACATTGCCTGGTTCCGTCCTGGTTCCACCCTGGTCACTGCTGAGTGACCCAGACTCTGTCCCCTCTGCTTTCAGGTACTTTTCTACATCGATCCACCCTTGGATCGCACCGGACACTTCTGCTTCACAGCGCCTGCAGCTGCAACAGCTCCAAGCACCAAGAACCTGCGTGACAGAACCCGACGCCACTTCGACCCTGTGCACCCACGGCCTGTGGGTGAGGTAACTTTGCAACGCCGGTGTCTTTACACTGGTACACACCTCTAGGGTCTGTGTCTAAAGTTTTGTGTTCCTAGGTTCAGCGGAAGTATCTTTTAATTCACTTTAACTGACTTTTACGCACCATTGACAGTGCATTGGTGCGCGCCGCACTTTCCGTGCTGCACCCGTCTCCTGTGGGCTACTCCCGACTTCTTCATTGCTTGTCCTGACTGCTCCCAGCGAATCTCTAGGCCCTAGGCCTAACCATTGTTCATAAAGTGTTACTTATACCACTTTTTTAATATATGGTCTGAGTGGCCACCCGCCCTCATCCATAAACGTGCAACTTTATATGTGTAACAGTGCTTTTGATTTAACGCTTGTGCCCCTTTCCTCATAAAGAGTACTGGGGAGTAATTTAGAAATAAATACATATATTTTTATAATATATACTTGTGTGGTGTCCTTTCATTTGATTACAGGATTGTATGTGGTAAAACAGCTCGCTTAACACGACCTCTTAAGTTAAGCCTTTAAGGCTGCTTAGTCCATGCTACCACTAGGATAGCTTGTCTACAAGGTTGACTTACAACCTGACATCTTTGGGGTTTGTTTGGACTGATACCCAGTGGTTCCAGAATTGGAAACACTACATATCAGGCCAACTTCTCACATTGGTGTGCAGCGGTGCGGATTTGAGCTTGCTGTTTGTTTTACCATTGCAATCTTTATCAAATTGAAAGATCACATCAAGTACCTCTAGGTACATATAAATCAAAAGCTTAGCATATTAAGTTCTACTGAACTTAGTAGTTGTAGATTAAAGGGATTAGCACACCCTGACTACAACTCACTAGCAAGGTACAGTAGGAAACCACTTAGTGTAGGTAAGTGCATCACTTACACCTCACTAGCAGTCATGTCTGATACAGGTAGAGCTTCAGGCTCTGCTCCTGTAATAGTTGATCCTATAGGGACAACATCCAGATATGACAACCTTAGCCACAAAGACCTGAGTGCCTTGTGCACAGCCAGGGGGCTAAAAAAGGGCAGAGGCCCTACCATTCCTTCCCTAGTAGCTCTCCTAGAAAAGGATGATCTAGATAAGGTGAGTCAGGCTCCCTTAGATTCAGGTGAAGGGATAAACTCCCCTGAGAATGAGAATCTTCCAGAAGAAGAGGAGGAGGAAGAGGAAGAGGAAGGCTCTGATGTAGAAGAGCCTGAAGATCAGGATCAGCAGGGAAACCAGGTACAGGTTGCCAGGCTTAACCAGGCCAACTTGGACCTACATGGGAATGGAGAGGGCCAGCACCACTCCAGATCTCATAACCAAATTCTCCCAGGTAATAGAAGGGAGAGATCTCTGTCAAGGGACTCTCACCTTTCTAGTGCCTCAAGAGAATCTCAAAGAGGAATGACTTCCTCCCAGAGAAAAGAGCATAGGGCCAGGATGAGGGCTGTCCAACTCCAGATAGAGAGGGAGGAGGTAGCTCTGGCTCAAGCTAAACTGACCTTAGCTCAAGCTAAACTTACCTTGGCTAGGGAACAGAAAATAAGTGGCTTAGATGCCACTGGTGGCAGCAAAGTTCCTAAAGAAAAAGACAGGGCCTATGACAATAGAAACCTGACAAAAATTGTGCCCCCCTACAAGGAAGGGGATGATATCCACAAATGGATGACTGCTCTTGAGAGGGCCTGCATGGTACAGCAGGTCCCTGAGGATCAGTGGACAGCAATTTTATGGTACTCCTTTTCTGAGAAAGGGAGGGACAGGCTCCTCACTGTTAGACCTGAGGATGCCAAAAACTACTCTGTTCTGAAGAGTGCTCTTATTGAAGGGTTTGGCCTAACCACTGAGCAATACAGGTTGTTGTTCAGAGACACCCAAAAAGCACAGACTCAGGACTGGACTGATTTTGTAGATTGTGACACTAAGGCTCTGGAGGGTTGGCTGCAGGGAAGTAAAGTTTCAGACTATACAGGATTGTACAATCTTATGATGAGAGAACAGATCCTTAATAACTGTCAGAACCAGCTGTTGCATCAATACCTTGTTGACTCTGATTTGACCTCTCCCCAAGAATTGGGAAAGAAGGCAGACAAATGGGTCAGAACAAGGATTAAGCAGAAAAACCAGAACCAAGGTGACCAGAAGAAAACAGACCAGAAGGGTGGGAATCAGAAAGATAAAGAAAAGGACCAGAAGTCTTCAGGCCCCCAAACTAGCAATAAGGAGGGGGGTTCCCAAAATGGAAACAAGAAAAAGAAGAATGATGGCCCAAAGAAACCTTGGTGTAATACCTGCAAATCAGTTTCACACTGGGGCAGTGAATGCACTAAGAAAAATCCAGTCCCCACCACTGCAGCTCCTAAAGCAACTGCACCCCCTAGTACAGTCAGCAGTGGTGGTACACAGCCAAAGGGTTTAGTAGGGTTGACCCTGGGTACTGAGGTGGAATCTGGCCTAGTCAGAATCCCCACACAGGCAGTTCTCCTATATGATGTGGACATATCTTTGCCCACTGCAGTAAGCCCCAGTAACCTGGGCAAATATAGGCAGACTCCCTTAATTAATGAGAAACTGGCTCAGGCCTACAGGGACACTTGTGCCAGTGTCACAATGGTGGCACCTGGCTTTGTGGACCCTGGACAAATTGTACTAGGTGAAAGTTACCTAGTGACCAATGCAAGCAACTCCACTACTTCCCATAGTGTGGCTGTTGTGAACTTCTCCTGGGGAGGGGTAGATGGCCTAAAGAAAGTTGTTGTGAGTGCAGACCTCCCAGTAGACTGTCTGTTAGGCAATGATCTTGAAAGCTCAGTTTGGTCAGAAGTGGAGTACAGGACTCATGCAGAAATGCTAGGGATTTCAGCTCATGTCCTTGCAGTGACAAGGTCTCAGGCTAAGAAGTGCCTTCCTGAACCAGTGGTGGATCTTGAAACAATAGACCAACCACAACCTAAGAGAAGGAGCAAGAGGGTTAAGGCTGTGCCTTCCCACTTGCCCCAGGTTGAGGATCAGGTTTCACAGGAAACTGATTCTGCAGTCCAAGAGGAGACTGTCTCTGAGGAGCTTGAACCTGATCAGGTTGAGTTTCTGGGGACAGGGGGACCCTCAAGGGCAGACCTGGGGCAGGCTCAATTAGATTGCCCTTCACTTGAACCCCTCAGACAGCAAGCTGCTGCTGAGGCTGCAGGGAATGCTCAAGGTACCCATAAAGTGTATTGGGATGAAGGACTCCTTTATTCAGAGGCTAGAGACCCCAAGCCTGGCACAACCAGGAGGTTGGTTATACCTTTGAAGTTTAGGGGCTTCCTTCTTACCTTGGCCCATGATATTCCCCTTGCAGGACACCTAGGCCAGAATAAGACTTGGGACAGGCTTGTTCCACACTTTCACTGGCCTCACATGTCAGAAAATGTCAAGGAGTTTTGTCGCTCCTGTGTCACTTGCCAAGCCAGTGGTAAGTCAGGTGGCACAACAAAGGCCCCCCTGATACCACTACCTGTGGTGGGGGTACCCTTTGAAAGAGTTGGAATAGACATTGTGGGTCCCATGGATCCTCAAACAGCATCTGGGCACAGATTTATACTGGTGGTAGTGGATCATGCCACTAGGTACCCAGAAGCAATTCCCCTGAGGACCACCACAGCTCCTGTGGTGGCAAAAGCCCTCATTGCAGTTTTCTCAAGAGTGGGCTTTCCAAAGGAGGTTCTTTCAGACAGAGGTACTAACTTCATGTCTGGATACTTAAAAGCAATGTGGAAAGAGTGTGGAGTAAACTATAAGTTTACCACACCCTACCATCCACAGTGCAATGGGCTTGTGGAAAGGTTCAACAAGACCCTAAAGGGAATGATAAAAGGTTTACCAGAGAAGCTTAGGCGGAAATGGGACATCCTTTTACCCTGCTTGCTCTTTGCTTACAGAGAGGTCCCACAGAAGGGGGTTGGCTACAGCCCTTTTGAACTTTTGTTTGGCCACCCTGTGAGAAGTTGGCCTGATATGTAGTGTTTCCAATTCTGGAACCACTGGGTATCAGTCCAAACAAACCCCAAAGATGTCAGGTTGTAAGTCAACCTTGTAGACAAGCTATCCTAGTGGTAGCATGGACTAAGCAGCCTTAAAGGCTTAACTTAAGAGGTCGTGTTAAGCGAGCTTGTTTTACCACATACAATCCTGTAATCAAATGAAAGGACACCACACAAGTATATATTATAAAAATATATGTATTTATTACTAAATTACTCCCCAGTACTCTTTATGAGGAAAGGGGCACAAGCGTTAAATCAAAAGCACTGTTACACATATAAAGTTGCACGTTTATGGATGAGGGCGGGTGGCCACTCAGACCATATATTAAAAAAGTGGTATAAGTAACACTTATCGAACAATGGTTAGGCCTAGGGCCTAGAGATTCGCTGGGAGCAGTCAGGACAAGCAATGAAGAAGTCGGGAGTAGCCCACAGGAGACGGGTGCAGCACGGAAAGTGCGGCGCGCACCAATGCAAAGTCAATGGTGCGTAAAAGTTAGTTAAAGTGAATTAAATGATACTTCCGCTGAACCTAGAAACACAAAACTTCAGACACAGACCCTAGAGGTGTGTGCCAGTGTAAGGACACCGGCGTTGCAAAGTTACCTCACCCACAGGCCGTGGGTGCACAGGGTCGAAGTGGCGTCGGGTTCTGTCACGCAGGTTCTGGGTGCTTGGAGCTGTTGCAGCTGCAGGCGCTGTGAAGCAGAAGTGTCCGGTGCGATCCAAGGGTGGATCGAAGTAGAAAAGTACCTGAAAGCAGAGGGGACAGAGTCTGGGTCACTCAGCAGTGACCAGGGTGGAACCAGGACGGAACCAGGCAATGTCGGGCGCAATCAGGCGGTTGTCGATAGGCTTCTCTCCGCTGTCACGTGGGCTCTGGGGCATCTGCGACGTCCAGGAGCAGGTCACGATCTGTCCCACGTAGGCTCTCGCCGTCAGCACCGTCGGCTTGAAGATTGTAGCAAACAGCACTTGGCAAAAGCAATCCACGCGGAACCGGGAGATTGCTTATCACTCGAACCAGGAGGGTCAGAGTGGGTGCTCCTTTTCACAGGAGCTGGTGCAGATCTGGAGCCACCAGAAAAGCAAGTCGGTTTTCAAGTTTCGTCGGCACAGGGGCCACAAGCCAGCTGGCAAGTGACCGGGCCAACGCGTCGAGCACACACAGGCAGAAGGGCCCCACGCAGCACTCGTCGAGTGTGGAGGGGTGAGCTTTGGTGCAAGTGGAGCTCGGGGCTGGGGCTTCTCAAACCCCGGTGTACAGCTTCGAGGGTCACTCGTGGGCTGCACGGTCAGCGTCTCGTGGCCTTTTCAAGATGGCGTGCCCCACGCTTCCGGTCGCCTCCACGGGTCTCAGCTCTGCAGGGACTGTGGATCGGGCAGGTAGAAGGCAGGCAAGCTTGATCTCGTCGATCTCTGTCGCTCGAGTTCCGGCGGGAACTGCAACAAAGCAAGGGTCGAGGGCTGGATGGTGCCTGTTTGCACAGGGTGGTCACTCCTTGACCACAAGGGAGATTCTTCAGTCTTCTCACGTCGTGTAGAAAGTCGAAGGGTCCAGATTTCGTTTCTTATGTTTCTTCAGGATGATCTGAGGTCCGTTGGGACTGCTCCCCCTCTTATTCGAATCTAGGGGGTTGGACATCCTGCTAGGTCCCCTCCTATGGGTGGGACCCAGGAAGGGGGTGGTTACACCCCTCTCCTTTGATCCTGGCCGCGCTGGGACAGGGGCTGGGAGGCCCCAGAACCGGTTTGGCCGGATCCTGCAAGGGGCAGCCTTGTGCTCCCCAGGCAGTGTCTGGTTTCATTGAAACCTCCCTACTCCAATCCACTATCTCCTGTCTGGGGTGGTTTGACACCGCCCTGTGACAGGAAACTCTTTGTCCAGGCCTCCTCTGCCGGGTTTCGGTCAGCAGCAGGAGGTCAGACCCGTGTCTGTGGCAGGGGCATCCATTTTGTGGATCTGAGGCTCATTTTAAATCAACCGCGTTTCAGTAAAGTAACATGTCTTCTCCCTCTAGAAGGGTGGAATGCTATCCCCGTCGCCAGAACTGGCGAGGGGATAGTATTCCAATTCGTATGACACCTTACACGACATGTTTTGATAAAGCCAAACCAAAGTTGCTATATAACCGCGAGGATTATAATGCGCTTAAGAGTATATGGTATGGCATTATCCCGGATCAGCTTAGGGAGTTGTTCCCGACAGCTGCAGACAGGCTCAGCTCATGCCAGAGCACCATCTCACATAAAACCACGCACTCTGCCTCCAGGATTGATGAGGCCTTCCATAGGAGTGGCTTACAGGCTATCTATGTGTCCAGATATAGGTTTAGATATAGGTATACTATATCTAAGCAAGGGGTGATTACACCCACTTGCCCCAGCTGAGTGTTCAGCCAGTTGTGTCAATTTAAGAACCAGCCAGGGGTGGCAAAAGCTATGCTTCAGCCCCTGGTAGGCCTTGGTGGCACCTATGCCCTGGGCACCTATAGTGCCTGGTACAGGGGCTGACAAGGAGTCCATTTCCAATTGTGGTATGTACCTATAGCACATGTATTATGAATTTAGAGAGAGAACAGCAGGCTGGGGGTCTGATTAGCAGGCCCACAGCCTCAGTAAGTCGAAAACCAGTGAAGCAAAAAGCAAAAATTGGGGTGACCATAGGATAGCAGACCCTACTCTCCTACATAACCCCCCCCCAAACGCAGGGACATTAAACTTAACCTTGACCAGATAAGTCTTCATGTTCTAAGTGGAAGTACCTGGAGAGACCATCTGCATTACCATGGTCAGTCCCTGGGCGGTGCTCCACTGTAAAGTCCATCCCCTGTAGGGAAATGGACCACCTGAGCAGTTTGGGATTTTCACCCTTCATCTGATTTAGCCACAAGAGGGGCTTATGGTCTGTCTGAATTAGGAAGTGTGTACCAAACAAGTATGGCCTCAGCTTCTTCAGGGCCCAAACCACAGCAAAGGCCTCCCTCTCAATAGCTGACCAACGTTTCTCCCTGGGGGTCAGCCTTCTGCTAATAAAAGCAATGGGCTGGTCTTGACCATCTTGATTAAGTTGTGAAAGCACAGCTCCCACCCCCAACTCAGAAGCATCTGTCTGTACAATGAACTGTTTGGAGTAGTCAGGACTCTTCAGGATAGGTGCAGAGCACATGGCCTTCTTCAGGTCATCAAATGCCTTTTGACAGCTAACTGTCCACTGAACCTTTTTGGGCATCTTCTTGGATGTCAAGTCATTCAATGGTGTCACAATGGACCCATAGTTCTTTACAAATTTTCTGTAATACCCAGTCAGGCCCAAGAAGGCTCTGACTTGTGTCTGGGTAGTTGGAGGAGTCCAGTCCTGTATGGTCTGGATCTTGCTCTCCAGTGGTTGAACTTGACCCCCACCTACTAGGTGGCCCAAGTACACAACCTTGCTCTGCCCTATCTGGCACTTAGTAGCCTTGATAGTCAGGCCTGCCTTTTGCAGGGCCTCCAGAACTTTCTTCAGGTGGATCAGGTGATCCTCCCAGGTGGAGCTAAAGACAGCAATATCATCTAGATATGCTGCACAAAAGTCATCCAACCCAGCAAGGACTTGGTTCACCAACCTTTGGAAAGTGGCAGGTGCATTCTTCAAGCCAAAGGGCATTACCACAAATTGATAATGTCCACTAGGGGTCGAAAATGCTGTTTTGGCTTTTGACTCCTCAGCTAGTCTGATTTGCCAGTAGCCAGCTGTCAAATCAAATGTGCTCAGAAATTTGGCAGAAGCCAATTTATCAATGAGCTCATCTGCTCTTGGAATGGGATGAGCATCTGTCCTAGTGACAGCATTGAGACCTCTGTAGTCCACACAAAACCTCATTTCTCTCTTCCCATCTTTGGTATGAGGTTTTGGCACAAGGACCACTGGGCTAGCCCATGGGCTCTCTGATGGCTCAATCACTCCAAGCTCCAACATCTTTTGCACCTCAGCCTTTATACAATCCCTGACATGGTCAGGTTGCCTGTAGATCTTATTCTTCACAGGCAGATTGTCACCAGTGTCCACCTCATGGGTGCACCAGTTAGTCTGACTGGGTGTGAGTGAAAACAATTGTCTGTGGGCCTGCAACACCTGTCTGCAGTCCACCTGTTGCTGCTCAGTGAGGCTGCCTGCCAAGGCTACTCCATCAACTGAACCATCATCAGGGTTCTGGGAAAGCAGGTCTGGGAGAGGGTCACTCTCTTCCTCCTGTTCCCCATCTGTGGCCATGAGGAGACTCATGTCCTCCCTGTCAACAAATGCTTTCAATCTGTTCACATGGAGCACCCTGTGGGGGCTCCTAGGGGTACCAAAGTCAACCAAGTAGGTGACTTCTCCCTTCTTTTCAATGATAGGGTAGGGTCCAGTCCATTTGTCCTGGAGAGCTGCTGGCCCCACTGGGTCCAACACCCACACCTTCTGTCCTGGCTGGAACTCAACCATGACAGCCTTTTGGTCATGCCAGGCTTTCTGTAATTCCTGACTTGCCTCAAGGTTTTTGGATGCTCTCTCCATGTATTCAGCCATCCTGGAGCGGAGACCAAGTACATAGTCCACAATGTCTAGTTTAGGCTTTTTGAGAGGTAACTCCCATCCTTCCTTCACCAAACTCAATGGACCTCTTACAGGGTGGCCAAACAAAAGTTCAAAAGGGCTGTAGCCAACCCCCTTCTGTGGGACCTCTCTGTAAGCAAAGAGCAAGCAGGGTAAAAGGATGTCCCATTTCCGCCTAAGCTTCTCTGGTAAACCTTTTATCATTCCCTTTAGGGTCTTGTTGAACCTTTCCACAAGCCCATTGCACTGTGGATGGTAGGGTGTGGTAAACTTATAGTTTACTCCACACTCTTTCCACATTGCTTTTAAGTATCCAGACATAAAGTTGGTACCTCTGTCTGAAAGAACCTCCTTTGGAAAGCCCACTCTTGAGAAAACTGCAATGAGGGCTTTTGCCACCACAGGAGCTGTGGTGGTCCTCAGGGGAATTGCCTCTGGGTACCTGGTGGCATGATCCACTACCACCAGTATAAATCTGTGCCCAGATGCTGTTTGAGGATCCATGGGACCCACAATGTCTATTCCAACTCTTTCAAAGGGTACCCCCACCACAGGTAGTGGTATCAGGGGGGCCTTTGTTGTGCCACCTGACTTACCACTGGCTTGGCAAGTGACACAGGAGCGACAAAACTCCTTGACATTTTCTGACATGTGAGGCCAGTGAAAGTGTGGAACAAGCCTGTCCCAAGTCTTATTCTGGCCTAAGTGTCCTGCAAGGGGAATATCATGGGCCAAGGTAAGAAGGAAGCCCCTAAACTTCAAAGGTATAACCAACCTCCTGGTGGTGCCAGGCTTGGGGTCTCTAGCCTCTGAATAAAGGAGCCCTTCATCCCAATACACCTTATGGGTACCTTGAGCATTCCCTGCAGCCTCAGCAGCAGCTTGCTGTCTGAGGGGTTCAAGTGAAGGGCAATCTAATTGGGCCTGCCCCAGGTCTGCCCTTGAGGGTCCCCCTGTCCCCAGAAACTCAACCTGTTCAGGTTCAAGCTCATCTGAGACAGTCTCCTCTTGGACTGCAGAATCAGTTTCCTGTGAAACTTGATCCTCAACCTGGGGCAAGTGGGAAGGCACAGCCTTAACCCTCTTGCTCCTCCTCTTGGGTTGTGGTTGGTCTATTGTTTCAAGATCCACCACTGGTTCAGGAAGGCACTTCTTAGCCTGAGACCTTGTCACTGCAAGGACATGAGCTGAAATCCCTAGCATTTCTGCATGAGTCCTGTACTCCACTTCTGACCAAACTGAGCTTTCAAGATCATTGCCTAACAGACAGTCTACTGGGAGGTCTGCACTCACAACAACTTTCTTTAGGCCATCTACCCCTCCCCAGGAGAAGTTCACAACAGCCACACTATGGGAAGTAGTGGAGTTGCTTGCATTGGTCACTAGGTAACTTTCACCTAGTACAATCTGTCCAGGGTCCACAAAGCCAGGTGCCACCATTGTGACACTGGCACAAGTGTCCCTGTAGGCCTGAGCCAGTTTCTCATTAATTAAGGGAGTCTGCCTATATTTGCCCAGGTTACTGGGGCTTACTGCAGTGGGCAAAGATATGTCCACATCATATAGGAGAACTGCCTGTGTGGGGATTCTGACTAGGCCAGATTCCACCTCAGTACCCAGGGTCAACCCTACTAAACCCTTTGGCTGTGTACCACCACTGCTGACTGTACTAGGGGGTGCAGTTGCTTTAGGAGCTGCAGTGGTGGGGACTGGATTTTTCTTAGTGCATTCACTGCCCCAGTGTGAAACTGATTTGCAGGTATTACACCAAGGTTTCTTTGGGCCATCATTCTTCTTTTTCTTGTTTCCATTTTGGGAACCCCCCTCCTTATTGCTAGTTTGGGGGCCTGAAGACTTCTGGTCCTTTTCTTTATCTTTCTGATTCCCACCCTTCTGGTCTGTTTTCTTCTGGTCACCTTGGTTCTGGTTTTTCTGCTTAATCCTTGTTCTGACCCATTTGTCTGCCTTCTTTCCCAATTCTTGGGGAGAGGTCAAATCAGAGTCAACAAGGTATTGATGCAACAGCTGGTTCTGACAGTTATTAAGGATCTGTTCTCTCATCATAAGATTGTACAATCCTGTATAGTCTGAAACTTTACTTCCCTGCAGCCAACCCTCCAGAGCCTTAGTGGCACAATCTACAAAATCAGTCCAGTCCTGAGTCTGTGCTTTTTGGGTGTCTCTGAACAACAACCTGTATTGCTCAGTGGTTAGGCCAAACCCTTCAATAAGAGCACTCTTCAGAACAGAGTAGTTTTTGGCATCCTCAGGTCTAACAGTGAGGAGCCTGTCCCTCCCTTTCTCAGAAAAGGAGTACCATAAAATTGCTGCCCACTGATCCTCAGGGACCTGCTGTACCATGCAGGCCCTCTCAAGAGCAGTCATCCATTTGTGGATATCATCCCCTTCCTTGTAGGGGGGCACAATTTTTGTCAGGTTTCTATTGTCATAGGCCCTGTCTTTTTCTTTAGGAATTTTGCTGCCACCAGTGGCATCTAAGCCACTTATTTTTTTCTCCCTTGCCAAGGTAAGTTTAGCTTGTTCCAAAGTAAGCTTAGCTTGAGCCAGGGCTACCTCTTCCCTCTCTATCTGGAGTTGGACAGCCCTCATTCTGGCCCTATGCTCTTTTCTCTGGGAGGAAGTCATCCCTCTTTGAGATTCTCTTGAGGCACTAGAAAGGTGAGAGTCCTCTGATGGAGATCTCTCCCTTCTATTGCCTGGGAGAATTTGGTTATGAGATCTGGGGTGGTGCTGGCCCCCCCCATTCCCATGTAGGTCCAAGTTGGCCTGGTTAAGGCTGGCAACCTGTACCTGGTTTCCCTGCTGATCCTGATCTTCAGGCTCTTCTACATCAGAGCCTTCCTCTTCCTCTTCCTCCTCCACTACATCATCATCTGGAAGATCCTCATTCTCAGGGGAGTTTATCCCTTCCTCTGTTTCTAAGGGAGTCTGACTCACCTTATCTAGGTCATCCTTTTCTAGGAGAGCTATTAGGGAAGGAATGGTAGGGCCTCTGCCCTTTTTTAGCCCCCTGGCTGTGCACAAGGCACTCAGGTCTTTGTGGCTAAGGTTGTCATATCTGGATGTTGTCCCTATAGGATCAACTTCTACAGGAGCAGAACCTGAGGGTCTACCTGTATCAGACATGACTGCTAGTGAGGTGTAAGTGGTGCACTTACCTACACTAAGTGGTTTCCTACTGTACCTTGCTAGTGAGTTGTAGTCAGGGTGTGCTACTCCCTTTTATCTACAACTACTAAGTTCAGTAGAACTTAATATGCTAAGCTTTTGATTTATATGTACCTAGAGGTACTTGATGTGATCTTTCAATTTGATAAAGATTGCAATGGTAAAACAAACAGCAAGCTCAAATCCGCACCGCTGCACACCAATGTGAGAAGTTGGCCTGATATGTAGTGTTTCCAATTCTGGAACCACTGGGTATCAGTCCAAACAAACCCCAAAGATGTCAGGTTGTAAGTCAACCTTGTAGACAAGCTATCCTAGTGGTAGCATGGACTAAGCAGCCTTAAAGGCTTAACTTAAGAGGTCGTGTTAAGCGAGCTTGTTTTACCACATACAATCCTGTAATCAAATGAAAGGACACCACACAAGTATATATTATAAAAATATATGTATTTATTACTAAATTACTCCCCAGTACTCTTTATGAGGAAAGGGGCACAAGCGTTAAATCAAAAGCACTGTTACACATATAAAGTTGCACGTTTATGGATGAGGGCGGGTGGCCACTCAGACCATATATTAAAAAAGTGGTATAAGTAACACTTATCGAACAATGGTTAGGCCTAGGGCCTAGAGATTCGCTGGGAGCAGTCAGGACAAGCAATGAAGAAGTCGGGAGTAGCCCACAGGAGACGGGTGCAGCACGGAAAGTGCGGCGCGCACCAATGCAAAGTCAATGGTGCGTAAAAGTTAGTTAAAGTGAATTAAATGATACTTCCGCTGAACCTAGAAACACAAAACTTCAGACACAGACCCTAGAGGTGTGTGCCAGTGTAAGGACACCGGCGTTGCAAAGTTACCTCACCCACAGGCCGTGGGTGCACAGGGTCGAAGTGGCGTCGGGTTCTGTCACGCAGGTTCTGGGTGCTTGGAGCTGTTGCAGCTGCAGGCGCTGTGAAGCAGAAGTGTCCGGTGCGATCCAAGGGTGGATCGAAGTAGAAAAGTACCTGAAAGCAGAGGGGACAGAGTCTGGGTCACTCAGCAGTGACCAGGGTGGAACCAGGACGGAACCAGGCAATGTCGGGCGCAATCAGGCGGTTGTCGATAGGCTTCTCTCCGCTGTCACGTGGGCTCTGGGGCATCTGCGACGTCCAGGAGCAGGTCACGATCTGTCCCACGTAGGCTCTCGCCGTCAGCACCGTCGGCTTGAAGATTGTAGCAAACAGCACTTGGCAAAAGCAATCCACGCGGAACCGGGAGATTGCTTATCACTCGAACCAGGAGGGTCAGAGTGGGTGCTCCTTTTCACAGGAGCTGGTGCAGATCTGGAGCCACCAGAAAAGCAAGTCGGTTTTCAAGTTTCGTCGGCACAGGGGCCACAAGCCAGCTGGCAAGTGACCGGGCCAACGCGTCGAGCACACACAGGCAGAAGGGCCCCACGCAGCACTCGTCGAGTGTGGAGGGGTGAGCTTTGGTGCAAGTGGAGCTCGGGGCTGGGGCTTCTCAAACCCCGGTGTACAGCTTCGAGGGTCACTCGTGGGCTGCACGGTCAGCGTCTCGTGGCCTTTTCAAGATGGCGTGCCCCACGCTTCCGGTCGCCTCCACGGGTCTCAGCTCTGCAGGGACTGTGGATCGGGCAGGTAGAAGGCAGGCAAGCTTGATCTCGTCGATCTCTGTCGCTCGAGTTCCGGCGGGAACTGCAACAAAGCAAGGGTCGAGGGCTGGATGGTGCCTGTTTGCACAGGGTGGTCACTCCTTGACCACAAGGGAGATTCTTCAGTCTTCTCACGTCGTGTAGAAAGTCGAAGGGTCCAGATTTCGTTTCTTATGTTTCTTCAGGATGATCTGAGGTCCGTTGGGACTGCTCCCCCTCTTATTCGAATCTAGGGGGTTGGACATCCTGCTAGGTCCCCTCCTATGGGTGGGACCCAGGAAGGGGGTGGTTACACCCCTCTCCTTTGATCCTGGCCGCGCTGGGACAGGGGCTGGGAGGCCCCAGAACCGGTTTGGCCGGATCCTGCAAGGGGCAGCCTTGTGCTCCCCAGGCAGTGTCTGGTTTCATTGAAACCTCCCTACTCCAATCCACTATCTCCTGTCTGGGGTGGTTTGACACCGCCCTGTGACAGGAAACTCTTTGTCCAGGCCTCCTCTGCCGGGTTTCGGTCAGCAGCAGGAGGTCAGACCCGTGTCTGTGGCAGGGGCATCCATTTTGTGGATCTGAGGCTCATTTTAAATCAACCGCGTTTCAGTAAAGTAACATGTCTTCTCCCTCTAGAAGGGTGGAATGCTATCCCCGTCGCCAGAACTGGCGAGGGGATAGTATTCCAATTCGTATGACACCTTACACGACATGTTTTGATAAAGCCAAACCAAAGTTGCTATATAACCGCGAGGATTATAATGCGCTTAAGAGTATATGGTATGGCATTATCCCGGATCAGCTTAGGGAGTTGTTCCCGACAGCTGCAGACAGGCTCAGCTCATGCCAGAGCACCATCTCACATAAAACCACGCACTCTGCCTCCAGGATTGATGAGGCCTTCCATAGGAGTGGCTTACAGGCTATCTATGTGTCCAGATATAGGTTTAGATATAGGTATACTATATCTAAGCAAGGGGTGATTACACCCACTTGCCCCAGCTGAGTGTTCAGCCAGTTGTGTCAATTTAAGAACCAGCCAGGGGTGGCAAAAGCTATGCTTCAGCCCCTGGTAGGCCTTGGTGGCACCTATGCCCTGGGCACCTATAGTGCCTGGTACAGGGGCTGACAAGGAGTCCATTTCCAATTGTGGTATGTACCTATAGCACATGTATTATGAATTTAGAGAGAGAACAGCAGGCTGGGGGTCTGATTAGCAGGCCCACAGCCTCAGTAAGTCGAAAACCAGTGAAGCAAAAAGCAAAAATTGGGGTGACCATAGGATAGCAGACCCTACTCTCCTACACACCCTGTAAGAGGTCCATTGAGTTTGGTGAAGGAAGGATGGGAGTTACCTCTCAAAAAGCCTAAACTAGACATTGTGGATTATGTACTTGGTCTCCGCTCCAGGATGGCTGAATACATGGAGAGAGCATCCAAAAACCTTGAGGCCAGTCAGGAATTACAGAAAGCCTGGCATGACCAAAAGGCTGTTCTGGTTGAGTACCAGCCAGGGCAGAAGGTGTGGGTGTTGGACCCAGTGGGGCCAGCAGCTCTCCAGGACCAATGGACTGGACCCTACCCTATCATTGAAAAGAAGGGAGAAGTCACCTACCTGGTTGACTTTGGCACCCCTAGGAGCCCCCACAGGGTGCTCCATGTCAATCGTTTGAAAGCATTTGTTGACAGGGAGGACATGAGTCTCCTCATGGCCACAGATGGGGAACAGGAGGAAGAGAGTGACCCTCTCCCAGACCTGCTTTCCCAGAACCCTGATGATGGTTCAGTTGATGGAGTAGCCTTGGCAGGCAGCCTCACTGAGCAGCAACAGGTGGACTGCAGACAGGTGTTGCAGGCCCACAGACACTTGTTTTCACTCACACCCAGTCAGACTAACTGGTGCACCCATGAGGTGGATACTGGTGACAATCTGCCTGTGAAGAATAAGATCTACAGGCAACCTGACCATGTCAGGGATTGTATAAAGGCTGAGGTGCAAAAGATGTTGGAGCTTGGAGTGATTGAGCCATCAGAGAGCCCATGGGCTAGCCCAGTGGTCCTTGTGCCAAAACCTCATACCAAAGATGGGAAGAGAGAAATGAGGTTTTGTGTGGACTACAGAGGTCTCAATGCTGTCACTAGGACAGATGCTCATCCCATTCCAAGAGCAGATGAGCTCATTGATAAATTGGCTTCTGCCAAGTTTCTGAGCACATTTGATTTGACAGCTGGCTACTGGCAAATCAGACTAGCTGAAGAGTCAAAAGCCAAAACAGCATTCTCTACCCCTAGTGGACATTATCAGTTTGTGGTAATGCCCTTTGGTTTGAAGAATGCACCTGCCACTTTCCAAAGGTTGGTGAACCAAGTCCTTGCTGGGTTGGATGACTTTTGCGCAGCATATCTAGATGATATTGCTGTCTTTAGCTCCACCTGGGAGGATCACCTGATCCACCTGAAGAAGGTTCTGGAGGCCCTGCAAAAGGCAGGCCTGACTATCAAGGCTACTAAGTGCCAGATAGGGCAGAGCAAGGTTGTGTACTTGGGCCACCTAGTAGGTGGGGTCAAGTTCAGCCACTGGAGAGCAAGATCCAGACCATACAGGACTGGACTCCTCCAACTACCCAGACACAAGTCAGAGCCTTCTTGGGCCTGACTGGGTATTACAGAAAATTTGTAAAGAACTATGGGTCCATTGTGACACCATTGAATGACTTGACATCCAAGAAGATGCCCAAAAAGGTTCAGTGGACAGTTAGCTGTCAAAAGGCATTTGATGACCTGAAGAAGGCCATGTGCTCTGCACCTATCCTGAAGAGTCCTGACTACTCCAAACAGTTCATTGTACAGACAGATGCTTCTGAGTTGGGGGTGGGAGCTGTGCTTTCACAACTTAATCAAGATGGTCAAGACCAGCCCATTGCTTTTATTAGCAGAAGGCTGACCCCCAGGGAGAAACGTTGGTCAGCTATTGAGAGGGAGGCCTTTGCTGTGGTTTGGGCCCTGAAGAAGTTGAGGCCATACTTGTTTGGTACTCACTTCCTAATTCAGACAGACCATAAGCCCCTCTTGTGGCTAAATCAGATGAAGGGTGAAAATCCCAAACTGCTCAGGTGGTCCATTTCCCTACAGGGGATGGACTTTACAGTGGAGCACCGCCCAGGGACTGACCATGGTAATGCAGATGGTCTCTCCAGGTACTTCCACTTAGAACATGAAGACTTATCTGGTCAAGGTTAAGTTTAATGTCCCTGCGTTTGGGGGGGGGGGTTATGTAGGAGAGTAGGGTCTGCTATCCTATGGTCACCCCAATTTTTGCTTTTTGCTTCACTGGTTTTCGACTTACTGAGGCTGTGGGCCTGCTAATCAGACCCCCAGCCTGCTGTTCTCTCTCTAAATTTATAATACATGTGCTATAGGTACATACCACAATTGGAAATGGACTCCTTGTCAGCCCCTGTACCATGCACTATAGGTGCTCAGGGCATAGGTGCCACCAAGGCCTACCAGGGGCTGAAGCATAGCTTTTGCCACCCCTGGCTGGTTCTTAAATTGACACAACTGGCTGATCACTCAGCTGGGGCAAGTGGGTGTAATCACCCCTTGCTTAGATATAGTATACCTATATCTAAACCTATATCTGGACACATATATAGCCTGTAAGCCACTCCTATGGAAGGCCTCATCAATCCTGGAGGCAGAGTGCGTGGTTTTATGTGAGATGGTGCTCTGGCGTGAGCTGAGCCTGTCTGCAGCTGTCGGGAACAACTCCCTAAGCTGATCCGGGATAATGCCATACCATATACTCTTAAGCGCATTATAATCCTCGCAGTTATATAGCAACTTTGGTTTGGCTTTATCAAAACATGTCGTGTAAGGTGTCATACGAATTGGAATACTACCCCCTCGCCAGTTCTGGCGACGGGGGTAGCATTCCACCCTTCTAGAGGGAGAAGACATGTTACTTTACTGAAACGCGGTTGATTTAAAATGAGCCTCAGATCCACAAAATGGATGCCCCTGCCACAGACACGGGTCTGACCTCCTGCTGCTGACTGAAACCCGGCAGAGGAGGCCTGGACAAAGAGTTTCCTGTCACAGGGCGGTGTCAAACCACCCCAGACAGGAGATAGTGGATTGGAGTTGGGAGGTTTCAATGAAACCAGACACTGCCTGGGGAGCACAAGGCTGCCCATTGCAGGATCCGGCCAAACCGGTTCTGGGGCCTCCCAGCCCCTGTCCCAGCGCGGCCAGGATCAAAGGAGAGGGGTGTAACCACCCCCTTCCTGGGTCCCACCCATAGGAGGGGACCTAGCAGGATGTCCAACCCCCTAGATTCGAATAAGAGGGGGAGCAGTCCCAACGGACCTTAGATCATCCTGAAGAAACATAAGAAACGAAATCTGGACCCTTCGACTTTCTACACGACGTGAGAAGACTGAAGAATCTCCCTTGTGGTCAAGGAGTGACCACCCTGTGCAAACAGGCACCATCCAGCCCTCGACCCTTGCTTTGTTGCAGTTCCCGCCGGAACTCGAGCGACAGAGATCGACGAGATCAAGCTTGCCTGCCTTCTACCTGCCCGATCCACAGTCCCTGCAGAGCTGAGACCCGTGGAGGCGACCGGAAGCGTGGGGCACGCCATCTTGAAAAGGCCACGAGACGCTGACCGTGCGGCCCACGAGTGACCCTCGAAGCTGTACACCGGGGTTTGAGAAGCCCCAGCCCCGAGCTCCACTTGCATCAAAGCTCACCCCTCCACACTCGCTGAGTGCTGCGTGGGGCCCTTCTGCTTGTGTGCGCTCGACGCGTTGGCCCGGTCACTTGCCAGCTGGCTTGTGGCCCCTGTGCCGACGAACTTTGAAATCCGACTTGCTTTTCTGTTTGCTCCAGAACTGCACCAGCTCCTGTAAAAAGGAGCACCCACTCTGACCCTCCTGGTTCGAGTGATAAGCAATCTCCCGGTTCCGCGTGGATTGCTTTTGCCAAGTGCTGTTTGCTACAATCTTCAAGCCGACGGTGCTGACGGCGAGAGCCTACGTGGGACAGATCGTGACCCGCTCCTGGACGTCGCAGATGCCCCAGAGCCCACGTGACAGCGGAGAGAAGCCTATCGACAACTGCCTGATTGCGCCCGACATTGCCTGGTTCCGTCCTGGTTCCACCCTGGTCACTGCTGAGTGACCCAGACTCTGTCCCCTCTGCTTTCAGGTACTTTTCTACATCGATCCACCCTTGGATCGCACCGGACACTTCTGCTTCACAGCGCCTGCAGCTGCAACAGCTCCAAGCACCAAGAACCTGCGTGACAGAACCCGACGCCACTTCGACCCTGTGCACCCACGGCCTGTGGGTGAGGTAACTTTGCAACGCCGGTGTCTTTACACTGGTACACACCTCTAGGGTCTGTGTCTAAAGTTTTGTGTTCCTAGGTTCAGCGGAAGTATCTTTTAATTCACTTTAACTGACTTTTACGCACCATTGACAGTGCATTGGTGCGCGCCGCACTTTCCGTGCTGCACCCGTCTCCTGTGGGCTACTCCCGACTTCTTCATTGCTTGTCCTGACTGCTCCCAGCGAATCTCTAGGCCCTAGGCCTAACCATTGTTCGTAAAGTGTTACTTATACCACTTTTTTAATATATGGTCTGAGTGGCCACCCGCCCTCATCCATAAACGTGCAACTTTATGTGTGTAACAGTGCTTTTGATTTAACGCTTGTGCCCCTTTCCTCATAAAGAGTACTGGGGAGTAATTTAGAAATAAATACATATATTTTTATAATATATACTTGTGTGGTGTCCTTTCATTTGATTACAGGATTGTATGTGGTAAAACAGCTCGCTTAACACGACCTCTTAAGTTAAGCCTTTAAGGCTGCTTAGTCCATGCTACCACTAGGATAGCTTGTCTACAAGGTTGACTTACAACCTGACATCTTTGGGGTTTGTTTGGACTGATACCCAGTGGTTCCAGAATTGGAAACACTACATATCAGGCCAACTTCTCACATTGGTGTGCAGCGGTGCGGATTTGAGCTTGCTGTTTGTTTTACCATTGCAATCTTTATCAAATTGAAAGATCACATCAAGTACCTCTAGGTACATATAAATCAAAAGCTTAGCATATTAAGTTCTACTGAACTTAGTAGTTGTAGATTAAAGGGATTAGCACACCCTGACTACAACTCACTAGCAAGGTACAGTAGGAAACCACTTAGTGTAGGTAAGTGCATCACTTACACCTCACTAGCAGTCATGTCTGATACAGGTAGAGCTTCAGGCTCTGCTCCTGTAATAGTTGATCCTATAGGGACAACATCCAGATATGACAACCTTAGCCACAAAGACCTGAGTGCCTTGTGCACAGCCAGGGGGCTAAAAAAGGGCAGAGGCCCTACCATTCCTTCCCTAGTAGCTCTCCTAGAAAAGGATGATCTAGATAAGGTGAGTCAGGCTCCCTTAGATTCAGGTGAAGGGATAAACTCCCCTGAGAATGAGAATCTTCCAGAAGAAGAGGAGGAGGAAGAGGAAGAGGAAGGCTCTGATGTAGAAGAGCCTGAAGATCAGGATCAGCAGGGAAACCAGGTACAGGTTGCCAGACTTAACCAGGCCAACTTGGACCTACATGGGAATGGAGAGGGCCAGCACCACTCCAGATCTCATAACCAAATTCTCCCAGGTAATAGAAGGGAGAGATCTCTGTCAAGGGACTCTCACCTTTCTAGTGCCTCAAGAGAATCTCAAAGAGGAATGACTTCCTCCCAGAGAAAAGAGCATAGGGCCAGGATGAGGGCTGTCCAACTCCAGATAGAGAGGGAGGAGGTAGCTCTGGCTCAAGCTAAACTGACCTTAGCTCAAGCTAAACTTACCTTGGCTAGGGAACAGAAAATAAGTGGCTTAGATGCCACTGGTGGCAGCAAAGTTCCTAAAGAAAAAGACAGGGCCTATGACAATAGAAACCTGACAAAAATTGTGCCCCCCTACAAGGAAGGGGATGATATCCACAAATGGATGACTGCTCTTGAGAGGGCCTGCATGGTACAGCAGGTCCCTGGGGATCAGTGGGCAGCAATTTTATGGTACTCCTTTTCTGAGAAAGGGAGGGACAGGCTCCTCACTGTTAGACCTGAGGATGCCAAAAACTACTCTGTTCTGAAGAGTGCTCTTATTGAAGGGTTTGGCCTAACCACTGAGCAATACAGGTTGTTGTTCAGAGACACCCAAAAAGCACAGACTCAGGACTGGACTGATTTTGTAGATTGTGCCACTAAGGCTCTGGAGGGTTGGCTGCAGGGAAGTAAAGTTTCAGACTATACAGGATTGTACAATCTTATGATGAGAGAACAGATCCTTAATAACTGTCAGAACCAGCTGTTGCATCAATACCTTGTTGACTCTGATTTGACCTCTCCCCAAGAATTGGGAAAGAAGGCAGACAAATGGGTCAGAACAAGGATTAAGCAGAAAAACCAGAACCAAGGTGACCAGAAGAAAACAGACCAGAAGGGTGGGAATCAGAAAGATAAAGAAAAGGACCAGAAGTCTTCAGGCCCCCAAACTAGCAATAAGGAGGGGGGTTCCCAAAATGGAAACAAGAAAAAGAAGAATGATGGCCCAAAGAAACCTTGGTGTAATACCTGCAAATCAGTTTCACACTGGGCCAGTGAATGCACTAAGAAAAATCCAGTCCCCACCACTGCAGCTCCTAAAGCAACTGCACCCCCTAGTACAGTCAGCAGTGGTGGTACACAGCCAAAGGGTTTAGTAGGGTTGACCCTGGGTACTGAGGTGGAATCTGGCCTAGTCAGAATCCCCACACAGGCAGTTCTCCTATATGATGTGGACATATCTTTGCCCACTGCAGTAAGCCCCAGTAACCTGGGCAAATATAGGCAGACTCCCTTAATTAATGAGAAACTGGCTCAGGCCTACAGGGACACTTGTGCCAGTGTCACAATGGTGGCACCTGGCTTTGTGGACCCTGGACAAATTGTACTAGGTGAAAGTTACCTAGTGACCAATGCAAGCAACTCCACTACTTCCCATAGTGTGGCTGTTGTGAACTTCTCCTGGGGAGGGGTAGATGGCCTAAAGAAAGTTGTTGTGAGTGCAGACCTCCCAGTAGACTGTCTGTTAGGCAATGATCTTGAAAGCTCAGTTTGGTCAGAAGTGGAGTACAGGACTCATGCAGAAATGCTAGGGATTTCAGCTCATGTCCTTGCAGTGACAAGGTCTCAGGCTAAGAAGTGCCTTCCTGAACCAGTGGTGGATCTTGAAACAATAGACCAACCACAACCCAAGAGAAGGAGCAAGAGGGTTAAGGCTGTGCCTTCCCACTTGCCCCAGGTTGAGGATCAGGTTTCACAGGAAACTGATTCTGCAGTCCAAGAGGAGACTGTCTCTGAGGAGCTTGAACCTGATCAGGTTGAGTTTCTGGGGACAGGGGGACCCTCAAGGGCAGACCTGGGGCAGGCCCAATTAGATTGCCCTTCACTTGAACCCCTCAGACAGCAAGCTGCTGCTGAGGCTGCAGGGAATGCTCAAGGTACCCATAAAGTGTATTGGGATGAAGGACTCCTTTATTCAGAGGCTAGAGACCCCAAGCCTGGCACAACCAGGAGGTTGGTTATACCTTTGAAGTTTAGGGGCTTCCTTCTTACCTTGGCCCATGATATTCCCCTTGCAGGACACCTAGGCCAGAATAAGACTTGGGACAGGCTTGTTCCACACTTTCACTGGCCTCACATGTCAGAAAATGTCAAGGAGTTTTGTCGCTCCTGTGTCACTTGCCAAGCCAGTGGTAAGTCAGGTGGCACAACAAAGGCCCCCCTGATACCACTACCTGTGGTGGGGGTACCCTTTGAAAGAGTTGGAATAGACATTGTGGGTCCCATGGATCCTCAAACAGCATCTGGGCACAGATTTATACTGGTGGTAGTGGATCATGCCACCAGGTACCCAGAAGCAATTCCCCTGAGGACCACCACAGCTCCTGTGGTGGCAAAAGCCCTCATTGCAGTTTTCTCAAGAGTGGGCTTTCCAAAGGAGGTTCTTTCAGACAGAGGTACTAACTTCATGTCTGGATACTTAAAAGCAATGTGGAAAGAGTGTGGAGTAAACTATAAGTTTACCACACCCTACCATCCACAGTGCAATGGGCTTGTGGAAAGGTTCAACAAGACCCTAAAGGGAATGATAAAAGGTTTACCAGAGAAGCTTAGGCGGAAATGGGACATCCTTTTACCCTGCTTGCTCTTTGCTTACAGAGAGGTCCCACAGAAGGGGGTTGGCTACAGCCCTTTTGAACTTTTGTTTGGCCACCCTGTAAGAGGTCCATTGAGTTTGGTGAAGGAAGGATGGGAGTTACCTCTCAAAAAGCCTAAACTAGACATTGTGGATTATGTACTTGGTCTCCGCTCCAGGATGGCTGAATACATGGAGAGAGCATCCAAAAACCTTGAGGCCAGTCAGGAATTACAGAAAGCCTGGCATGACCAAAAGGCTGTTCTGGTTGAGTACCAGCCAGGGCAGAAGGTGTGGGTGTTGGACCCAGTGGGGCCAGCAGCTCTCCAGGACCAATGGACTGGACCCTACCCTATCATTGAAAAGAAGGGAGAAGTCACCTACCTGGTTGACTTTGGCACCCCTAGGAGCCCCCACAGGGTGCTCCATGTCAATCGTTTGAAAGCATTTGTTGACAGGGAGGACATGAGTCTCCTCATGGCCACAGATGGGGAACAGGAGGAAGAGAGTGACCCTCTCCCAGACCTGCTTTCCCAGAACCCTGATGATGGTTCAGTTGATGGAGTAGCCTTGGCAGGCAGCCTCACTGAGCAGCAACAGGTGGACTGCAGACAGGTGTTGCAGGCCCACAGACACTTGTTTTCACTCACACCCAGTCAGACTAACTGGTGCACCCATGAGGTGGATACTGGTGACAATCTGCCTGTGAAGAATAAGATCTACAGGCAACCTGACCATGTCAGGGATTGTATAAAGGCTGAGGTGCAAAAGATGTTGGAGCTTGGAGTGATTGAGCCATCAGAGAGCCCATGGGCTAGCCCAGTGGTCCTTGTGCCAAAACCTCATACCAAAGATGGGAAGAGAGAAATGAGGTTTTGTGTGGACTACAGAGGTCTCAATGCTGTCACTAGGACAGATGCTCATCCCATTCCAAGAGCAGATGAGCTCATTGATAAATTGGCTTCTGCCAAGTTTCTGAGCACATTTGATTTGACAGCTGGCTACTGGCAAATCAGACTAGCTGAAGAGTCAAAAGCCAAAACAGCATTCTCTACCCCTAGTGGACATTATCAGTTTGTGGTAATGCCCTTTGGTTTGAAGAATGCACCTGCCACTTTCCAAAGGTTGGTGAACCAAGTCCTTGCTGGGTTGGATGACTTTTGCGCAGCATATCTAGATGATATTGCTGTCTTTAGCTCCACCTGGGAGGATCACCTGATCCACCTGAAGAAGGTTCTGGAGGCCCTGCAAAAGGCAGGCCTGACTATCAAGGCTACTAAGTGCCAGATAGGGCAGAGCAAGGTTGTGTACTTGGGCCACCTAGTAGGTGGGGGTCAAGTTCAGCCACTGGAGAGCAAGATCCAGACCATACAGGACTGGACTCCTCCAACTACCCAGACACAAGTCAGAGCCTTCTTGGGCCTGACTGGGTATTACAGAAAATTTGTAAAGAACTATGGGTCCATTGTGACACCATTGAATGACTTGACATCCAAGAAGATGCCCAAAAAGGTTCAGTGGACAGTTAGCTGTCAAAAGGCATTTGATGACCTGAAGAAGGCCATGTGCTCTGCACCTATCCTGAAGAGTCCTGACTACTCCAAACAGTTCATTGTACAGACAGATGCTTCTGAGTTGGGGGTGGGAGCTGTGCTTTCACAACGTAATCAAGATGGTCAAGACCAGCCCATTGCTTTTATTAGCAGAAGGCTGACCCCCAGGGAGAAACGTTGGTCAGCTATTGAGAGGGAGGCCTTTGCTGTGGTTTGGGCCCTGAAGAAGTTGAGGCCATACTTGTTTGGTACTCACTTCCTAATTCAGACAGACCATAAGCCCCTCTTGTGGCTAAATCAGATGAAGGGTGAAAATCCCAAACTGCTCAGGTGGTCCATTTCCCTACAGGGGATGGACTTTACAGTGGAGCACCGCCCAGGGACTGACCATGGTAATGCAGATGGTCTCTCCAGGTACTTCCACTTAGAACATGAAGACTTATCTGGTCAAGGTTAAGTTTAATGTCCCTGCGTTTGGGGGGGGGTTATGTAGGAGAGTAGGGTCTGCTATCCTATGGTCACCCCAATTTTTGCTTTTTGCTTCACTGGTTTTCGACTTACTGAGGCTGTGGGCCTGCTAATCAGACCCCCAGCCTGCTGTTCTCTCTCTAAATTTATAATACATGTGCTATAGGTACATACCACAATTGGAAATGGACTCCTTGTCAGCCCCTGTACCATGCACTATAGGTGCTCAGGGCATAGGTGCCACCAAGGCCTACCAGGGGCTGAAGCATAGCTTTTGCCACCCCTGGCTGGTTCTTAAATTGACACAACTGGCTGATCACTCAGCTGGGGCAAGTGGGTGTAATCACCCCTTGCTTAGATATAGTATACCTATATCTAAACCTATATCTGGACACATATATAGCCTGTAAGCCACTCCTATGGAAGGCCTCATCAATCCTGGAGGCAGAGTGCGTGGTTTTATGTGAGATGGTGCTCTGGCGTGAGCTGAGCCTGTCTGCAGCTGTCGGGAACAACTCCCTAAGCTGATCCGGGATAATGCCATACCATATACTCTTAAGCGCATTATAATCCTCGCGGTTATATAGCAACTTTGGTTTGGCTTTATCAAAACATGTCGTGTAAGGTGTCATACGAATTGGAATACTACCCCCTCACCAGTTCTGGCGACGGGGGTAGCATTCCACCCTTCTAGAGGGAGAAGACATGTTACTTTACTGAAACGCGGTTGATTTAAAATGAGCCTCAGATCCACAAAATGGATGCCCCTGCCACAGACACGGGTCTGACCTCCTGCTGCTGACCGAAACCCGGCAGAGGAGGCCTGGACAAAGAGTTTCCTGTCACAGGGCGGTGTCAAACCACCCCAGACAGGAGATAGTGGATTGGAGTAGGGAGGTTTCAATGAAACCAGACACTGCCTGGGGAGCACAAGGCTGCCCCTTGCAGGATCCGGCCAAACCGGTTCTGGGGCCTCCCAGCCCCTGTCCCAGCGCGGCCAGGATCAAAGGAGAGGGGTGTAACCACCCCCTTCCTGGGTCCCACCCATAGGAGGGGACCTAGCAGGATGTCCAACCCCCTAGATTCGAATAAGAGGGGGAGCAGTCCCAACGGACCTTAGATCATCCTGAAGAAACATAAGAAACGAAATCTGGACCCTTCGACTTTCTACACGACGTGAGAAGACTGAAGAATCTCCCTTGTGGTCAAGGAGTGACCACCCTGTGCAAACAGGCACCATCCAGCCCTCGACCCTTGCTTTGTTGCAGTTCCCGCCGGAACTCGAGCGACAGAGATCGACGAGATCAAGCTTGCCTGCCTTCTACCTGCCCGATTCACAGTCCCTGCAGAGCTGAGACCCGTGGAGGCGACCGGAAGCGTGGGGCACGCCATCTTGAAAAGGCCACGAGACGCTGACCGTGCGGCCCACGAGTGACCCTCGAAGCTGTACACCGGGGTTTGAGAAGCCCCAGCCCCGAGCTCCACTTGCATCAAAGCTCACCCCTCCACACTCGCTGAGTGCTGCGTGGGGCCCTTCTGCTTGTGTGCGCTCGACGCGTTGGCCCGGTCACTTGCCAGCTGGCTTGTGGCCCCTGTGCCGACGAACTTTGAAATCCGACTTGCTTTTCTGGTTGCTCCAGATCTGCACCAGCTCCTGTAAAAAGGAGCACCCACTCTGACCCTCCTGGTTCGAGTGATAAGCAATCTCCCGGTTCCGCGTGGATTGCTTTTGCCAAGTGCTGTTTGCTACAATCTTCAAGCCGATGGTGCTGACGGCGAGAGCCTACGTGGGACAGATCGTGACCCGCTCCTGGACGTCGCAGATGCCCCAGAGCCCACGTGACAGCGGAGAGAAGCCTATCGACAACTGCCTGATTGCGCCCGACATTGCCTGGTTCCGTCCTGGTTCCACCCTGGTCACTGCTGAGTGACCCAGACTCTGTCCCCTCTGCTTTCAGGTACTTTTCTACATCGATCCACCCTTGGATCGCACCGGACACTTCTGCTTCACAGCGCCTGCAGCTGCAACAGCTCCAAGCACCAAGAACCTGCGTGACAGAACCCGACGCCACTTCGACCCTGTGCACCCAAGGCCTGTGGGTGAGGTAACTTTGCAACGCCGGTGTCTTTACACTGGTACACACCTCTAGGGTCTGTGTCTAAAGTTTTGTGTTCCTAGGTTCAGCGGAAGTATCTTTTAATTTACTTTAACTGACTTTTACGCACCATTGACAGTGCATTGGTGCGCGCCGCACTTTCCGTGCTGCACCCGTCTCCTGTGGGCTACTCCCGACTTCTTCATTGCTTGTCCTGACTGCTCCCAGCGAATCTCTAGGCCCTAGGCCTAACCATTGTTCGTAAAGTGTTACTTATACCACTTTTTTAATATATGGTCTGAGTGGCCACCCGCCCTCATCCATAAACGTGCAACTTTATATGTGTAACAGTGCTTTTGATTTAACGCTTGTGCCCCTTTCCTCATAAAGAGTACTGGGGAGTAATTTAGAAATAAATACATATATTTTTATAATATATACTTGTGTGGTGTCCTTTCATTTGATTACAGGATTGTATGTGGTAAAACAGCTCGCTTAACACGACCTCTTAAGTTAAGCCTTTAAGGCTGCTTAGTCCATGCTACCACTAGGATAGCTTGTCTACAAGGTTGACTTACAACCTGACATCTTTGGGGTTTGTTTGGACTGATACCCAGTGGTTCCAGAATTGGAAACACTACATATCAGGCCAACTTCTCGCAATGACCAAGGCCTAGAAGCAGTGGAATGGAGGTTGCTGACCTCATCTAAACCACCTGAATTATCAATCTTTCTTCTTGAACTACTCCATTTCTCGTTATATCACAGTTATTTTCTTTGGCAAAATCAATTCTACTTACAGAAGACGGGAACATCCATGGGCTTTCCCGGAGCCCCTTCGTATGCAAACACCTACATGGCTCACTTCGAACACCAGCACATGCTCACCAACCCCATCTGGATCAACAATGCAGTATCCATCTTTCGCTACATTGATGACATTCTGGTCATATGGAATGGCCAAAAGCGTACATTGGAGGATTCCATCAAGACCTTAAACCTGCACAATCCGAGAATCCAATTCACCTACAATATTCAAGACAACAAGATACACTTTTTGGATATAGAAATCCGCAAAACAGCCACAGGCTTAAGTACATCAGTTTACACCAAACCCACAGACGTGAACAGTGCATTGCACTTCACTAGTGCACATCCAATTTCCCTCAAGAAACACCTTCCAATCTCTCAGTTCATGCGTATAAAGAGAATCACCTCGGACAACCAAGAGTGCACCGACAAAATTCAAGAACAAAAATGTAGATATCAAACAAGAGGATATCCAGTAGAAATACTTGATCAAGCTGCAGTACAGGTGGAAAAGAAACCAAGGAAGGATTTGTTACAAACCTCTGTAAGAACTTCATCCCGCAGAGAGGTATTTGTACTGAAACATTCCACACAAGCTCCTCTCATAAAAACCATCATCAAGAAAAGATGGGAAATCATTGAAAATGAACCAGACTTTCAAGGTATCTTCTTAGATTCTCCTTTATTTGCACACCAAAGAGCGAAGAACCTTCGTGAACTTTTGAAACCGCAAGAAGACAAACCCACAGGGGGTTTCAAGGGAATGACTAAATGTTACAACTGTGGACAGTGTAGCAATGTAATCACAGGTGACATTTTCATGCATCCACAAACGGGCACCAAACTAAAACTTCATCACACGTCTAATTGCAACACTGAAGAAGTGATATACGCAATCAAATGCCCATGTGGCCTCGTGTACGTAGGCAGAACAAGCAGAAAGATAAAAACTCGCATCATAGAGCATAAAAGCCGGATTCGGAACAGAAACACCACATCCCCACTGGCAACACACTGGGAGACAGCGGGTCATACTATACCCCAATTACGATTTACCATCTTAGAAAGAGTCAAAAAGGTGTCAGGTACTGACATCAATACATCATTGGCCCGGAGGGAAACGCATTGGATAAAAACACTGAGAACGCTGGCCCCAAATGGGCTCAATGACCATTATGAGATGCTGTGTTTCTTATAAAGTAGCCCTTATAGTTCCACATTGTACAGGATCTGCACCCATCTCTTATCTTGTTTTTCACTTTTGTTACTTCTCCATAAGCGTTTCACTTTTCTTTTAAAAACATTTTTTCTCTTAAAAAATGTTTTTCTCTTAAGAGTTTTTGATTTATATTCTTTTTTATTCATCTTCTTAAGCACCACATATTGCACGTTGTCTTTGTTTCACCTCTTACATTCCATTTCTATAATCAACTTTATCTTTCCTATACTCGATCCCCCTTTCCATTTCCTGATCATTGGGGACACTGCTCCATCCCGTTTTCCATATCGTTCTACCCATTCGGGTCTATTTTCACGCACCCTAGACCTCCCACTGCCTGTTTGTATAGAACCTCCCCGGCCGCGCATTGCACTCTGGATCGTTTTCCACTCATTGCGTTTGAAGCAGTTTACGAGCTGAGAACCCTGGAAGCCTTGGGTACGTTTACTCCGTTCTGTACTCTTTTACTTAGACGCTTGTCTACAGTTAAATATCGGCAAAATGGAGGAGTCTAACTCTACTCCCCGTTATTTATCCTTTTAGCACCGAGATCCGCCGCTGAGCCACACGGAGGGACTTCCTTCTTTCGATTATCCCGGATTAGCAGCACACCGACAGTGCTTGCATGATTTAAACTTCCGGTAAGCCAGCATAGCGAAGTTACGTTTTATTTACTGTTCCTGCCCTCTCACTGCTGCTACAGGACAGTTTCCTTTGCAGTACATTATTGCATCATTTTATTTTATTTACAGACATTAGTGCACAGCACTGAAACTCTCAGTATCAGGCCATTTGTCCCGATCAGCACTTTTTGCAAGGTACCAGCCAGGCGCTATCACTTTATTTTACTCTATGGTGATCGGACCTTTACCTTCTTTCACTTTGCTTACTCTGAAGCATATTTCCTTTAGCAGTTACATTGGCCTATCCCCAACACTCTTTATTTCAGTGCACAACTTGGGGTGCAAATCCTAATAGCCGAGCAGTATTTTTACTGCATGTTGTTGTGTTTTTAATTTTCAGTGGCGACATTGAATGTGAAGACTCCACTCTCTAACGCTTTCCCCTGACGAAGGGTTCCACGTAACCCGAAATGCATTGGGATTGATGAAAAAAGAATGTTATGTATTTCTTAGCCGCTTTGTGATGGCTGAAACGCATTGTTGATTTGATATTATTTTGGCAATTGATACGAACAGTTTGCATACATACATATGCTAATAATGTTTTTGAGTTATGATTTGTATAATGCTATAACAGTAAAAAACATGTGATGAAACATATAATTGATGGCCTCAGAGCATTTTCTAAGAATCTTAAACTGTCATTGATAACCCTGATTTAGACATTTTTGTCTTTGAGCTGTGCATTCCCCCAACTGTGGGTTCCCCCACAGTCCGCTTTGACATGATGACACATGACACCACATGACAAATGACACCACAGGACGACACATGATGATACATGATGACACATGATGACACATGACACCACATGACGCATGACAACACATGACGACACATGACGACACATGATGACACATGACACCACATGACAAATGGCACCACATGACGACACATGATGATACATGACGACACATAATGACACATGACACCACATGACTACATGACACCACATGACCCACATGACCCACATGACACATGATAACACATGCCACCACATGCCACCACATGACACATGACACCACATGACACCACATGACACATGATGACACATGACGACACATGACACCACATGACACCACATGACACCACATGACACCACATGATGACACATGATTACACATGACACATGATGACACATGACACCACATGACAAATGACACCACATGACGACACATGATGATACATGACGACACATGATGACACATGACACCACATGACTACATGACACCACATGACCCACATGACCCACATGACACATGATGACACATGACAACACATGACACCACATGACCCACATGACATGATGACGCATGACAACACATGACACCACATGACCCACATGATGACACAGGACACCACATGAGGACACATGAGGACACATGATGACACATGATGACACATGACAACACATAACCCACATGACCCACATGACAAATGATGACACATGACAACACATGACACCAGATGACACCACATGACCCACATGACAAATGATGACACATGACACCACATGACACCACATGACCCACATGACACATGATGACGCATGACAACACATGACTCCACATGACCCATATGAAACCACATGACACATGAAACCACATGACGACACATGACAACACATGACAACACATGATGATACATGATGACACATGACACCACATGACACATGATGACACATGACACCACATGACACATGATGACACATGATGACACATTACACCACATGACACCACATGACGACACATGACACCACATGACACCACATGACACCACATGACCCATATGACACATGATGACACATGACACCACATTAAACATTAAACCACATGACACCACATGACGACACATGACAACACATGACAACACATGGCGACACATGACACATGATGACACATGACACCACATGACACATGATGACAGATGACACCACATGACACCACATGACACATGACGACAAATGACACATGACGACACAACACCACATGACACCACAAGATACCACATGACACATCACACCACATGACACCACATGACACATGATGACACATGACGACACATGACACCACATGATGACAGATGACGACACATGACAAAACATGAAACCACATGACACCAGATGACACCACATGACACCACATGATGACATATGATGACACATGATGACACATGATGACACATGACACATGATGACACATGACACCACATGATACCACATGACACCACATGGCACCACATGATGACACATGATGACACATGACAACACATGACAACAAATGACAAACGATGACACATGAAACCACATGACACCACATGATACCACATGACACCACATGACACATGATGACACATGATGACACATGATGACACATGACACCTCGGGACCCACATGACACATGATGACACATGATGACACATGACACCACATGACCCACATGACCCACAAGACACACGATGACACATGACAACACATGACACATGATGACACATGACACCACATGACGCATGACAACACACGACGACACATGACGACACATGATACATGACACCACATGACAAATGACACCACATGACGACACATGATGATACTTGACGACACATGACAACACATGACCAAACATGACACATGATGACACATGATACCACATGACACATGATGACACATGATGACACATGATGACACATGACACCACATGACGACACATGACGACACATGACAACACATGACACCACATGACACCACATGACACATGATGACACATGACGACAAATGACACATGACACAACACCACATGACACCACAAGATACCACATGACACATGATAACACATGCCACCACATGACACCACATGACACATGACACCACATGACACCACATGACACATGATGACACATGACGACTCATGACACCACATGACACCACATGACACCACATGACACCACATGACACCACATGATGACACATGATGACACAAGACGACACATGACACATGATGACACATGACACCACATGACAAATGACACCACATGACGACACATGATGATACATGACGACACATGATGACACATGACACCACATGACACATGACAACACATGACGACACATGATGACACGTGACACCACATGACAAATGGCACCACATGACGACACATGATGATACATGACGACACATAATGACACATGATAATACATGACACATGACGAAACATGACACCACATGACACATGATGACACATGACACCACATGACGACACATGATGACATATGACAAAACATGATGACACATAACACCACATGACACATGATGACACATGACGCCATATGACAAATGATGACACATGACACATGATGACACATGATACCACATGACACTTGACACATGATGACACATGACACCACATGACTCCACATGATACATGACAACACATGGCAACATATGATGACACATGATGACGCATGGCACATGACACCACATGACACAACATGACACCACATGACACTTGACACATGACACATGACACCACATGCCTCCACATGATACATGACAACACATGGCAACATATGATGACACATGATGATGCATGGCACATGGCACAACATGACACCACATGACACCACAACACTTGATGGCACATGACATACCCTTTGGAAATCGACCCTCCAAATTCTAATGATGTCCTCCCTTCATTCGTTATGAAAATAAACAGTTATTTATTAAAGAGTACAGGGCTGTTGTGATCTTTAATAAATACCTGTTTATTTTCATAACACTTGTGTGGTGTCCTTTCACTTGGTGTTCAAGGGGTATATGTGGTATAACAGCTGGCTTAACACGCCCTCTAGAGTCTTTAGCCTTAGACTGCTCGTATCCACGCTACTAGGATAGCTGGTCTATAAGGTTGACTTACAACCAATCATCAATAAGGGTTGTTGGACTGTTACATAGTGTTCACTAGAATAGTGAGCACTGCATATCAGGCCACCTTCTCACACTTAGTGCACTCCGGTCTCATCTAAATGCGCCGCCCGCACAACCAGCTCTTCCTTAGTCTAGGATTCTTTACATAGGTAATCACTTCCCGGGCAAGCCTCATTGTACCTATGTAGAACAGAGTACATTTCTCCCCTTCCTTCCGACGTTTTCTGTTCACTCTGAAATGACTATTCATTATCACGACCCCCTGTACAGAGCTGGAATTGAGTAGCTAACTCTACTCCTACAGGAACCCACTGATCACCTCCACATTGATCCACCTGATGCCACACACACCTCGTTGTGCGTTTTAAATCATAGATAGGTTCACCTTCACTCAGTCACCATTACAATAGGAAAATTTGTTATGTACATGTCCACCACTAAATGTATGTATGCCTTCTCTCTCCTCCCTTCCTTAGGCACTAGAGGCTTACAACTAAGCATGGGCGAATTTTGCGGATCTCGCGTTCGCGAATTTTGCGGATTTGCGAATTCGCAAAATCCGCGTATTCCCGCAAATTTGCGGATTTTTTTTTTTTGTGTTTGCCCTTGTTTCTGCCAGTTCGCGAGGGTTTTTACAATTTCGCAATTTGCGAACTTACCTGTCGGGTCGCAAGTTTTGCGAACTTGTTGTTTCTACGTGTCCAGCCTGTTTGGGACACTCTTCTTCATCACTGCCACTCTCTGTCACCACTGCCACTCTCTGACTACTCATGCCACCCTCTGGCCCACCCATGCCACCCTCTGTTTCATCACCACACCCTCTGGTTGTCCAGTGTACATTATTTTCGGCAAAGCAAAGCACACCTTCCCTGACTCAAGTGACCTGAATTAATTTGGGGCTGATTAATGTGTCACAGAATATTTTTTTAGCTGGCACCTGCTTCCTTAGTGCGCCCTGATTAGTGATCTTTTGCACTTGCTAAGTGCTTTCATTGTTGCAAAATTAGTTACAACACCTGCCCTGCCCCAACTGACAATAATGAATTAGGGGCTGATTAATGGATTTTAACTTCCAGCCTGGCTCCTGCTTGTCTCCCTTAGCTGTAATTCAGGACCTTTGTGGCATATGTGTAACTATTCTGAGGTTCAGAGCAGGGTCACTGTAGGAAGGTGGCTACCTGACTATGGTTACCCCAGATTTTTTGCCTGTGTTTAGCTGGTTTTCGACTTAGTTGGCCTGGTTCCCTGCTAATCAGGGCCCCAGGCTATCTGCTCTCTCTGTAAAATGGATTCCATGTACCCTAGGTGCATAACTAGATTGGCTTGGGACACCTTATCAGCCCCTGTACAGAGCACTATAGGTGCCCAGGTCTCTCCAGGTACTTCCACTTAGAACATGAAGACTTATCTGGTCAAGGTTAAGTTTAATGTCCCTGCGTTTGGGGGGGGGTTATGTAGGAGAGTAGGGTCTGCTATCCTATGGTCACCCCAATTTTTGCTTTTTGCTTCACTGGTTTTCGACTTACTGAGGCTGTGGGCCTGCTAATCAGACCCCCAGCCTGCTGTTCTCTCTCTAAATTTATAATACATGTGCTATAGGTACATACCACAATTGGAAATGGACTCCTTGTCAGCCCCTGTACCATGCACTATAGGTGCTCAGGGCATAGGTGCCACCAAGGCCTACCAGGGGCTGAAGCATAGCTTTTGCCACCCCTGGCTGGTTCTTAAATTGACACAACTGGCTGATCACTCAGCTGGGGCAAGTGGGTGTAATCACCCCTTGCTTAGATATAGTATACCTATATCTAAACCTATATCTGGACACATATATAGCCTGTAAGCCACTCCTATGGAAGGCCTCATCAATCCTGGAGGCAGAGTGCGTGGTTTTATGTGAGATGGTGCTCTGGCGTGAGCTGAGCCTGTCTGCAGCTGTCGGGAACAACTCCCTAAGCTGATCCGGGATAATGCCATACCATATACTCTTAAGCGCATTATAATCCTCGCGGTTATATAGCAACTTTGGTTTGGCTTTATCAAAACATGTCGTGTAAGGTGTCATACGAATTGGAATACTACCCCCTCACCAGTTCTGGCGACGGGGGTAGCATTCCACCCTTCTAGAGGGAGAAGACATGTTACTTTACTGAAACGCGGTTGATTTAAAATGAGCCTCAGATCCACAAAATGGATGCCCCTGCCACAGACACGGGTCTGACCTCCTGCTGCTGACCGAAACCCGGCAGAGGAGGCCTGGACAAAGAGTTTCCTGTCACAGGGCGGTGTCAAACCACCCCAGACAGGAGATAGTGGATTGGAGTAGGGAGGTTTCAATGAAACCAGACACTGCCTGGGGAGCACAAGGCTGCCCCTTGCAGGATCCGGCCAAACCGGTTCTGGGGCCTCCCAGCCCCTGTCCCAGCGCGGCCAGGATCAAAGGAGAGGGGTGTAACCACCCCCTTCCTGGGTCCCACCCATAGGAGGGGACCTAGCAGGATGTCCAACCCCCTAGATTCGAATAAGAGGGGGAGCAGTCCCAACGGACCTTAGATCATCCTGAAGAAACATAAGAAACGAAATCTGGACCCTTCGACTTTCTACACGACGTGAGAAGACTGAAGAATCTCCCTTGTGGTCAAGGAGTGACCACCCTGTGCAAACAGGCACCATCCAGCCCTCGACCCTTGCTTTGTTGCAGTTCCCGCCGGAACTCGAGCGACAGAGATCGACGAGATCAAGCTTGCCTGCCTTCTACCTGCCCGATTCACAGTCCCTGCAGAGCTGAGACCCGTGGAGGCGACCGGAAGCGTGGGGCACGCCATCTTGAAAAGGCCACGAGACGCTGACCGTGCGGCCCACGAGTGACCCTCGAAGCTGTACACCGGGGTTTGAGAAGCCCCAGCCCCGAGCTCCACTTGCCTCAAAGCTCACCCCTCCACACTCGCTGAGTGCTGCGTGGGGCCCTTCTGCTTGTGTGCGCTCGACGCGTTGGCCCGGTCACTTGCCAGCTGGCTTGTGGCCCCTGTGCCGACGAACTTTGAAATCCGACTTGCTTTTCTGGTTGCTCCAGATCTGCACCAGCTCCTGTAAAAAGGAGCACCCACTCTGACCCTCCTGGTTCGAGTGATAAGCAATCTCCCGGTTCCGCGTGGATTGCTTTTGCCAAGTGCTGTTTGCTACAATCTTCAAGCCGATGGTGCTGACGGCGAGAGCCTACGTGGGACAGATCGTGACCCGCTCCTGGACGTCGCAGATGCCCCAGAGCCCACGTGACAGCGGAGAGAAGCCTATCGACAACTGCCTGATTGCGCCCGACATTGCCTGGTTCCGTCCTGGTTCCACCCTGGTCACTGCTGAGTGACCCAGACTCTGTCCCCTCTGCTTTCAGGTACTTTTCTACATCGATCCACCCTTGGATCGCACCGGACACTTCTGCTTCACAGCGCCTGCAGCTGCAACAGCTCCAAGCACCAAGAACCTGCGTGACAGAACCCGACGCCACTTCGACCCTGTGCACCCAAGGCCTGTGGGTGAGGTAACTTTGCAACGCCGGTGTCTTTACACTGGTACACACCTCTAGGGTCTGTGTCTAAAGTTTTGTGTTCCTAGGTTCAGCGGAAGTATCTTTTAATTTACTTTAACTGACTTTTACGCACCATTGACAGTGCATTGGTGCGCGCCGCACTTTCCGTGCTGCACCCGTCTCCTGTGGGCTACTCCCGACTTCTTCATTGCTTGTCCTGACTGCTCCCAGCGAATCTCTAGGCCCTAGGCCTAACCATTGTTCGTAAAGTGTTACTTATACCACTTTTTTAATATATGGTCTGAGTGGCCACCCGCCCTCATCCATAAACGTGCAACTTTATATGTGTAACAGTGCTTTTGATTTAACGCTTGTGCCCCTTTCCTCATAAAGAGTACTGGGGAGTAATTTAGAAATAAATACATATATTTTTATAATATATACTTGTGTGGTGTCCTTTCATTTGATTACAGGATTGTATGTGGTAAAACAGCTCGCTTAACACGACCTCTTAAGTTAAGCCTTTAAGGCTGCTTAGTCCATGCTACCACTAGGATAGCTTGTCTACAAGGTTGACTTACAACCTGACATCTTTGGGGTTTGTTTGGACTGATACCCAGTGGTTCCAGAATTGGAAACACTACATATCAGGCCAACTTCTCGCAATGACCAAGGCCTAGAAGCAGTGGAATGGAGGTTGCTGACCTCATCTAAACCACCTGAATTATCAATCTTTCTTCTTGAACTACTCCATTTCTCGTTATATCACAGTTATTTTCTTTGGCAAAATCAATTCTACTTACAGAAGACGGGAACATCCATGGGCTTTCCCGGAGCCCCTTCGTATGCAAACACCTACATGGCTCACTTCGAACACCAGCACATGCTCACCAACCCCATCTGGATCAACAATGCAGTATCCATCTTTCGCTACATTGATGACATTCTGGTCATATGGAATGGCCAAAAGCGTACATTGGAGGATTCCATCAAGACCTTAAACCTGCACAATCCGAGAATCCAATTCACCTACAATATTCAAGACAACAAGATACACTTTTTGGATATAGAAATCCGCAAAACAGCCACAGGCTTAAGTACATCAGTTTACACCAAACCCACAGACGTGAACAGTGCATTGCACTTCACTAGTGCACATCCAATTTCCCTCAAGAAACACCTTCCAATCTCTCAGTTCATGCGTATAAAGAGAATCACCTCGGACAACCAAGAGTGCACCGACAAAATTCAAGAACAAAAATGTAGATATCAAACAAGAGGATATCCAGTAGAAATACTTGATCAAGCTGCAGTACAGGTGGAAAAGAAACCAAGGAAGGATTTGTTACAAACCTCTGTAAGAACTTCATCCCGCAGAGAGGTATTTGTACTGAAACATTCCACACAAGCTCCTCTCATAAAAACCATCATCAAGAAAAGATGGGAAATCATTGAAAATGAACCAGACTTTCAAGGTATCTTCTTAGATTCTCCTTTATTTGCACACCAAAGAGCGAAGAACCTTCGTGAACTTTTGAAACCGCAAGAAGACAAACCCACAGGGGGTTTCAAGGGAATGACTAAATGTTACAACTGTGGACAGTGTAGCAATGTAATCACAGGTGACATTTTCATGCATCCACAAACGGGCACCAAACTAAAACTTCATCACACGTCTAATTGCAACACTGAAGAAGTGATATACGCAATCAAATGCCCATGTGGCCTCGTGTACGTAGGCAGAACAAGCAGAAAGATAAAAACTCGCATCATAGAGCATAAAAGCCGGATTCGGAACAGAAACACCACATCCCCACTGGCAACACACTGGGAGACAGCGGGTCATACTATACCCCAATTACGATTTACCATCTTAGAAAGAGTCAAAAAGGTGTCAGGTACTGACATCAATACATCATTGGCCCGGAGGGAAACGCATTGGATAAAAACACTGAGAACGCTGGCCCCAAATGGGCTCAATGACCATTATGAGATGCTGTGTTTCTTATAAAGTAGCCCTTATAGTTCCACATTGTACAGGATCTGCACCCATCTCTTATCTTGTTTTTCACTTTTGTTACTTCTCCATAAGCGTTTCACTTTTCTTTTAAAAACATTTTTTCTCTTAAAAAATGTTTTTCTCTTAAGAGTTTTTGATTTATATTCTTTTTTATTCATCTTCTTAAGCACCACATATTGCACGTTGTCTTTGTTTCACCTCTTACATTCCATTTCTATAATCAACTTTATCTTTCCTATACTCGATCCCCCTTTCCATTTCCTGATCATTGGGGACACTGCTCCATCCCGTTTTCCATATCGTTCTACCCATTCGGGTCTATTTTCACGCACCCTAGACCTCCCACTGCCTGTTTGTATAGAACCTCCCCGGCCGCGCATTGCACTCTGGATCGTTTTCCACTCATTGCGTTTGAAGCAGTTTACGAGCTGAGAACCCTGGAAGCCTTGGGTACGTTTACTCCGTTCTGTACTCTTTTACTTAGACGCTTGTCTACAGTTAAATATCGGCAAAATGGAGGAGTCTAACTCTACTCCCCGTTATTTATCCTTTTAGCACCGAGATCCGCCGCTGAGCCACACGGAGGGACTTCCTTCTTTCGATTATCCCGGATTAGCAGCACACCGACAGTGCTTGCATGATTTAAACTTCCGGTAAGCCAGCATAGCGAAGTTACGTTTTATTTACTGTTCCTGCCCTCTCACTGCTGCTACAGGACAGTTTCCTTTGCAGTACATTATTGCATCATTTTATTTTATTTACAGACATTAGTGCACAGCACTGAAACTCTCAGTATCAGGCCATTTGTCCCGATCAGCACTTTTTGCAAGGTACCAGCCAGGCGCTATCACTTTATTTTACTCTATGGTGATCGGACCTTTACCTTCTTTCACTTTGCTTACTCTGAAGCATATTTCCTTTAGCAGTTACATTGGCCTATCCCCAACACTCTTTATTTCAGTGCACAACTTGGGGTGCAAATCCTAATAGCCGAGCAGTATTTTTACTGCATGTTGTTGTGTTTTTAATTTTCAGTGGCGACATTGAATGTGAAGACTCCACTCTCTAACGCTTTCCCCTGACGAAGGGTTCCACGTAACCCGAAATGCATTGGGATTGATGAAAAAAGAATGTTATGTATTTCTTAGCCGCTTTGTGATGGCTGAAACGCATTGTTGATTTGATATTATTTTGGCAATTGATACGAACAGTTTGCATACATACATATGCTAATAATGTTTTTGAGTTATGATTTGTATAATGCTATAACAGTAAAAAACATGTGATGAAACATATAATTGATGGCCTCAGAGCATTTTCTAAGAATCTTAAACTGTCATTGATAACCCTGATTTAGACATTTTTGTCTTTGAGCTGTGCATTCCCCCAACTGTGGGTTCCCCCACAGTCCGCTTTGACATGATGACACATGACACCACATGACAAATGACACCACAGGACGACACATGATGATACATGATGACACATGATGACACATGACACCACATGACGCATGACAACACATGACGACACATGACGACACATGATGACACATGACACCACATGACAAATGGCACCACATGACGACACATGATGATACATGACGACACATAATGACACATGACACCACATGACTACATGACACCACATGACCCACATGACCCACATGACACATGATAACACATGCCACCACATGCCACCACATGACACATGACACCACATGACACCACATGACACATGATGACACATGACGACACATGACACCACATGACACCACATGACACCACATGACACCACATGATGACACATGATTACACATGACACATGATGACACATGACACCACATGACAAATGACACCACATGACGACACATGATGATACATGACGACACATGATGACACATGACACCACATGACTACATGACACCACATGACCCACATGACCCACATGACACATGATGACACATGACAACACATGACACCACATGACCCACATGACATGATGACGCATGACAACACATGACACCACATGACCCACATGATGACACAGGACACCACATGAGGACACATGAGGACACATGATGACACATGATGACACATGACAACACATAACCCACATGACCCACATGACAAATGATGACACATGACAACACATGACACCAGATGACACCACATGACCCACATGACAAATGATGACACATGACACCACATGACACCACATGACCCACATGACACATGATGACGCATGACAACACATGACTCCACATGACCCATATGAAACCACATGACACATGAAACCACATGACGACACATGACAACACATGACAACACATGATGATACATGATGACACATGACACCACATGACACATGATGACACATGACACCACATGACACATGATGACACATGATGACACATTACACCACATGACACCACATGACGACACATGACACCACATGACACCACATGACACCACATGACCCATATGACACATGATGACACATGACACCACATTAAACATTAAACCACATGACACCACATGACGACACATGACAACACATGACAACACATGGCGACACATGACACATGATGACACATGACACCACATGACACATGATGACAGATGACACCACATGACACCACATGACACATGACGACAAATGACACATGACGACACAACACCACATGACACCACAAGATACCACATGACACATCACACCACATGACACCACATGACACATGATGACACATGACGACACATGACACCACATGATGACAGATGACGACACATGACAAAACATGAAACCACATGACACCAGATGACACCACATGACACCACATGATGACATATGATGACACATGATGACACATGATGACACATGACACATGATGACACATGACACCACATGATACCACATGACACCACATGGCACCACATGATGACACATGATGACACATGACAACACATGACAACAAATGACAAACGATGACACATGAAACCACATGACACCACATGATACCACATGACACCACATGACACATGATGACACATGATGACACATGATGACACATGACACCTCGGGACCCACATGACACATGATGACACATGATGACACATGACACCACATGACCCACATGACCCACAAGACACACGATGACACATGACAACACATGACACATGATGACACATGACACCACATGACGCATGACAACACACGACGACACATGACGACACATGATACATGACACCACATGACAAATGACACCACATGACGACACATGATGATACTTGACGACACATGACAACACATGACCAAACATGACACATGATGACACATGATACCACATGACACATGATGACACATGATGACACATGATGACACATGACACCACATGACGACACATGACGACACATGACAACACATGACACCACATGACACCACATGACACATGATGACACATGACGACAAATGACACATGACACAACACCACATGACACCACAAGATACCACATGACACATGATAACACATGCCACCACATGACACCACATGACACATGACACCACATGACACCACATGACACATGATGACACATGACGACTCATGACACCACATGACACCACATGACACCACATGACACCACATGACACCACATGATGACACATGATGACACAAGACGACACATGACACATGATGACACATGACACCACATGACAAATGACACCACATGACGACACATGATGATACATGACGACACATGATGACACATGACACCACATGACACATGACAACACATGACGACACATGATGACACGTGACACCACATGACAAATGGCACCACATGACGACACATGATGATACATGACGACACATAATGACACATGATAATACATGACACATGACGAAACATGACACCACATGACACATGATGACACATGACACCACATGACGACACATGATGACATATGACAAAACATGATGACACATAACACCACATGACACATGATGACACATGACGCCATATGACAAATGATGACACATGACACATGATGACACATGATACCACATGACACTTGACACATGATGACACATGACACCACATGACTCCACATGATACATGACAACACATGGCAACATATGATGACACATGATGACGCATGGCACATGACACCACATGACACAACATGACACCACATGACACTTGACACATGACACATGACACCACATGCCTCCACATGATACATGACAACACATGGCAACATATGATGACACATGATGATGCATGGCACATGGCACAACATGACACCACATGACACCACAACACTTGATGGCACATGACATACCCTTTGGAAATCGACCCTCCAAATTCTAATGATGTCCTCCCTTCATTCGTTATGAAAATAAACAGTTATTTATTAAAGAGTACAGGGCTGTTGTGATCTTTAATAAATACCTGTTTATTTTCATAACACTTGTGTGGTGTCCTTTCACTTGGTGTTCAAGGGGTATATGTGGTATAACAGCTGGCTTAACACGCCCTCTAGAGTCTTTAGCCTTAGACTGCTCGTATCCACGCTACTAGGATAGCTGGTCTATAAGGTTGACTTACAACCAATCATCAATAAGGGTTGTTGGACTGTTACATAGTGTTCACTAGAATAGTGAGCACTGCATATCAGGCCACCTTCTCACACTTAGTGCACTCCGGTCTCATCTAAATGCGCCGCCCGCACAACCAGCTCTTCCTTAGTCTAGGATTCTTTACATAGGTAATCACTTCCCGGGCAAGCCTCATTGTACCTATGTAGAACAGAGTACATTTCTCCCCTTCCTTCCGACGTTTTCTGTTCACTCTGAAATGACTATTCATTATCACGACCCCCTGTACAGAGCTGGAATTGAGTAGCTAACTCTACTCCTACAGGAACCCACTGATCACCTCCACATTGATCCACCTGATGCCACACACACCTCGTTGTGCGTTTTAAATCATAGATAGGTTCACCTTCACTCAGTCACCATTACAATAGGAAAATTTGTTATGTACATGTCCACCACTAAATGTATGTATGCCTTCTCTCTCCTCCCTTCCTTAGGCACTAGAGGCTTACAACTAAGCATGGGCGAATTTTGCGGATCTCGCGTTCGCGAATTTTGCGGATTTGCGAATTCGCAAAATCCGCGTATTCCCGCAAATTTGCGGATTTTTTTTTTTTTGTGTTTGCCCTTGTTTCTGCCAGTTCGCGAGGGTTTTTACAATTTCGCAATTTGCGAACTTACCTGTCGGGTCGCAAGTTTTGCGAACTTGTTGTTTCTACGTGTCCAGCCTGTTTGGGACACTCTTCTTCATCACTGCCACTCTCTGTCACCACTGCCACTCTCTGACTACTCATGCCACCCTCTGGCCCACCCATGCCACCCTCTGTTTCATCACCACACCCTCTGGTTGTCCAGTGTACATTATTTTCGGCAAAGCAAAGCACACCTTCCCTGACTCAAGTGACCTGAATTAATTTGGGGCTGATTAATGTGTCACAGAATATTTTTTTAGCTGGCACCTGCTTCCTTAGTGCGCCCTGATTAGTGATCTTTTGCACTTGCTAAGTGCTTTCATTGTTGCAAAATTAGTTACAACACCTGCCCTGCCCCAACTGACAATAATGAATTAGGGGCTGATTAATGGATTTTAACTTCCAGCCTGGCTCCTGCTTGTCTCCCTTAGCTGTAATTCAGGACCTTTGTGGCATATGTGTAACTATTCTGAGGTTCAGAGCAGGGTCACTGTAGGAAGGTGGCTACCTGACTATGGTTACCCCAGATTTTTTGCCTGTGTTTAGCTGGTTTTCGACTTAGTTGGCCTGGTTCCCTGCTAATCAGGGCCCCAGGCTATCTGCTCTCTCTGTAAAATGGATTCCATGTACCCTAGGTGCATAACTAGATTGGCTTGGGACACCTTATCAGCCCCTGTACAGAGCACTATAGGTGCCCAGGGCATAGGCGCATCCAAGGCCTACCAAGGGCTGCAGCATATCTTTTGCCACCCCTGGCTGGCTATCTAAATTGACACAACTGGCTGATCACTCAGCTGGGGCAAGTGGGTGTAATCACCCCTTGCTTAGATATAGTATACCTATATCTAAACCTATATCTGGACACATATATAGCCTGTAAGCCACTCCTATGGAAGGCCTCATCAATCCTGGAGGCAGAGTGCGTGGTTTTATGTGAGATGGTGCTCTGGCATGAGCTGAGCCTGCCTGCAGCTGTCGGGAACAACTCCCTAAGCTGATCCGGGATAATGCCATACCATATACTCTTAAGCGCATTATAATCCTCGCGGTTATATAGCAACTTTGGTTTGGCTTTATCAAAACATGTCGTGTAAGGTGTCATACGAATTGGAATACTATCCCCTCGCCAGTTCTGGCGACGGGGATAGCATTCCACCCTTCTAGAGGGAGAAGACATGTTACTTTACTGAAACGCGGTTGATTTAAAATGAGCCTCAGATCCACAAAATGGATGCCCCTGCCACAGACACGGGTCTGACCTCCTGCTGCTGACCGAAACCCGGCAGAGGAGGCCTGGACAAAGAGTTTCCTGTCACAGGGCGGTGTCAAACCACCCCAGACAGGAGATAGTGGATTGGAGTAGGGAGGTTTCAATGAAACCAGACACTGCCTGGGGAGCACAAGGCTGCCCCTTGCAGGATCCGGCCAAACCGGTTCTGGGGCCTCCCAGCCCCTGTCCCAGCGCGGCCAGGATCAAAGGAGAGGGGTGTAACCACCCCCTTCCTGGGTCCCACCCATAGGAGGGGACCTAGCAGGATGTCCAACCCCCTAGATTCGAATAAGAGGGGGAGCAGTCCCAACGGACCTCAGATCATCCTGAAGAAACATAAGAAACGAAATCTGGACCCTTCGACTTTCTACACGACGTGAGAAGACTGAAGAATCTCCCTTGTGGTCAAGGAGTGACCACCCTGTGCAAACAGGCACCATCCAGCCCTCGACCCTTGCTTTGTTGCAGTTCCCGCCGGAACTCGAGCGACAGAGATCGACGAGATCAAGCTTGCCTGCCTTCTACCTGCCCGATCCACAGTCCCTGCAGAGCTGAGACCCGTGGAGGCGACCGGAAGCGTGGGGCACGCCATCTTGAAAAGGCCACGAGACGCTGACCGTGCGGCCCACGAGTGACCCTCGAAGCTGTACACCGGGGTTTGAGAAGCCCCAGCCCCGAGCTCCACTTGCACCAAAGCTCACCCCTCCACACTCGCTGAGTGCTGCGTGGGGCCCTTCTGCTTGTGTGCGCTCGACGCGTTGGCCCGGTCACTTGCCAGCTGGCTTGTGGCCCCTGTGCCGACGAACTTCGAAATACGACTTGCTTTTCTGGTTGCTCCAGATCTGCACCAGCTCCTGTGAAAAGGAGCACCCACTCTGACCCTCCTGGTTCGAGTGATAAGCAATCTCCCGGTTCCGCGTGGATTGCTTTTGCCAAGTGCTGTTTGCTACAATCTTCAAGCCGACGGTGCTGACGGCGAGAGCCTACGTGGGACAGATCGTGACCTGCTCCTGGACGTCGCAGATGCCCCAGAGCCCACGTGACAGCGGAGAGAAGCCTATCGACAACCGCCTGATTGCGCCCGACATTGCCTGGTTCCGTCCTGGTTCCACCCTGGTCACTGCTGAGTGACCCAGACTCTGTCCCCTCTGCTTTCAGGTACTTTTCTACATCGATCCACCCTTGGATCGCACCGGACACTTCTGCTTCACAGCGCCTGCAGCTGCAACAGCTCCAAGCACCCAGAACCTGCGTGACAGAACCCGACGCCACTTCGACCCTGTGCACCCACGGCCTGTGGGTGAGGTAACTTTGCAACGCCGGTGTCTTTACACTGGTACACACCTCTAGGGTCTGTGTCTAAAGTTTTGTGTTCCTAGGTTCAGCGGAAGTATCTTTTTATTCACTTTAACTGACTTTTACGCACCATTGACAGTGCATTGGTGCGCGCTGCACTTTCCGTGCTGCATCCGTCTCCTGTGGGCTACTCCCGACTTCTTCATTGCTTGTCCTGACTGCTCCCAGCGAATCTCTAGGCCCTAGGCCTAACCATTGTTCGTAAAGTGTTACTTATACCACTTTTTTGATATATGGTCTGAGTGGCCCCCCGCCCTCAGCCATAATTGTGCCAACTTTCTATGTGTAACAGTGCTTTTGATTTAACGCTTGTGCCCCTTTCCTCATAAAGAGTACTGGGGAGTAATTTAGTAATAAATACATATATTTTTATAATATATACTTGTGTGGTGTCCTTTCATTTGATTACAGGATTGTATGTGGTAAAACAAGCTCGCTTAACACGACCTCTTAAGTTAAGCCTTTAAGGCTGCTTAGTCCATGCTACCACTAGGATAGCTTGTCTACAAGGTTGACTTACAACCTGACATCTTTGGGGTTTGTTTGGACTGATAACCAGTGGTTCCAGAATTGGAAACACTACCTATCAGGCCAACTTCTCACATTGGTGTGCAGCGGTGCGGATTTGAGCTTGCTGTTTGTTTTACCATTGCAATCTTTATCAAATTGAAAGATCACATCAAGTACCTCTAGGTACATATAAATCAAAAGCTTAGCATATTAAGTTCTACTGAACTTAGTAGTTGTAGATTAAAGGGATTAGCACACCCTGACTACAACTCACTAGCAAGGTACAGTAGGAAACCACTTAGTGTAGGTAAGTGCACCACTTACACCTCACTAGCAGTCATGTCTGATACAGGTAGAGCCTCAGGCTCTGCTCCTGTAGAAGTTGATCCTATAGGGACAACATCCAGATATGACAACCTTAGCCACAAAGACCTGAGTGCCTTGTGCACAGCCAGGGGGCTAAAAAAGGGCAGAGGCCCTACCATTCCTTCCCTAATAGCTCTCCTAGAAAAGGATGACCTAGACAAGGCGATTCAGACTCCCTTAGAAACAGAGGAAGGGATAAACTCCCCTGAGAATGAGGATCTTCAAGATGATGTAGTGGAGGAGGAAGAAGAAGAGGAAGGCTCTGATGTAGATGAGCCTGAAGATCAGGATCAGGTGGGAAACCAGGTACAGGTTGCCAGGCTTAACCAGGCCAACTTGGACCTACATGGGAATGGAGAGGGCCAGCACCACTCCAGATCTCATAACCAAATTCTCCCAGGTAATAGAAGGGAGAGATCTCTGTCAAGGGACTCTCACCTTTCTAGTGCCTCAAGAGAATCTCAAAGAGGAATGACTTCCTCCCAGAGAAAAGAGCATAGGGCCAGGATGAGGGCTGTCCAACTCCAAATAGAAAGGGAAGAGGTAGCCTTGGCTCAAGCTAAACTTGCTTTAGCAAGAGAGAGAAAATTGTGTGGCTTAGATGCCACTGGTGGCAGCAAAGTTCCTAAAGAAAAAGCCAGGTCCTATGATAGTAGAAACCTGACAAAGATTGTGCCCCCCTATCAGGAAGGGGATGACATCCACAAATGGATGACTGCTCTGGAGAGAGCCTGCATGGTACAGCAGGTTCCTGAGGAACAGTGGGCAGCAATCTTATGGTACTCCTTTTCAGAGAAAGGGAGGGACAGGCTCCTCACTGTCAGACATGAGGATGCCAGCAATTACAAAGTCCTGAAGAGTGTTCTGATAGATGGGTTTGGCTTAACCACTGAACAGTACAGGTTAAAGTTCAGAGATACCCAGAAGACACAGACTCAGGACTGGACTGATTTTGTTGATTGTGCAACTAAGGCTCTGGAGGGTTGGCTGAATGGCAGCAAAGTACATGACTTTACAGGATTGTATAATTTGATTATGAGGGAGCAGATCCTTAGTAATTGTCAGAACCAGCTCTTACACCAGCACCTGGTGGACTCAGATTTGACCTCTCCCCAAGAATTGGGAAAGAGGGCAGATAAATGGGTCAGAACCAGGATTAGGCCTAAGAATCAGGACAATAACCAGAAGAAGGAGTCTACCAAGCCTCAAGATAAGGGTGGGGATAAAAGTAAAGAAAACACTTCCCCAGGGCCCCAAAACTCCAAGAAGGGGGGTGGGTCCCAAGACACTTCTTCAACAGAGAAAAAGCCTTATTGCCATGCCTGTAAACAGGTTGGGCATTACAAAACAGACAGCTGTTGTCCCAAGAATGGCAATAAAGAAAACATACCTCCAAAGCCAGCTCCAACACCTCCTGTTACTGTCAGCAGTAATCCCCCAGGAAGTGGGAGCACACCCAGGAATCTGGGTGGGTTTACTTTTGGAGCCCAAGGAGACCCTGGCCTATCCAGGTCCCCATCCCCAAATGATCTTGTCTATGAGACTGGCATGGGGTTTGCCAACTTCTCTGTTTGCCCAAATACCTTGAGCAAATATAGGCAGGAACCCATCATCAATGGTTTGAAAGTGGAAGCTTTTAGAGACACAGGGGCTAGCATCACCATGGTGGCTGACTGTATAGTCCCCTCTAAGCAACTTTTACCAGGTGCCACATACCAGGTAACAAACATTGATGGTATCCAAACAAATCATCCAATGGCAGTAGTAAGTCTCAGCTGGGGAGGTGTCATTGGCCCAAAGAGAGTGGCAGTGTCACCAAACTTGCCTGTAGACTGTCTACTGGGTAATGATTTGGAAATCTCAGCCTGGGCTGAGGTTGAACAGGAAATCCATTCTAGAATGGTAAATTCCAATGGAAAGGTTAGTGGGGCTGTACTGGCTATGGCCCCAATTCAAGATGTCCTTCCTGAAAAGGTTGGTAGGGCTGAGCAACTCTCTGCCCCATCTTTACCAGAAGCTCTTCCCAGACAGAATAGCAAAGCTGTTATGATAACAGCAGAAACCCAAACTGAGTCTCCTCCTGAAAAGGTTGGTGGGGCTGTGATGGCCACAGCCCAAACTCAAACAGATATGTGTGTTGTGAAGCCTGAAATGATGGATCACTCCACCCAAACTGAGAGCATGGAGGAGGAAGAGAAATCTCCCCCTCACCAGACAGTAGGACAGGATCAGCCTCCTCAGGGAACTGATCTTACCCCTGATGAAGGAACCGCCCCAGAGGTTGTTAGGCCTGGCCTGACAGAGCCTCTGATGGCAGTGGACCCTTCTCAGGTGGGATCCAGTCTGGAGCAGGTAACCTGCCCCTCTCTACCTTGCCTTAGTCAGCCCAGGGCTGCAGAGGACAAGAAGGACAGTGAGACCCAGAGGGCCCCCTGTCAAATAAAGCACCCCCATCAACAGATTAGGGGCACCAAAACTAGTAGGCCTAGTAAGGTGAAAACTTTAAAAACTCCTGAGGGAGCCCCCTTAAAAACAGTTAGGGACCTCCCACAGATGGATTCTGTTGGGCACAGCCAAACCTGGGACCCAAAGGGCCCAAACCTGAACTGTCCCTCCAGCAAGCCAAACAGAGGGACCCAGCCTCCAGCTTTAGGTAGCCAGAGGTTGACCCTGAGAGCTCAGTGCAACTCAGTTGAAGAAAGAAAGGCACATATGGTGGAAGATAATTGGAGGAAGTTGAGCCCAAAAATAGTGGAGCCTCACTTCAGTACTCCATATCCAAACCAGCCTTTAACTTTGCATAAACACACCCAAGGTAGTGATTCCCTATGGTGGAGACCCTCTAATACCCCTAGGGTGAGGGACTGCTTAGTGGACCATGAGACAGGGGGTACCCATGCTAGTGCAGGTACTTCCTTATATGGCCACTCAGGCAATAAAGGCTTACCTGGCCAAGGATAGCCTTATCTCCTTTCGTTTGGGGGGGGGTTATGTAGGAAGGTGGCTACCTGACTATGGTTACCCCAGATTTTTTGCCTGTGTTTAGCTGGTTTTCGACTTAGTTGGCCTGGTTCCCTGCTAATCAGGGCCCCAGGCTATCTGCTCTCTCTGTAAAATGGATTCCATGTACCCTAGGTGCATAACTAGATTGGCTTGGGACACCTTATCAGCCCCTGTACAGAGCACTATAGGTGCCCAGGGCATAGGCGCATCCAAGGCCTACCAAGGGCTGCAGCATATCTTTTGCCACCCCTGGCTGGCTATCTAAATTGACACAACTGGCTGATCACTCAGCTGGGGCAAGTGGGTGTAATCACCCCTTGCTTAGATATAGTATACCTATATCTAAACCTATATCTGGACACATATATAGCCTGTAAGCCACTCCTATGGAAGGCCTCATCAATCCTGGAGGCAGAGTGCGTGGTTTTATGTGAGATGGTGCTCTGGCATGAGCTGAGCCTGCCTGCAGCTGTCGGGAACAACTCCCTAAGCTGATCCGGGATAATGCCATACCATATACTCTTAAGCGCATTATAATCCTCGCGGTTATATAGCAACTTTGGTTTGGCTTTATCAAAACATGTCGTGTAAGGTGTCATACGAATTGGAATACTATCCCCTCGCCAGTTCTGGCGACGGGGATAGCATTCCACCCTTCTAGAGGGAGAAGACATGTTACTTTACTGAAACGCGGTTGATTTAAAATGAGCCTCAGATCCACAAAATGGATGCCCCTGCCACAGACACGGGTCTGACCTCCTGCTGCTGACCGAAACCCGGCAGAGGAGGCCTGGACAAAGAGTTTCCTGTCACAGGGCGGTGTCAAACCACCCCAGACAGGAGATAGTGGATTGGAGTAGGGAGGTTTCAATGAAACCAGACACTGCCTGGGGAGCACAAGGCTGCCCCTTGCAGGATCCGGCCAAACCGGTTCTGGGGCCTCCCAGCCCCTGTCCCAGCGTGGCCAGGATCAAAGGAGAGGGGTGTAACCACCCCCTTCCTGGGTCCCACCCATAGGAGGGGACCTAGCAGGATGTCCAACCCCCTAGATTCGAATAAGAGGGGGAGCAGTCCCAACGGACCTCAGATCATCCTGAAGAAACATAAGAAACGAAATCTGGACCCTTCGACTTTCTACACGACGTGAGAAGACTGAAGAATCTCCCTTGTGGTCAAGGAGTGACCACCCTGTGCAAACAGGCACCATCCAGCCCTCGACCCTTGCTTTGTTGCAGTTCCCGCCGGAACTCGAGCGACAGAGATCGACGAGATCAAGCTTGCCTGCCTTCTACCTGCCCGATCCACAGTCCCTGCAGAGCTGAGACCCGTGGAGGCGACCGGAAGCGTGGGGCACGCCATCTTGAAAAGGCCACGAGACGCTGACCGTGCGGCCCACGAGTGACCCTCGAAGCTGTACACCGGGGTTTGAGAAGCCCCAGCCCCGAGCTCCACTTGCACCAAAGCTCACCCCTCCACACTCGCTGAGTGCTGCGTGGGGCCCTTCTGCTTGTGTGCGCTCGACGCGTTGGCCCGGTCACTTGCCAGCTGGCTTGTGGCCCCTGTGCCGACGAACTTCGAAATACGACTTGCTTTTCTGGTTGCTCCAGATCTGCACCAGCTCCTGTGAAAAGGAGCACCCACTCTGACCCTCCTGGTTCGAGTGATAAGCAATCTCCCGGTTCCGCGTGGATTGCTTTTGCCAAGTGCTGTTTGCTACAATCTTCAAGCCGACGGTGCTGACGGCGAGAGCCTACGTGGGACAGATCGTGACCTGCTCCTGGACGTCGCAGATGCCCCAGAGCCCACGTGACAGCGGAGAGAAGCCTATCGACAACCGCCTGATTGCGCCCGACATTGCCTGGTTCCGTCCTGGTTCCACCCTGGTCACTGCTGAGTGACCCAGACTCTGTCCCCTCTGCTTTCAGGTACTTTTCTACATCGATCCACCCTTGGATCGCACCGGACACTTCTGCTTCACAGCGCCTGCAGCTGCAACAGCTCCAAGCACCCAGAACCTGCGTGACAGAACCCGACGCCACTTCGACCCTGTGCACCCACGGCCTGTGGGTGAGGTAACTTTGCAACGCCGGTGTCTTTACACTGGTACACACCTCTAGGGTCTGTGTCTAAAGTTTTGTGTTCCTAGGTTCAGCGGAAGTATCTTTTTATTCACTTTAACTGACTTTTACGCACCATTGACAGTGCATTGGTGCGCGCTGCACTTTCCGTGCTGCATCCGTCTCCTGTGGGCTACTCCCGACTTCTTCATTGCTTGTCCTGACTGCTCCCAGCGAATCTCTAGGCCCTAGGCCTAACCATTGTTCGTAAAGTGTTACTTATACCACTTTTTTGATATATGGTCTGAGTGGCCCCCCGCCCTCAGCCATAATTGTGCCAACTTTCTATGTGTAACAGTGCTTTTGATTTAACGCTTGTGCCCCTTTCCTCATAAAGAGTACTGGGGAGTAATTTAGTAATAAATACATATATTTTTATAATATATACTTGTGTGGTGTCCTTTCATTTGATTACAGGATTGTATGTGGTAAAACAAGCTCGCTTAACACGACCTCTTAAGTTAAGCCTTTAAGGCTGCTTAGTCCATGCTACCACTAGGATAGCTTGTCTACAAGGTTGACTTACAACCTGACATCTTTGGGGTTTGTTTGGACTGATAACCAGTGGTTCCAGAATTGGAAACACTACCTATCAGGCCAACTTCTCACAGTCACATAATAGTTGCAACTGGCAACTGAACTCTGGAGGGGCCCCTCAGGAAGCACTACAGGAAATGGCTACTAATGATGAGCCTGAACTTTTGAACCTGGCAAGTAGTTTCAGTTTTGCTAAGATCGTATTTCTGCAATTTAGCACTTATTCGCGGGGCGCGAAGTTGTACTGGGAAGCCGCGAACTCACGCGAACAGTGCGAGCAGTGCGAGCAAAATCCGCTGCTCGCGGATTTGCGGATTTTGCGGGAGTTTCGCGAATCTCGCGGATTGCGGATTTCCCGAAAATCCGCAAAATCCGCGAGCGAAACGGATTTTCCGCCCATACCTACTTACAACCATAAGGCATTTATTAAATGTCCTGATGATGGTCTCCATTGTTAAGTAGTAGGACCAAAACACCGTCAACCTGTTGTGCACCTTATACAAAAACTTGATCCATATGTTATTTATATGTAATAGTACGTGCCTGATATTTCTGTACATACAATTTTTACAGAAACTGATGCTTTTGCCTTAACAAGCCCTGCTTTGTCTTCTGTCAACCTTCGGTATTGATCCGTGTTTGGGTACAGGCTTGTGCCCCAAACTGGTGATTTGTTGATGGTATTCCTTTTGTATAAAACTTTCAATTGAGTAAAAAATTGAAGACCTCTGTCCGGCTGGACATGTCGCTCCAAATATAGAATTGATTTTGTCTATATTCATTGTCTCACATATATTTCCTATGCATGGGACCGTTGTTTTTTTACAAAAAAAGCACATGACACATGACGACACATAACACCACATGAAATGTGATTACACATGACAACACATGACACAACACCAAATAACACCACTTGACACATAACACCACATGTCACTACATGACACCACGTGACACCACATGACACATGACACCACATGACACCACATGAAACCACATGACACCACATGACACCACATGATACATGACTACACATGGCGACACATGGCAACACATAGCGACACATGACGACACATGGCGACACATGACACATGACACCACATGACCCACATGACAACACATGACAACACATAACACATGACACCACATGACACATGACACCACATGACACCACATGACACATGACACCACATGACACATGATAACACATGACACCACATGACTACATGACACCACATGACCCACATGACCCACATGACACATGATGACACATGACAACACATGACACCACATGACCCACATGACATGATGACGCATGACAACACATGACACCACATGACCCACATGATGACACAGGACACCACATGAGGACACATGAGGACACATGATGACACATGATGACACATGACAACACATGACCCACATGACCCACATGACAAATGATGACACATGACAACACATGACACCACATGACACCACATGACCCACATGACAAATGATGACACATGACACCACATGACACCACATGACCCACATGACACATGATGACGCATGACAACACATGACACCACATGACCCATATGAAACCACATGACACATGAAACCACATGACGACACATGACAACACATGACAACACATGATGATACATGATGACACATGACACCACATGACACATGATGACACATGACACCACATGATGACACATGACACCACATGACACCACATGACACCACATGACCCATATGACACATGATGACACATGACACCACATTAAACATTAAACCACATGACACCACATGACGACACATGACGACACATGACAACACATGATGACACATGACACATGATGACACATGACACCACATGACACATGATGACACATGACACCTCATGACAACACATGACACCACATGACACCACATGACACCACATGACACCACATGACACATGACAACAAATGACACATGACGACACGACACCACATGACACCACAACATACCACATGACACATGACACCACATGACACCACATGACACCACATGACACATGATGACACATGACGACACATGACACCACATGATGACACATGATGACACATGACACCACATGAAACCACATGACACCACATGACACCACATGACACCACATGATGACACATGATGACACATGACGACACATGGCACATGATGACACATGACACCACATGATACCACATGACACCACATGGCACCACATGATGACAAATGATGACACATGACAACACATGACAACAAATGACACACGATGACACATGAAACCACATGACACCACATGATACCACATGACACATGATGACACATGATGACACATAATGACACATGACACCTCATGACCCACATGACACATGATGACACATGACACCACATCACCCACATGACCCACAAGACACATGATGACACATGACAACACATGACACATGGTGACACATGACACCACATGAAGCATGACAACACACGATGACACATGATGATACTTGACGACACATGACAACACATGACGACACATGACACATGATGACACATGATACCACATGACACATAATGACACATCATGACACATGATGACACATGACACCACATGACGACACATGACAACACATGACACAACATGACACCACATGACACATGATGACACATGACGACAAATGACACATGACACAACACCACATGACACCACAAGATACCACATGACACATGATAACACATGCCACCACATGACACCACATGACACATGACACCACATGACACCACATGACACCACATGACACCACATGATGACACATGATGACACATGACGACACATGATGACACATGACACCACATGACACATGACACCACATGACGACACATGATGACACATGACGACACATGATGACACATGACGACACATGACACATGATGACACATGACAACACATGACGACACATGACGACACATGATGACACATGATGACACGTGACACCACATGACAAATGGCACCACATGACGACACATGATGATACATGATGACACATGACGACACATGATGACACATGACACATGATGACACATGATACCACATGACACATGATGACACATGATGACACATGACACCACATGGCGACACATGACGACACATGCCGACACATGACAACACATGAAACCACATGACACCACATGACACATGATGACACATGACGACAAATGACACATGACGACACAACACCACATGACACCACAAGATACCACATGACACATGATAACACATGACACCACATGACACCACATGACACCACATGACAACACATGACACATGACACCACATGACACCACATGACACATGATGACACATGATGACACATGATGACACATGACACCACATGATGACACATGATGAATGTGAATGTGGGATACTTGTATAGCGCACAGTTACTCTACCCGAGTGTCCCGGCGCTGTAGACCTCTGGGGAACCCGTCCTGGTTTTCCCTGTGAGATGGTCCCTTTTCTGGGTATCTCCAGGGTGAAACCAGGCATCCCTGGCGTCTGTGGGGGGCCGTTGTAGAGATGAGGCAAGCTAATGCCCAGAGTTGCCGAGTGTGCTCCCTGGTCGGAGTGGGCACCGATGCGAGAATTATCAGTTCGCTGATCCTGGTCCAAGACCCTGCCGCGTCGGGAATCGAACCCTGGTCCCGGGCCGTTCTCTGCACTCCGGTCTGCCGCCTCTAACCAGTGAGCCACACCTCCTACTAAAAAAACTACTGGGGACCGGTTTCTGGCATTTCAGCCGTCTTCGGCCCGGCTTGCTTGAATCCTGATGGTGCACTGAGCAAGGGACTCACATCTGAGTATACCCTTCCACGCTTAGGGTGGACAAAAATATTTTACAAAAAGGGGTGGTGAGGGACAGAGTCTCTGAATTAAACAGAATACTCTCACCCAGTCAAGAGATCAGGGCTAGATCCAACACCGTTTTTTAGCTCACTGCACCATCCCAGTTTCAGAACCTGGCTGTATGCAAATTAGTCTGTTCCTGTCCCAGTGCATGATGGGAACAGGGCAAACCAAACTACAAAAGCCAATTCTTACACTGGGAAGGAAACAAGCTACCGGGGACCGGTTTCTGGCATTTCAGCCGTCTTCGGCCCGGCTTGCTGACACATGACACCACATAAAACCACATGACACCACATGACACCACATGACACCACATGACACCACATGAAATGTGATTACACATGACAACACATGACACGACACCAAATAACACCACTTGACACATGACACCACATGTCACTACATGACAAATGACTGACACCACATGATGACACATGACACCACATGACACCACATGACACCAAGTGACACCACATGACATATGACACCACATGAAACCACATGACACCACATGACACCACATGATACATGACTACACATGGCGACACATGGCAACACATGGCGACACATGGCGACACATGACGACACATGGCGACACATGACACATGACACCACATGACCCATGTAGGAAGGTGGCTACCTGACTATGGTTACCCCAGATTTTTTGCCTTGTGTTTAGCTGGTTTTCGACTTAGTTGGCCTGGTTCCCTGCTAATCAGGGCCCCAGGCTATCTGCTCTCTCTGTAAAATGGATTCCATGTACCCTAGGTGCATAACTAGATTGGCTTGGGTCACCTTATCAGCCCCTGTACAGAGCACTATAGGTGCCCAGGGCATAGGTGCATCCAAGGCCTACCAGGGGCTGCAGCATATCTTTTGCCACCCCTGGCTGGCTATCTAAAATTGACACAACTGGCTGATCACTCAGCTGGGGCAAGGAGGTGTAATCACCCCTTGCTTAGATATAGTATGCCTATATCTAAACCTATCTGGACACATATAAACCTGTGAGCCACTCCTATGGCAGGCCTTAACAATCCTGAAGGCAGAGTGCGTGGTTTAATGTGAGATGGTGCTCTAGCATGAGCTGAGCCTGTCTGCAGCTGTCGGGACCAATTCCCTTAGCTGTTCCGGGATAATGGCAAACCATATACTATTAAGTGCATTATAATCCTCGCGGTTATATCTCAACTTTGGTTTGGCTTTATCAAAACATGTCGTGTAAGGTGTCATACGATTTGGAATACTACCCCCTCGCCAGTCCTGGCAACGGGGGTAGCATTCCACCCCTCTAGAAGGGACGACATGTTACTTTTGCTAAAACGCGGTTGATTTTTAAAAGAGCCTCAGATCCACAAAATGGATGCTTCTGCCACAGACACATGTCTGACCTCCTGCTGCTGACTGAAACTCAGCAGAGGAGGCCTGGACAAAGGATGTCCTGTCACAGGAAGGTGTGACACCACCCCAGACAGGAGATAGTGGATTGTAGCAGGGAGGTTTGAATGAAACCAGACAGTGCCTGGGGAGCACAAGGCTTCCCCTTGCATAATCCGGTCAAACCGGTTCTGGGGCAGCCCAGCCCCAGCTCTAGTGAGACCTGGACAAAGGAAAGGGGGTGTAACCACCCCCCTTCCTGGTCCCACCCATAGGGGAGGGACCTAGCAGGAGATCCACCCCTCAGATTGGAATAAGAGTGGGAGCAGTGCCAATGCAACTCAGATCATCCTGAAATCAACTTTAAACTAGGAAGACGACTGGACTTCGACTTTCTGATGAATATAAGACTGAAGAGCATCTCTCCTGTGGCCTAGGAGGGGCCACCCTGTGAACACAGGCATCACCCAGCACCTCCACGTCTGCTTTGCCGCCGCCTCCCGCCGGAGCCCGAGTGCAGAGCCTGACAAGACCCAGTTTCCCAGACTTTTACTATACCGTTCCACAGTCCCTGCAAAGAAGGGACCCGTGGAGGCACCGAGAGACGTGGGAGCGGCCATCTTGAAAGACACCCAAGACGCTGACTGCACAGCACCCGAGGCACCCTCGACTCTGTGCTTTGGGGTTTGAGAAGCCCCACAACCGAGCAGCATTTGCACCAAAGATCAGCCCTCCAGCCTCTCCACGATCTGCGTGGGGCCCTTTTGTTTTGTGCCACTTGGCTCGCCATCCCGGCCGCTTGTCACGTGGTCAGCGGCCATCTTGGCGACAAAACCTACAATTTACACTAGGGGTCTGGTTGCTCCACACCTGCCCTCGCTCTTGTAGAAAGGACTACCCGCTCTGACCTTGCTGCTCTGAGTAATAAGCCTTTTTTACTTTCCCCGTGGCTTGCATTAGCCAAGGCTTGTTTGCTTCAATCGAGTTGCCGACACCGCCATCAGCTAGAACCTTCGAGGCACAGCTCGTGATAGACTCCTGGACGTCCTTGACCTTTTCGTGTCCACGCAGCTGCAGAGAGAAGCAACCCCTGATCACCTGTTTGCACCCGACTTTGCCTGGTTCCAATCTGGTTCCACAGTGGTCACTGGTCAGTGACTTTGAACATTGTCCCCTCTGCTTTCAGGTCTTCACCACTTCAGATCCACCCTTGGATCCACCGGACACTTCTCCTTCACATCGCCTGCAGCATCTTCAGCTTCAAGCGCCAAGAACCTGCGTGTCAAAACCCAACGCCACTTCGACCCTGTGCACCCCCTTCCTGTGGGTGAGGTAACATTGCAACGCCGGTGTTCCTACACTGGTTCACACCTCTAGGGTCTGTGTCTTAAGTTTTGTTCCTCTAGGTTCAGCGGAAGTGTCCTTAAACTAACTTTGTGTAACTTTTACGCACCATTGACATTGCATTGGTGCAAGCCGCACTTTCCGTGCTGCACCCGAGTCCCGTGGGCTACTCCCGACTTCAGTATTGCTAGTCCTGACTGCTCCCAGCGATTCTCTAGGCCCCAGGCCTAACCACTGTTCGATTGGTATCTCTTATACCACTTTTTTAGTATATGGTTTAGGTGGCCACCGGCCCTTATCCAAAATTGTGCAACTTTGTATGTTATACTGTGCTTTTGATTTAACGCTTGTGCCCCTTTCCTCATAAAGAGTACTGGGAAGTAATTTAGAAATAAATACATATATTTTTATAATATATACTTGTGTGGTGTCCTTTCATTTGATTACAGGATTGTATGTGGTAAAACAGCTCGCTTAACACGACCTCTTAAGTTAAGCCTTTAAGGCTGCTTAGTCCATGCTACCTCTAGGATAGCTTGTCTAACAAGGTTGACTTACAACCTGACATCTTTGGGGTTTGTTTGGACTGATACCAAGTGGTTCCAGAATTGGAAACACTACATATCAGGCCAACTTCTCACATTGGTGTGCAGCGGTGCGGATTTGAGCTTGCTGTTTGTTTTACCATTGCAATCTTTACATCAAATTGAAAGATCACATCAAGTACCTCTAGGTACATATAAATCAAAAGCTTAGCATATTAAGTTCTACTGAACTTAGTAGTTGTAGATTAAAGGGATTAGCACACCCTGACTACAACTCACTAGCAAGGTACAGTAGGAAAACACTCAGTGTAGGTAAGTGCATCACTTACACCTCACTAGCAGTCATGTCTGATACAGGTAGAGCCTCAGGCTCTGCTCCTGTAACAGTTGACCCTATAGGGGCAACATCCAGATATGACAACATTAGCCACAAAGACCTGAGTGCCTTGTGCACAGCCAGGGGGCTAAAAAAGGGCAGAGGCCCTACCATTCCTTCCCTAATAGCTCTCCTAGAAAAGGATGACCTAGATAAGGTGAGTCAGGCTCCCTTAGAATCAGGTGAAGGGATACACTCCCCTGAGAATGAGGATCTTCCAGATGAAGAAGAAGAGGAGGAGGAAGAGGAAGAGGAAGGCTCAGCTGTAGAAGAGCCTGAAGATCAGGATCAGAGGGTGACCCAGGTACAGGTTGCCAGGCTTAACCAGGCCAACCTAGACCTACATGGGAATGGAGAGGGCCAGCACCACTCCAGATCTCATAACCAAATTCTCCCAGGTAACAGGAGGGTGAGATCTCAATCAGGGGATTCTCATCTTTCTAGTGCCTCAAGAGAATCTCAAAGAGGGATGACTCCCTCCCAGAGGAAAGAGCATAGGGCCAGAATGAGGGCTGTCCAACTCCAGATAGAGAGGGAAGAGGTAGCCTTGGCTCAAGCTAAACTTGCTTTAGCAAGAGAAAGAAAATTGTGTGGCTTAGATGCCACTGGTGGCAGCAAAGTTCCTAAAGAGAAACCCAGGTCCTATGTTAGTAGAAACCTGACAAAGATTGTGCCCCCCTATCAGGAAGGGGATGACATCCACAAATGGATGACTGCTCTGGAGAGAGCCTGCATGGTACAGCAGGTTCCTGAGGAACAGTGGGCAGCAATCTTATGGTACTCCTTTTCAGAGAAAGGGAGAGATAGGCTCCTCACTGTCAGACATGAGGATGCCAGCAATTACAAAGTCCTGAAGAGTGTCCTAATAGATGGGTTTGGCTTAACCACTGAACAGTACAGGTTAAAGTTCAGAGATACCCAGAAGACACAGACTCAGGACTGGACTGATTTTGTTGATTGTGCAACTAAGGCTCTGGAGGGTTGGCTAAATGGCAGCAAAGTACATGACTTCACAGGATTGTATAATTTGATTAAGAGGGAGCAGATCCTAAGTAATTGTCAGAACCAGCTCTTACACCAGCACCTGGTGGACTCAGATTTGACCTCTCCCCAATAATTGGGAAAGAGGGCAGATAAGTGGGTCAGAACCAGGATTAGGCCTAAGAATCAGGACAATAACCAGAAGAAGGAGTCTACCAAGCCTCAAGATAAGGGTGGGGATAAAAGTAAAGAAAACACTTCCCCAGGGCCCCAAAACTCCAAGAAGGGGGGTGGGTCCCAAGACACTTCATCAACTGAGAAAAAGCCTTATTGTCATGCCTGTAAACAGGTTGGGCATTACAAAACAGACAGCTGTTGTCCCAAGAATGGCAATAAAGAAAACATACCTCCAAAGCCAGCTCCAACACCTCCTGTTACTGTCAGCAGTAATCCCCCAGGAAGTGGGAGCACACCCAGGAATCTGGGTGAGTTTACTTTTGGAGCCCAGGGGGACCCTGGCCTATCCAGGTCCCCATCCCCAAATGATCTTGTTTATGAGACTGGCATGGGGTTTGCCAACTTCTCTGTTTGCCCAAATACCTTGAGCAAACATAGACAAGAACCCATCATCAATGGGCTGAAAGTTGAAGCCTTTAGAGACACAGGGGCTAGCATCACCATGGTGGCTGACTGTATAGTCCCCTCTAAGCAACTTTTACCAGGTGCCACATACCAGGTAACAAACATTGATGGTATCCAAACAAATTATCCCATGGCAGTAGTAAGTCTCAGCTGGGGAGGTGTCACTGGCCCAAAGAGAGTGGCAGTGTCACCAAACTTGCCTGTAGACTGCCTACTGGGTAATGATTTAGAAATCTCAGCCTGGGCTGAGGTTGAACAAGAAATCCATTCCAGAATGGTAAACTCCAATGGAAAGGTTAGTGGGGCTGTAATAGCTACAGCCCCAATCCAAGATGTCCTTCCTGAAAAGGTTGGTAGGGCTGAGCAACTCTCTGCCCCATCTTTAACAGAAGCTCTTCCAAAACAGAATAGCAAAGCTGTTATGATAACAGCAGAAACCCAAACTGAGTCTCCTCCTGAAAAGGTTGGTGAGGCTGTGATGGCCACAGCCCAAACTCAAACAGATATGTGTGTTGTGAAGCCTGAAATGATGGATCACTCAACCCAAACTGAGAGCATGGAGGAGGAAGAGAAGTCTCCCCCTCACCAGACAGTAGGACAGGATCAGCCTCCTCAGGGAACTGATCTTACCCCTGATGAAGGAACTGCCCCAGAGGTTGTTAGGCCTGGCCTGACAGAGCCTCTGATGGCAGTGGACCCTTCTCAGGTGGGATCCAGTCTGGAGCAGGTAACCTGCCCCTCTCTACCTTGCCTTAGTCAGCCCAGGGCTGCAGAGGACAAGAAGGACAGTGAGACCCAGAGGGCCCCCTGTCAAATAAAGCAACCCCATCAACAGATTAGGGGCACCAAAACTAGTAGCCCTAGTGAGGTGAAAACTTTAAAAACTCCTGAGGGAGCCCCCTTAAAAGTAGTTAGGGACCTCCCACAGATGGATTCTGTTGGGCACAGCCAAACCTGGGACCCAAAGGGCCCAAACCTGAACTGTCCCTCCAGCAAGCCAAACAGAGGGACCCAGCCTCCAGCTTTAGGTAGCCAGAGGTTGACCCTGAGAGCACAGTGCAACTCAGTTGAAGAGAGAAGAGCACACATGGTGGAAGATAATTGGAGGAAGCTGAGTCCTAAATTAGTGGAGCCTCACTTCAAAACTCCATATCGAAACCAGCCTTCTAACTTGCAAAGACACACCCAAGGTAGTGATTCCCTATGGTGGAGACCCTCTGATACCCCAAGGGTGAGGGACTGCTTAGTGGACCATGAGACAGGGGGTACCCATGCTAGTGCAGGTACTTCCTTATATGGCCACTCAGGCAATAAAGGCTTACCTGGCCAAGGATAGCCTTATCTCCTTTCGTTTGGGGGGGGAGGGGGGGGGGGGGGGGGTTATGTAGGAAGGTGGCTACCTGACTATGGTTACCCCAGATTTTTTGCCTTGTGTTTAGCTTGTTTTCGACTTAGTTGGCCTGGTTCCCTGCTAATCAGGGCCCCAGGCTATCTGCTCTCTCTGTAAAATGGATTCCATGTACCCTAGGTGCATAACTAGATTGGCTTGGGTCACATTATCAGCCCCTGTACAGAGCACTATAGGTGCCCAGGGCATAGGTGCATCCAAGGCCTACCAGGGGCTGCAGCATATCTTTTGCCACCCCTGGCTGGCTATCTAAAATTGACACAACTGGCTGATCACTCAGCTGGGGCAAGGTGGTGTAATCACCCCTTGCTTAGATATAGTATGCCTATATCTAAACCTATCTGGACACATATAAACGTGTGAGCCACTCCTATGGCAGGCCTTAACAATCCTGAAGGCAGAGTGCGTGGTTTAATGTGAGATGGTTGTAGGAGAGTAGGGTCTGCTATCCTATGGTCACCCCAATTTTTGCTTTTTGCTTCACTGGTTTTCGACTTACTGAGGCTGTGGGCCTGCTAATCAGACCCCCAGCCTGCTGTTCTCTCTCTAAATTTATAATACATGTGCTATAGGTACATACCACAATTGGAAATGGACTCCTTGTCAGCCCCTGTACCATGCACTATAGGTGCTCAGGGCATAGGTGCCACCAAGGCCTACCAGGGGCTGAAGCATAGCTTTTGCCACCCCTGGCTGGTTCTTAAATTGACACAACTGGCTGATCACTCAGCTGGGGCAAGTGGGTGTAATCACCCCTTGCTTAGATATAGTATACCTATATCTAAACCTATATCTGGACACATATATAGCCTGTAAGCCACTCCTATGGGAGGCCTCATCAATCCTGGAGGCAGAGTGCGTGGTTTTATGTGAGATGGAGCTCTGGCATGAGCTGAGCCTGTCTGCAGCTGTCGGGAACAACTCCCTAAGCTGATCCGGGATAATGCCATACCATATACTCTTAAGCGCCTTATAATCCTCGCGGTTATATAGCAACTTTGGTTTGGCTTTATCAAAACATGTCGTGTAAGGTGTCATACGAATTGGAATACTATCCCCTCACCAATTCTGGCGACGGGGGTAGCATTCCACCCTTCTAGAGGGAGAAGACATGTTACTTTACTGAAACGCGGTTGATTTAAAATGAGCCTCAGATCCACAAAATGGATGCCCCTGCCACAGACACGGGTCTGGCCTCCTGCTGCTGACCGAAACTTGGCAGAGGAGGCCTGGACAAAGGGTTTCCTGTCGCAGGGCGGTGTTAAACCACCCCAGACAGGAGATAGTGGATTGTAGTAGGGAGGTTTCAAAGAAACCAGACACTGCCTGGGGAGCACAAGGCTGCCCCTTGCATAATCCGGCCAAACCGGTTCTGGGGCCTCCCAGCCCCTGTCCCAGCGCGGCCTGGATCAAAGGAAAGGGGTGTAACCACCCCCTTCCTGGGTCCCACCCATAGGAGGGGACCTAGCAGGATGTCCAGCCCCCCAGATTCGAATAAGAGGGGGAGCAGTGCCAATGCAACTCAGATCATCCTGAAGAAACATAAGAAACGAATTCTGGACCCTTCGACTTTCTACACGACGTTAGAAGACTGAAGAATCTCCCTTGTGGTCAAGGAGTGACCACCCTGTGCAAACAGGCACCATCCAGCCCTCGACCCTTGCTTTGTTGCAGTTCCCGCCGGAACTCGAGCGACAGAGATCGACGAGATCAAGCTTGCCTGCCTTCTACCTGCCCGATCCACAGTCCCTGCAGAGCTGAGACCAGTGGAGGCGACCGGAAGCGTGGGGCACGCCATCTTGAAAAGGCCACGAGACGCTGACCGTGCAGCCCACGAGTGATCCTCGAAGCTGTGCACCGGGGTTTGAGAAGCCCCCACCCCAAGCTACACTTGCACCCAAGCTCACCCCTCCACACTCGACGAGTGCTGCGTGGGGCCCTTCTGCTTGTTTTGGCTCGACGCGTTGGCCCGGTCACTTGCCAGCCGGCTTGTGGCCCCTGTGCCGACGAAACTTGAAATACGACTTGCTTTTCTGGTTGCTCCAGATCTGCACCAGCTCCTGTGAAAAGGAGCCCCCACTCTGACCCTCCTGGTTCGAGTGATAAGCAATCTCCCGGTTCCGCGTGGATTGCTTTTGCCAAGTGCTGTTTGCTGCAATCTTGAAGCCGACGGTGCTGACGGCGAGAGCCTACGTGGGACAGATCGTGACCTGCTCCTGGACGTCGCAGATGCCCCAGAGCCCACGTGACAGAGGAGAGAAGCCTATCAACAACCACCTGATTGCGCCCGACATTGCCTGGTTCCGTCCTGGTTCCACCCTGGTCACTGCTGAGTGACCCAGACTCTGTCCCCTTTGCTTTCAGGTACTTTTCTACTTCGATCCACCCTTGGATCGCACCGGACACTTCTGCTTCACATCGCCTGCAGCTGCAACAGCTCCAAGCACCAAGAGCCTGCGTGTCAAGACCCGACGCCACTTCGACCCTGTGCACCCACGGCCTGTGGGTGAGGTAACATTGCAACGCCAGTGTACATACACTGGTACACACCTCTAGGGTCTGTGTCTAAAGTTTTGTTCCTCTAGGTTCAGCGGAAGTATCTTTTAATTCACTTTATCTAACTTTTACGCACCTTTGACATTGCATTGGTGCGAGCCGCACTTTCCGTGCTGCACCCGTCTCCTGTGGGCTACTCCCGACTTCAGCATTGCTAGTCCTGACTGCTCCCAGCGAATCTCTAGGCCATAGGCCTAACCACTGTTCGATAAATGTTCCTTATACCACTTTTTTAGTATATGGTCTGAGTGGCCACCCGCCCTCATCCATAATTGTGCAACTTTATATGTTTTACTGTGCTTTTGATTTAACGCTTGTGCCCCTTTCCTCATAAAGAGTACTGGGGAGTAATTTAGGAATAAATACATATATTTTTATAATATATACTTGTGTGGTGTCCTTTCATTTGATTACAGGATTGTATGTGGTAAAACAGCTCGCTTAACACGACCTCTTAAGTTAAGCCTTTAAGGCTGCTTAGTCCATGCTACCACTAGGATAGCTTGTCTAACAAGGTTGACTTACAACCAGACATCTTTGGGGTTTGTTTGGACTGATACCCAGTGGTTCCAGAATTGGAAACACTACATATCAGGCCAACTTCTCACATTGGTGTGCAGCGGTGCGGATTTGAGCTTGCTGTTTCTTTTAGCATTGCAATCTTCATCAAATTGAAAGATCACATCAAGTACCTTAGGTACATATAAATCAAAAGCTTAGCATATTAAGTTCTACTGAACTTAGTAGTTGTAGATTAAAGGGAGTAGCACACCCTGACTACAACTCACTAGCAAGGTACAGTAGGAAAACACTTAGTGTAGGTAAGTGCATCACTTACACCTCACTAGCAGTCATGTCTGATACAGGTAGAGCCTCAGGCTCTGCTCCTGTAATAGTTGATCCTATAGGGACAACATCCAGATATGACAACCTAAGCCACAAAGACCTGAGTGCCTTGTGCACAGCCAGGGGGCTAAAAAAGGGCAGAGGCCCTACCATTCCTTCCCTAATAGCTATCCTGGAAAAGGATGACTTAGATAAGGTGAGTCAGGCTCCCTTAGAATCAGGTGAAGAGATACACACCCCTGAGAATGAGAATGAGAATCTTCCAGAAGATGAAGAAGAGGAGGAGGAAGAGGAAGAGGAAGGCTCAGATTTAGAAGAGCCTGAAGATCAGGATCAGAGGGGAAACCAGGTACAGGTTGCCAGGCTTAACCAGGCCAACCTGGACCTACATGAGAATGGAGAGGGCCAGCACCACTCCAGATCTCATAACCAAATTCTCCCAGGTAACAGGAGGGTGAGATCTCTATCAGGGGACTCTCATCTTTCTAGTGCCTCAAGAGAATCTCAAAGAGGGATGACTTCCTCCCAGAGAAAAGAGCATAGGGCCAGAATGAGGGCTGTTCAACTCCAGATAGAGAGGGAGGAGGTAGCTCTGGCTCAAGCTAAACTTACCTTGGCTCAAGCTAAACTTACCTTGGCTAGGGAACAGAAATTAAGTGGCTTAGATGCCACTGGTGGCAGCAAAGTTCCTAAAGAAAAAGACAGGGCCTATGACAATAGAAACCTGACAAAAATTGTGCCCCCCTACAAGGAAGGGGATGATATCCACAAATGGATGACTGCTCTTGAGAGGGCCTGCATGGTACAGCAGGTCCCTGAGGATCAGTGGGCAGCAATTTTATGGTACTCCTTTTCTGAGAAAGGGAGGGACAGGCTCCTCACTGTTAGACCTGAGGATGCCAAAAACTACTCTGTTCTGAAGAGTGCTCTTATTGAAGGGTTTGGCCTAACCACTGAGCAATACAGGTTGTTGTTCAGAGACACCCAAAAAGCACAGACTCAGGACTGGACTGATTTTGTAGATTGTGCCACTAAGGCTCTGGAGGGTTGGCTGCAGGGAAGTAAAGTTTCAGACTATACAGGATTGTACAATCTTATGATGAGAGAGCAGATCCTTAATAACTGTCAGAACCAGCTGTTGCATCAATACCTTGTTGACTCTGATTTGACCTCTCCCCAAGAATTGGGAAAGAAGGCAGACAAATGGGTCAGAACAAGGATTAAGCAGAAAAACCAGAACCAAGGTGACCAGAAGAAAACAGACCAGAAGGGTGGGAATCAGAAAGATAAAGAAAAGGACCAGAAGTCTTCAGGCCCCCAAACTAGCAATAAGGAGGGGGGTTCCCAAAGTGGAAACAAGAAAAAGAAGAATGATGGCCCAAAGAAACCTTGGTGTAATACCTGCAAATCAGTTTCACACTGGGGCAGTGAATGCACTAAGAAAAATCCAGTCCCCACCACTGCAGCTCCTAAAGCACCTGCACCCCCTAGTACAGTTAACAGTGGTGGTACACAGCCAAAGGGTTTAGTAGGGTTGACCCTGGGTACTGAGGTGGAATATGGCCTAGTCAGAATCCCCACACAGGCAGTTCTCCTATATGATGTGGACTTATCTTTGACCACTGCAGTAAGCCCCAGTAACCTGGGCAAATATAGGCAGACTCCCTTAATCAATGAGAAACTGGCTCAGGCCTACAGGGACACTTGTGCCAGTGTCACAATGGTGACACCTGACTTTGTGGACCCTGGACAGATTGTACTAGGTGAAAGTTACCTAGTGACCAATGCAAGCAACTCCACTACTTCACATAGTGTGGCTGTTGTGAACTTCTCCTGGGGAGGGGTAGATGGCCTAAAGAAAGTTGTTGTGAGTGCAGACCTCCCAGTAGACTGTCTGTTAGGCAATGATCTTGAAAGCTCAGTTTGGTCAGAAGTGGAGTACAGGACTCATGCAGAAATGCTAGGGATTTCAGCTCATGTCCTTGCAGTGACAAGGTCTCAGGCTAAGAAGTGCCTTCCTGAACCAGTGGTGGATCTTGAAACAATAGACCAACCACAACCCAAGAGGAGGAGCAAGAGGGTTAAGGCTGTGCCTTCCCACTTGCCCCAGGTTGAGGATCAAGTTTCACAGGAAACTGATTCTGCAGTCCAAGAGGAGACTGTCTCAGAGGAGCTTGAACCTGATCAGGTTGAGTTTCTGGGGACAGGGGGACCCTCAAGGGCAGACCTGGGGCAGGCCCAATTAGATTGCCCTTCACTTGAACCCCTCAGACAGCAAGCTGCTGCTGAGGCTGCAGGGAATGCTCAAGGTACCCATAAAGTGTATTGGGATGAAGGACTCCTTTATTCAGAGGCTAGAGACCCCAAGCCTGGCACAACCAGGAGGTTGGTTATACCTTTGAAGTTTAGGGGCTTCCTTCTTACCTTGGCCCATGATATTCCCCTTGCAGGACACTTAGGCCAGAATAAGACTTGGGACAGGCTTGTTCCACACTTTCACTGGCCTCACATGTCAGAAAATGTCAAGGAGTTTTGTCGCTCCTGTGTCACTTGCCAAGCCAGTGGTAAGTCAGGTGGCACAACAAAGGCCCCCCTGATACCACTACCTGTGGTGGGGGTACCCTTTGAAAGAGCTGGAATAGACATTGTGGGTCCCATGGATCCTCCAACAGCATCTGGGCACAGATTTATACTGGTGGTAGTGGATCATGCCACCAGGTATCCAGAGACAATTCCCCTGAGGACCACCACAGCTGTCAGGAATCCAGGTGCTCCAACGCTTCGCAGAGGCAGTACTGACGAATGTCCCGATCACCCTTCCACCGGTACCCTCGCTACAAGAGCAAGACCACCAGCAGCAGGGAAAGGGGAAGTGGACAGAGAAGAGAATACCTGTACTTCGACTGGCACCCTACTTCCAGCGACTGCTATTCATCTTGCCGCCATTTCGATAGGTGCCTAATACACAGAAGGGGGAGAGAGAGAGAATATACCACAAACCTTCTCACACTGTGCTGACTATTCATAAATGATAAACGAACTTGTCCTACCAGTTTCTGCCCAGGTATTTGCCTCTCTTCTATATTTTGGAATGTTATCTGACTGAACTTCCTGCAGTGAAGACATATACGAACATTAGTATCTCTCCCCAGAATATTACTACACTGGCACACACTCTCACTGTGAACCCAAATTGTACCTGTGAAGTTCTTCGTCAGACTTTGTCTTGGGGTTCTGTGCAGAGATATCTTCGGGTCAGAAGTGCAAGCAAAAGTTCACGAATTCCATGAAGCACGCAAAAAGGAAAAAGGAAGGCACAAAGGGGAGGAAAGGCAAGGAGAAACGCACGGGGGAATGAACTGCGGGGGAATGCGAGTGAAGCAATACAGTTTGGATATTGGTTGACTTGACGAGAAGATGAAACACCTTACTTGTAGAGTTCAAGTTTCTCTTCAGGCTGAATACTCAACTACGTCTTGTCAGGTTGAATCCTCGTTGACACTCGTCTTCTTCTGAAGAACCGCTGGACAGTGGATGACAGCTGTCACAGCTCTTAGACAGCGACGGGGAACTTCGTCTGACCAAGGTGCCTCTCTGAGCAATGAGAGCGCACGACAAGGATTTCTCTCACGAAAGTCTCTGGAAACTCTGATACTGTGATACTTAGAAAGTCTTTGATAATTGCTGTTTATCTCCCGTCATGAATAGTTGACGCGGAGCAGCGACAAGAACAAGCTTCTCGAACGGAATCTTCGTTGAAGTGCGCAGTTAGGAGCGCACGCCTTTCCGAAGTCCACTAGAGGGCGCATCGATTGAATGCAGTAAATGGAACATTGAGCGGCCATCTTAGGGAGGGGAACTATATACAGTCTTAGCAGTTCTTTAGTTCAATGACTCGGATTACCTCTGGAATTTCTCAGTCTGCCAGAGGGACAAGGAAACCACACATTAGCTCATGCAGAGCGGGGCCAAGGCAGGGAGCTAACCAGCAGTCTTGGGGAAGCTACAGTGGCTACTCGGTGAATCCTGACAGTACCCCCTCCCGAGGACCGATTTATCGGTCTTGGTTTGTGTGGAAATCTGGAATGAAAGCGTTTCAACAGTTGTGGGGCGTGAATGTTGCTGACTGGTTCCCAAGACCTTTCTTCTGGGCCAAACCCTTTCCAATCCACTAAATACTTCAAATTCCCTTTTACAAACTTGGAATCTAAAATGTCCTTAACCTCATATTCTGGATGCCCTTGGACTGTAAGTGGATCTGGCGGTTTTGTAAGCCGTATAGGCAATTGAACCTTTTTCAGCAAGGATACATGAAAAACTGGATGTACACCTATCTTGGCCGGGAGTTTCAGTTTTACTGTAACTGGTCCTAACACCTTCTCAATAGTATAAGGACCCACAAATCTAGGCTGAAATTTTCTGTTACCTTTCAAATGTAAATTTTTAGTGGACAACCACACCTGATCTCCTGCTTGGTACTGTGGGGGTTTTTTCCTATGTGAATCTGCAAACTTTTTATAGGACGCCTTAGCTTTCTCTAGATTCTTTTCAGCTGATTTATGCAAAGAACTCAAATCTAAAAGGGCCTTCTTGGCTGCAGGGACGTCTAACTCCTCTTGTAGCACCATAAAGTTAGGATGTCTACCAAAGTTCAAATAAAACGGAGAGTAACCAGTAGATGCACTCTTCGCATTATTGCAGGCAAACTCGGCCATCCACAACTTTTCGGACCATTCCCCACCTTGATCCAACAGGAATAGCCTCAAGTACTGTTCTAATTCTTGATTGGTCCTCTCTGTCTGCCCATCGGATTCTGGGTGGTAACTAGTGGACAATCTACCCTCTATCCCCATCCCCTTTAGGAAGGCCTTCAAGAAGTGGGAAATAAATTGGGGACCTCGGTCTGAGACCACTATCTTAGGGACACCATGAATTTTGACAATATTTTCACTGAATATTCTAGCTAATTGGACTGCCGTGGGAATTCCTGACAAAGGGACGAAATGACTCATTTTCGTGAATGTATCTACCACCACCAGGATGGTATCAAATCCCTTGCTCAAGGGTAAGTCTACGATGAGATCTAAGGAAATCGTATGCCACGGGGAAGGGGGAGTGGGCAAAGGCTGTAGCAACCCTTGGGGAGCCTGTCTAGTGGGTTTACTCCGAGCACAAGATTCGCAAGACTGAACATACTTTTTGATCTGATCGGACATTCCAGGCCACCAAAAATAACGTTGCACCAATTCTTGAGTCTTGGCAATTCCTTTGTGACCCGCTAGAGGATGGTCATGACAATTTCGCAAAGCCTTTTCCTGAAGCTCAAGGGTTGGAAGGTATAAGGCTTCCTTGACATATGGTAACTGTTGTCGACACTGACGCTCTTCTCCGAGTAGCACCCACTGTTGAATTTCTTCTGAGGTTAAACTCTTACGGACCTCTTCTTTGAAATTGTCCAACGTAAGCGCCCCCACGATCTTTGTTTCTGGGATGATTGGTTTTGCTTCTACAGTATGCTCAGATTCTTCAGTTTGTAGTCGAGACAGCGCATCTGCTTTCCCATTCTTGGGGCCAGGTCGGTATGTAATCACGAAGTCGAAGTCCGCGAAGTAAAGGGACCAACGCAACTGACGAGGAGTCAAGGTCTTAGCCGTCTTCAAAAACTGCAGGTTCTTGTGATCAGAATAGACGGTGACTGTGTGTCGTGCCCCCAACAGATAGTGTCTCCAGTCCTCAAAAGCATCCTTTACTGCCAATAGCTCTTTCTCTGTGATGGTATAATTTATTTCAGCAGAGTTCAATTTTCTGGAGCGGTACGCCACGGGATGCAACTGCCCAGTCCTTGGATGGCGTTGAGAGAGAACTCCCCCGATGGCCTGATCTGAAGCATCAGCTTCCACGTAAAATGGTTCAGCAGGATCCGCATGCAGTAAGATAGGGGCAGAGGTGAATTGTTTCTTCAGATTCAGGAAAGCGGAGTTTGACTCATCTGTCCATTCAAATTTTACTCCTTTCTTCAAGAGAACTGTGATGGGAGTAATCAATTGTGAAAATCCTTGAATAAATCGCCGATAGAAATTGGCAAACCCCAGAAACCTTTGAATTTCTTTCACATTCTTGGGAGCTGGCCAATCTTCCACTGCTTGTACTTTTCTTGGGTCCATGGTCACTCCTTGAGGCGAAATAACGAATCCCAGAAACTCCACTTGTGACACATGAAAAACACACTTTTCCAATTTAACAAATAGCTGGTTTGCTTGCAATCGTTCCAGGACCAAACGGACATGCTGGGTGTGTTCCTGAGGGTTCTGCGAGTAAATCAAGATATCATCCAGGTAGATGATGGCAATCTTATCCATTAGATCGCTCATAATGTCGTTGATAAAGTGTTGAAACACTGCAGGAGCATTACAAAGGCCGAATGGCATAACACAATACTCGAAAAGACCAAACTTGGTTCGAAAGGCGGTCTTCCACTCATGCCCTTCCTTCATTCGAACCAAGTGATAAGCTCCTCGTAAATCCAGTTTGGTGAAAATTTGTGCTTCCTTAATCTGATCCAAAAGAACAGAAATCAATGGCAATGGGTACCTATTTTTAATGGTGACCTGATTCAAGGCACGATAATCTATGCAAGTTCTGAGACTACCTTCTTGCTTCTTCGGTATGAAGAACAGAGGTGAGGAAACTGGGGACTGAGATGGCCGGATAAATCCATTCGCAAGATATCGATCCAGGTATTCTTTTAAATGCACATTTTCAGCTTCAGTCAACGCATAAATTCGGCTACAAGGAAGAGCAGCTCCCGGTTCCAAGTCGATGGTGCAATCATAAGCACGATGGGGGGGCAATACTTCAGCTTCCTGTTCACTGAACACCGTCTTGAGATCTCGATACTCAGGAGGAATCTCTTCCGTCACAATAGCTCCAATAGACTGTCCGCCAAATGACAACAGCATGGACGGCGTAGACTCTTTCTCCGTATTCTTGGCTCCGTAACAGTGGGACAGGCAAAACTCCGAATGCAGACTGACTGTCCGGTTTTCCCAATCGATAGTCGGGTTGTGGAGGGTTAACCAGGGCAGTCCCAGGATCAATTGAAATTGGGGGGCATCGATCAAATTGAACTGCAACACTTCCCGATGCCCCTCTCCTTGAGTAATTTCCAATTCTTCGGTGTGACTAGTAATGGGTCCGGAGGTCAAATTGGTCCCGTCTACAGCACGTACTGGCTCGGGATGTTCTTTTGCGATGGCCTTAATTCCCATCTGTTTAGCATAGCGGATATCACAGAAGTTTCCAGTGGCCCCAGAATCGAGCATAATGGCCACTCCACAAATCTGGTGTTCACGGAATCGCATGGTTACATGAAGGATGACATGAGGAGTCATGGTCTGCAGCGTATTCAAAACCAAATGAGGCTTTGGAGTCGTCTTATCTTCTGTCACCACCAGAGCGACCCCGTCTACTGGCGGCTCGTCTCGTTTCCCTTAAACGGAGTCTTCGGACGCTTCAAACAATCCTTCACAAAATGGCCGGCAGTACCACAATACAAACATAACTTCTTTTGTCTCCGTAGTTCTTTTTCTTCGTTGCTCAAAGGGCCTCGAATAGTCCCTATTTGCATGGGTTCCGACTCTGAATTTCCTCCGGGTCCTTTTTCGCTCTTCGCTCTGTCAAAGCGCGGGAAATTTATCTTCCAATCTTTCTTCTTCTCGCCTTTGCGTTCCGAGTTCCGAAAATCCAATTCCAAAACCAAATCTACCAACGCTGACAACTCGGTGGGTCGATTGGGAATTTGAGCCAGGGTGTCTTTGATTTCATCTCTTAAACCACGATAAAACAAGGCAGCTCTCTTTTCTTCTGGCCAATTAGTCTCTAAGATCAGTTTATTAAACTGTGTGAGGTAAGTAATCAAATCTTTAGATCCTTGACGCAGCTCCAATAATTCGTTATCGGTGGCCTGAGATATCCTTCTCCGATCAAAAATTCTAAGAAATTCAGCCTTGAATTTAGTGAAGTCACTGAGCAAAGGATCATCCTCACTAACTAAAGGCATAGCCCAGTTGGCAGCATCACCACTTAAATATGACAGGATAAATGCCACTCGAGATTGGGCGTCCGGAAACAAGGTGGGTCTGCACATGAAATGAAGGGAACATTGGGTCAAAAAATATTGAGCCTTTTGAGGATCTCCCGAAAACCTTTCAGGAGTTGCCAATGGGATCAACGGAGATACCGAATGAATTACCTGAGCTACAGATTTTGGATCCACTGCAGCACCACTAGTGGCGGGTACCGCTGAACTCTGTACGGGATTCCCCATAGCTAACCCATCTACCTTTTGTGCTAACAACCTAGCCTCTTGACGGGACGCCACTAACTCTGACCTTAAACTTTGGTTTTCATCTCTGACGGCTCCCAAATCTCTCTGAATCCCTACTAAAATAGCGCCTAATTCCTTCAAGTCCATTCCCTCAGCCATACTGCCCGGGCGAAGGTAAAATACGTGGCCACTTCAAACTGTCAGGAATCCAGGTGCTCCAACGCTTCGCAGAGGCAGTACTGACGAATGTCCCGATCACCCTTCCACCGGTACCCTCGCTACAAGAGCAAGACCACCAGCAGCAGGGAAAGGGGAAGTGGACAGAGAAGAGAATACCTGTACTTCGACTGGCACCCTACTTCCAGCGACTGCTATTCATCTTGCCGCCATTTCGATAGGTGCCTAATACACAGAAGGGGGAGAGAGAGAGAATATACCACAAACCTTCTCACACTGTGCTGACTATTCATAAATGATAAACAAACTTGTCCTACCAGTTTCTGCCCAGGTATTTGCCTCTCTTCTATATTTTGGAATGTTATCTGACTGAACTTCCTGCAGTGAAGACATATACAAACATTAGTATCTCTCCCCAGAATATTACTACACTGGCACACACTCTCACTGTGAACCCAAATTGTACCTGTGAAGTTCTTCGTCAGACTTTGTCTTGGGGTTCTGTGCAGAGATATCTTCGGGTCAGAAGTGCAAGCAAAAGTTCACGAATTCCATGAAGCACGCAAAAAGGAAAAAGGAAGGCACAAAGGGGAGGAAAGGCAAGGAGAAACGCACGGGGGAATGAACTGCGGGGGAATGCGAGTGAAGCAATACAGTTTGGATATTGGTTGACTTGACGAGAAGATGAAACACCTTACTTGTAGAGTTCAAGTTTCTCTTCAGGCTGAATACTCAACTACGTCTTGTCATGGTTGAATCCTCGTTGACACTCGTCTTCTTCTGAAGAACCGCTGGACAGTGGATGACAGCTGTCACAGCTCTTAGACAGCGACGGGGAACTTCGTCTGACCAAGGTGCCTCTCTGAGCAATGAGAGCGCACGACAAGGATTTCTCTCACGAAAGTCTCTGGAAACTCTGATACTGTGATACTTAGAAAGTCTTTGATAATTGCTGTTTATCTCCCGTCATGAATAGTTGACGCGGAGCAGCAACAAGAACAAGCTTCTCGAACGGAATCTTCGTTGAAGTGCGCAGTTAGGAGCGCGCGCCTTCCCGAAGTCCACTAGAGGGCGCATCGATTGAATGCAGTAAATGGAACATTGAGCGGCCATCTTAGGGAGGGGAACTATATACAGTCTTAGCAGTTCTTTAGTTCAATGACTCGGATTACCTCTGGAATATCTCAGTCTGCCAGAGGGACAAGGAAACCACACATTAGCTCGTGCAGAGCGGGGCCAAGGCATGGAGCTAACCAACAGTCTTGGGGAAGCTACAGTGGCTACTCGGTGAATCCTGACAACAGCTCCTGTGGTGGCAAAAGCCCTCATTGCTGTTTTCTCAAGAGTGGGCTTTCCAAAGGAGGTTCTTTCAGACAGAGGTACTAACTTTATGTCTGGATACTTGAAAGCAATGTGGAAAGAGTGTGGAGTAAACTATAAGTTTACCACACCCTACCATCCACAATGCAATGGGCTTGTTGAAAGGTTCAACAAGACCCTAAAGGGAATGATAAAAGGTTTACCAGAGAAGCTTAGGCGGAAATGGGACATCCTTTTACCCTGCTTGCTCTTTGCTTACAGAGAGGTCCCACAGAAGGGGGTTGGCTACAGCCCTTTTGAACTTTTGTTTGGCCACCCTGTAAGAGGTCCATTGAGTTTGGTGAAGGAAGGATGGGAGTTACCTCTCAAAAAGCCTAAACTAGACATTGTGGACTATGTACTTGGTCTCCGCTCCAGGATGGCTGAATACATGGAGAGAGCATCCAAAAACCTTGAGGCAAGTCAAGAATTACAGAAAGCTTGGCATGACCAAAAGGCTGTTCTGGTTGAGTACCAGCCAGGGCAGAAGGTGTGGGTGTTGGACCCAGTGGGGCCAGCAGCTCTCCAGGACCAATGGACTGGACCCTACCCTATCATTGAAAAGAAGGGAGAAGTCACCTACTTGGTTGACTTTGGTACCCCTAGGAGCCCCCACAGGGTGCTCCATGTAAATCGTTTGAAAGCATTTGTTGACAGGGAGGACATGAGTCTCCTCATGGCCACAGATGGGGAACAGGAGGAAGAGAGTGACCCTCTCCCAGACCTGCTTTCCCAGAACCCTGATGATGGTTCAGTTGATGGAGTAGCCTTGGCAGGCAGCCTCACTGAGCAGCAACAGGTGGACTGCAGACAGGTGTTGCAGGCCCACAGACATTTGTTTTCACTCACACCCAGTCAGACTAACTGGTGCACCCATGAGGTGGACACTGGTGACCATCTGCCTGTGAAGAATAAGATCTACAGGCAACCTGACCATGTCAGGGATTGTATAAAGGCTGAGGTGCAAAAGATGTTGGAGCTTGGAGTGATAGAGCCATCAGAGAGCCCATGGGCTAGCCCAGTGGTCCTTGTGCCAAAACCTCATACCAAAGATGGGAAGAGAGAAATGAGGTTTTGTGTGGACTACAGAGGTCTCAATGCTGTCACTAGGACAGATGCTCATCCCATTCCAAGAGCAGATGAGCTCATTGATAAATTGGCTTCTGCCAAGTTTCTGAGCACATTTGATTTGACAGCTGGCTACTGGCAAATCAGACTAGCTGAAGAGTCAAAAGCCAAAACAGCATTCTCTACCCCTAGTGGACATTATCAGTTTGTGGTAATGCCCTTTGGTTTGAAGAATGCACCTGCCACCTTCTAAAGGTTGGTGAATCAAGTCCTTGCTGGGTTGGATGACTTTTGTGCAGCATATCTAGACGATATTGCTGTCTTTGGCTCCACCTGGGAGGATCACCTGATCCACCTGAAGAAGGTTCTGGAGGCCCTGCAAAAGGCAGGCCTGACTATCAAGGCTACTAAGTGCCAGATAGGGCAGAGCAAGGTTGTGTACTTGGGCCACCTAGTAGGTGGGGGTCAAGTTCAACCACTGGAGAGCAAGATCCAGACCATACAGGACTGGGCTCCTCCAACTACCCAGACACAAGTCAGAGCCTTCTTGGGCCTGACTGGGTATTACAGAAAATTTGTAAAGAACTATGGGTCCATTGTGACACCATTGAATGACTTGACATCCAAAAAGATGCCCAAAAAGGTTCAGTGGACAGTTAGCTGTCAAAAGGCATTTGATGACCTGAAGAAGGCCATGTGCTCTGCACCTATCCTGAAGAGTCCTGACTACTCCAAACAGTTCATTGTACAGACAGATGCTTCTGAGTTGGGGGTGGGAGCTGTGCTTTCACAACTTAATCAAGATGGTCAAGACCAGCCCATTGCTTTTATTAGCAGAAGGCTGACCCCCAGGGAGAAACGTTGGTCAGCTATTGAGAGGGAGGCCTTTGCTGTGGTTTGGGCCCTGAAGAAGTTGAGGCCATACTTGTTTGGTACTCACTTCCTAATTCAGACAGACCATAAGCCCCTCTTGTGGCTAAATCAGATGAAGGGTGAAAATCCCAAACTGCTCAGGTGGTCCATTTCCCTACAGGGGATGGACTTTACAGTGGAGCACCGCCCAGGGACTGACCATGGTAATGCAGATGGTCTCTCCAGGTACTTCCACTTAGAACATGAAGACTTATCTGGTCAAGGTTAAGTTTAATGTCCCTGCGTTTGGGGGGAGGGGTATGTAGGAGAGTAGGGTCTGCTATCCTATGGTCACCCCAATTTTTGCTTTTTTGCTTCACTGGTTTTCGACTTACTGAGGCTGTGGGCCTGCTAATCAGACCCCCAGCCTGCTGTTCTCTCTCTAAATTTATAATACATGTGCTATAGGTACATACCACAATTGGAAATGGACTCCTTGTCAGCCCCTGTACCATGCACTATAGGTGCTCAGGGCATAGGTGCCACCAAGGCCTACCAGGGGCTGAAGCATAGCTTTTGCCACCCCTGGCTGGTTCTTAAATTGACACAACTGGCTGATCACTCAGCTGGGGCAAGTGGGTGTAATCACCCCTTGCTTAGATATAGTATACCTATATCTAAACCTATATCTGGACACATATATAGCCTGTAAGCCACTCCTATGGAAGGCCTCATCAATCCTGGAGGCAGAGTGCGTGGTTTTATGTGAGATGGTGCTCTGGCATGAGCTGAGCCTGTCTGCAGCTGTCGGGAACAACTCCCTAAGCTGATCCGGGATAATGCCATACCATATACTCTTAAGCGCCTTATAATCCTCGCGGTTATATAGCAACTTTGGTTTGGCTTTATCAAAACATGTCGTGTAAGGTGTCATACGAATTGGAATACTACCCCCTCGCCAGTTCTGGCGACGGGGGTAGCATTCCACCCTTCTAGAGGGAGAAGACATGTTACTTTACTGAAACGCGGTTGATTTAAAATGAGCCTCAGATCCACAAAATGGATGCCCCTGCCACAGACACGGGTCTGGCCTCCGGCTGCTGACCGAAACCCAGCAGAGGAGGCCTGGACAAAGAGTTTCCTGTCACAGGGCGGTGTCAAACCACCCCAGACAGGAGATAGTGGATTGGAGTAGGGAGGTTTCAAAGAAACCACACACTGCCTGGGGAGCACAAGGCTGCCCCTTGCATAATCCGGCCAAACCGGTTCTGGGGCCTCCCAGCCCCTGTCCCAGCGCGGCCAGGATCAAAGGAGAGGGGTGTAACCACCCCCTTCCTGGGTCCCACCCATAGGAGGGGACCTAGCAGGATGTCCAACCCCCCAGATTCGAATAAGAGGGGGAGCAGTCCCAATGCAACTCAGATCATCCTGAAGAAACATAAGAAACGAATTCTGGACCATTCGACTTTCTACACGACGTGAGAAGACTGAAGAATCTCCCTTGTGGTCAAGGAGTGACCACCCTGTGCAAACAGGCACCATCCAGCCCTCGACCCTTGCTTTGTTGCAGTTCCCGCCGGAACTCGAGCGACAGAGATCGACGAGATCAAGCTTGCCTGCCTTCTACCTGCCTGATCCACAGTCCCTGCAGAGCTGAGACCCGTGGAGGCGACCGGAAGCGTGGGGCACGCCATCTTGAAAAGGCCACGAGACGCTGACCGTGCAGCCCACGAGTGATCCTCGAAGCTGTGCACCGGGGTTTGAGAAGCCCCAGCCCCGAGCTCCACTTGCACCAAAGCTCACCCCTCCACACTCGACGAGTGCTGCGTGGGGCCCTTCTGCTTGTGTGCGCTCGACGCGTTGGCCCGGTCACTTGCCAGCTGGCTTGTGGCCCCTGTGCCGACGAAACTTGAAATACGACTCGCTTTTCTGGTTGCTCCAGATCTGCACCAGCTCCTGTGAAAAGGAGCCCCCACTCTGACCCTCCTGGTTCGAGTGATAAGCAATCTCCCGGTTCCGCGTGGATTGCTTTTGCCAAGTGCTGTTTGCTGCAATCTTGAAGCCGACGGTGCTGACGGCGAGAGCCTATGTGGGACAGATCGTGACCTGCTCCTGGACGTCGCAGATGCCCCAGAGCCCACGTGACAGCGGAGAGAAGCCTATCGACAACTGCCTGATTGCGCCCGACATTGCCTGGTTCCGTCCTGGTTCCACTCTGGTCACTGCTGAGTGACCCAGACTCTGTCCCCTCTGCTTTCAGGTACTTTTCTACTTCGATCCACCCTTGGATCGCACCGGACACTTCTGCTTCACATCGCCTGCAGCTGCAACAGCTTCAAGCACCAAGAACCTGCGTGTCAGAACCCGACGCCACTTCGACCCTGTGCACCCACGGCCTGTGGGTGAGGTAACATTGCAACGCTGGTGTCTATACACTGGTACACACCTCTAGGGTTTGTGTCTAAAGTTTTGTGTTCCTAGGTTCAGCGGAAGTATCTTTTAATTCACTTTAACTGACTTTTACGCACCATTGACAGTGCATTGGTGCGCGCCGCACTTTCCGTGCTGCACCCGTCTCCTGTGGGCTACTCCCGACTTCAGCATTGCTAGTCCTGACTGCTCCCAGCGAATCTCTAGGCCCTAGGCCTAACAACTGTTCGATAAGTGTTCTTTATACCATTTTTTTAGTATATGGTCTGAGTGGCCACCCGCCCTCATCCATAATTGTGCAACTTTATATGTTTTACTGTGCTTTTGATTTAACGCTTGTGCCCCTTTCCTCATAAAGAGTACTGGGGAGTAATTTAGAAATAAATACATATATTTTTATAATATATACTTGTGTGGTGTCCTTTCATTTGATTACAGGATTGTATGTGGTAAAACAGCTCGCTTAACACGACCTCTTAAGTTAAGCCTTTAAGGCTGCTTAGTCCATGCTACCACTAGGATAGCTTGTCTAACAAGGTTGACTTACAACCAGGCATCTTTGGGGTTTGTTTGGACTGATACCAAGTGGTTCCAGAATTGGAAACACTACATATCAGGCCAACTTCTCACAACCCACATGACAACACATGACAACACATAACACATGACACATGACACCACATGACACCACATGACACCACATGACACATGACACCACATGACACATGATAACACATGACACCACATGACTACATGACACCACATGACCCACATGACCCACATGACACATGATGACACATGACAACACATGACACCACATGACCCACATGACATGATGACGCATGACAACACATGACACCACATGACCCACATGATGACACAGGACACCACATGAGGACACATGAGGACACATGATGACACATGATGACACATGACAACACATGACCCACATGACCCACATGACAAATGATGACACATAACAACACATAACAACACATGACACCACATGACACCACATGACCCACATGACAAATGATGACACATGACACCACATGATCTACATGACACATGATGATGCATGACAACACATGACACCACATGACCCATATGAAACCATATGACACATGAAACCACATGACGACACATGACAACACATGACAACACATGATGATACATGATGACACATGACACCACATGACACATGATGACACATGACACCACATGACACATGATGACACATGATGACACATGATGACACATTACACCACATGACACCACATGACGACACATGACACCACATGACACCACATGACACCACATGTAAATGTAATGTAAATGTAAATGTAAGGTCCATTTATACCGCGCTAGCAATCGCTCCAGGGAGCATCTCGGCGCCATTAAAGGGTCAACCAGGTGAAAAAAGTTGCCTTACTGCTTAAGGAGACTGAGACCGGAGTCATACTAGTGCTCTGGCCATTGAGTCTGGAAGGTTGTAAATCCAGGTTTTCAGTTGTTTACGGAAATCAGATTCCTTGTCCAGGGCTCTTAATGGGGTGGGGAGCGCATTCCATGCCTTGGCACCCAATACCGCTAAGGATTTTCCCCCGCGGGTCTTGAGTCTGAAACCTGAAATGGTCAAGAGATTAGCATTTGAAGACCGTAGAGTGCGGTTTGGACAGTATTTGACAAATTTTTTTCTCAGGTACATTGGGCCTGAATTATGCACCGCGCGAAAGGTGATTGTCAATACTTTGTGGAGGACCCTTTTGGTTATCGGCAGCCAATGTAGTACATTGAGGGCTTTAGTTGCTGAAGATTTTCTTGGCCATTTCAGAACAAGCCTTGCCGCCGCATGCTGTACCATCTGGAGTTTATGGGTAACCACCTTATTGGTACCAGCATACAGGCTGTTGCAGTAGTCAATGCGGGATGTGACTAATGCAATCGTGACAGTTTTCCTAGCTTCGAGGGGCAGTAGGTCAAAGAACTTTCTGAGCATTTTTATTACCCCGAAGCAGGTGCCTGCCACTTTTGCCGCCTGATGTTTGAAAGATAAGTCGGCGTCAAACTGTACCCCAAGGTTATGAGCCGAGGAGGTAGTGTGAGGTGGTATTTCAGCATTCTCGGGCCACCACAGTCTGGGGATGAATTCGTTATTTGGGCCTATGGGCATGATCTCAGTCTTGCCTGTGTTACATTTTAAGTGGTTTTTCCGCATCCACTCAAAGGTGGCCGTCAGGCAACACTTAAGTTTTTCTTCCCAGACCTGGTTTTCTTTGTCCATGACCAGGATCAGTTGAGTATCGTCGGCATATGCTATTACATCTATGCCGTAGGACAATATCAGCTGTATCAGGGGTGCAGTATAGACATTAAACAATGTCGGGCTCAGACTAGAACCTTGAGGTACTCCCGTTACTAGTGGCTTCTCACTGGAACGATAATCCCCCAAGGTCACCACTTGTCGCCTGTCACTAAGAAAGTTTCTTATCCACTCGAAGGCAATACCTTTGATGCCAGATGTTATTAGCCAGTCTATTAAGATAGCATGTGAGACCGTGTCGAAGGCCGCCGACAGATCTAATAGTATCAGGACGGCCTTCTTGCCTTGGTCTAAAGCTGAGCGGATGGTTTCAGTGGTGAACAGGAGAGCCGATTCGGTGGAATGCTGAGTCCTAAAGCCAGCTTGATTAGGGTGCCATGCCTCATTCTCTTCCAAGAAGTGTGTCAGCTGTTTGTTCACTGTGGACTCAGTGATTTTGCACAATGCTGGGAGTAGTGAAATCGGACGTAGATTAGATAGTGTGGTGGGATCGGGGAGTTGTTTTTTTTGTAGGGGTTTTACAGCTACCAATTTCCACTCAGGGGGGACGTAAGCAGTGGACAGAGAGTTGTTGACGATAGTGTTTATGTCCGAGTTAACAATATCAGCAATAAGATGAAGGAGTCCTATAGGGCATGGGTCGAACGGTGATCCTGACTTAGTAGCTAGGATAGCCCGTTTTGACTCCTCCAGGCTGATTGTACGGAAAGCCGTAAGCTGAGGGACCTCCTGCCTAATATTTTTGTCCTCATGAATGTGTTCGAGGGTGGGAACCTCAAAGTCCTTCGTCAGACCCTTAACCTTTCCCTCAAAGAAGTCTGCGATGGAATCACAAAGTGATTGTGAAGGAGGGATGTCCTGCAAGAGACATTTAGGTTTACTGAAGTCTTTAACGATATTAAAGATTGTTTTCTGTTTACTATTAGCTGTTGCTATAGCTGATGTATAGTACTTTGTTTTGGCTTGTTTGATTAGTGCGTGGTATGCTTTCTTGGTCTTTTTATATTTACAGCGTTCTGTGCTTAGGTAGTTTTTCCGCCAGCTACGTTCGGCCCGTCTAAGTTCACCCTGTTTATTTTTGAGCTCTAGATCAAACCAGGGGGCGGATCTCTTTTTATTTCCGGGTTTACGCTTGCGTCTACCCTGTCCAGTCATGTTTTTTAGTTCCGTCATCCATTCCCTAAAGGTGTTTAAATTTGGGGGTCCTATTGACTTAGGTTTGCACTCTGTGGCTATAGATATTAATTCGGGGTGCTTCATGGTGGCTTTCCAGTCCTCTTGTGTGGGCTGATTATTTTTACCAATATGCTTATTGTTGGCATTCGATTCTGGTATGATTGAGAAAGATATCAGTACGTGGTCAGTCCATGTTTGGGGTTTCAGCAGACCTATTGATAAGGTATCTGAGTTGGTGGCAATACAATCGATCGTGTGTCCCGCCTCATGGGTGGCTGGGGTATCACATATTTTAAGGCCCAGCACTTCCATGGTTTCCCTAAAGGAGGCAGTGGATGCCTCAGTTATGGACTCCAGATGAATGTTCACATCCCCCAGCAGGGTAAAGTTTGAGTATCTGAGTATCAATGGACTTAACGCTTCTCCCAGGCTTCCCACATGACCCATATGACACATGATGACACATGACACCACATTAAACATTAAACCACATGACACCACATGACGACACATGACGACACATGACAACACATGACGACACATGACACATGATGACACATGACACCACATGACACATGATGACACATGACACCACATGACAACACATGACGACACATGACACCACATGACACCACATGACACATGACGACAAATGACACATGATGACACGACACCACATGACACCACAAGATACCACATGACACATGACACCACATGACACCACATGAGACCACATGACACATGATGACACATGACGACACATGACACCACATGATGACACATGATGACACATGATGACACATGACGACACATGACACCACATGACACCACATGACACCACATGATGACACATGATGACACATGACGACACATGACACACGATGACACATGACACCACATGATACCACATGACACCACATGGCACCACATGATGACACATGATGACACATGACAACACATGACAACAAATGACACACGATGACACATGAAACCACATGACACCACATGATACCACATGACACCACATGACACATGATGACACATGATGACACATGATGACACATGACACCTCATGACCCACATGACACATGATGACACATGATGACACATGACACCACATGACACACATGACCCACAAGACACATGATGACACATGACAACACATGACACATGGTGACACATGACACCACATGATGCATGACAACACACGATGACACATGACGACACATGATGACACATGACACCACATGACAAATGACACCACATGACGATACATGATGATACTTGACGACACATGACAACACATGACGACACATGACACATGATGACACATGATACCGCATGACACATAATGACACATGATGACACATGATGACACATGACACCACATGACGACACATGACGACACATGACAACACATGACACCACATGACACCACATGACACATGATGACACATGACGACAAATGACACATGACACAACACCACATGACACCACAAGATACCACATGACACATGATAACACATGCCACCACATGACACCACATGACACATGACACCACATGACACCACATGACACATGATGACACATGACGACACATGACACCACATGACACCACATGACACCACATGACACCACATGACACCACATGATGACATATGATGACACATGACGACACATGACACATGATGACACATGACACCACATGACAAATGACACCACATGACGACACATGATGATACATGATGACACATGATGACACATGACAACACATGACACATGATGACACATGACACCACATGACACATGACAACACATTACGACACATGACAACACATGATGACACGTGACACCACATGACACATGATGACACATGATGACAAATGACACATGACGACACAACACCACATGACACCACAAGATACCACATGACACATGATAACACATGACACCACATGACACCACATGACACATGACACCACATGACACCACATGACAAGACATGACACATGATGACACACGATGACACATGAAACCACATGACACCACATGATACCACATGACACCACATGACACATGATGACACATGATGACACATGATGACACATGACACCTCATGACCCACATGACACATGATGACACATGATGACACATGACACCACATGACACACATGACCCACAAGACACATGATGACACATGACAACACATGGTGACACATGACACCACATGATGCATGACAACACACGATGACACATGACGACACATGATGACACATGACACCACATGACAAATGACACCACATGACGATACATGATGATACTTGACGACACATGACAACACATGACGACACATGACACATGATGACACATGATACCGCATGACACATAATGACACATGATGACACATGATGACACATGACACCACATGACGACACATGACGACACATGACAACACATGACACCACATGACACCACATGACACATGATGACACATGACGACAAATGACACATGACACAACACCACATGACACCACAAGATACCACATGACACATGATAACACATGCCACCACATGACACCACATGACACATGACACCACATGACACCACATGACACATGATGACACATGACGACACATGACACCACATGACACCACATGACACCACATGACACCACATGACACCACATGATGACATATGATGACACATGACGACACATGACACATGATGACACATGACACCACATGACAAATGACACCACATGACGACACATGATGATACATGATGACACATGATGACTGTGAGAAGTTGGCCTGATAGGTAGTGTTTCCAATTCTGGAACCACTGGTTATCAGTCCAAACAAACCCCAAAGATGTCAGGTTGTAAGTCAACCTTGTAGACAAGCTATCCTAGTGGTAGCATGGACTAAGCAGCCTTAAAGGCTTAACTTAAGAGGTCGTGTTAAGCGAGCTTGTTTTACCACATACAATCCTGTAATCAAATGAAAGGACACCACACAAGTATATATTATAAAAATATATGTATTTATTACTAAATTACTCCCCAGTACTCTTTATGAGGAAAGGGGCACAAGCGTTAAATCAAAAGCACTGTTACACATAGAAAGTTGCACGTTTATGGATGAGGGCGGGTGGCCACTCAGACCATATATCAAAAAAGTGGTATAAGTAACACTTTACGAACAATGGTTAGGCCTAGGGCCTAGAGATTCGCTGGGAGCAGTCAGGACAAACAATTAAGAAGTCGGGAGTAGCCCACAGGAGACGGGTGCAGAACGGAAAGTGCGGCGCGCACCAATGCACTGTCAATGGTGCGTAAAAGTCAGTTAAAGTAAATAAAAAGATACTTCCGCTGAACCTAGGAACACAAAACTTTAGACACAGACCCTAGAGGTGTGTACCAGTGTAAAGACACCGGCGTTGCAAAGTTACCTCACCCACAGGCCGTGGGTGCACAGGGTCGAAGTGGCGTCGGGTTCTGTCACGCAGGTTCTGGGTGCTTGGAGCTGTTGCAGCTGCAGGCGCTGTGAAGCAGAAGTGTCCGGTGCGATCCAAGGGTGGATCGATGTAGAAAAGTACCTGAAAGCAGAGGGGACAGAGTCTGGGTCACTCAGCAGTGACCAGGGTGGAACCAGGACGGAACCAGGCAATGTTGGGCGCAATCAGGCGGTTGTCGATAGGCTTCTCTCCGCTGTCACGTGGGCTCTGGGGCATCTGCGACGTCCAGGAGCAGGTCACGATCTGTCCCACGTAGGCTCTCGCCGTCAGCACCGTCGGCTTGAAGATTGTAGCAAACAGCACTTGGCAAAAGCAATCCACGCGGAACCAGGAGATTGCTTATCACTCGAACCAGGAGGGTCAGAGTGGGTGCTCCTTTTCACAGGAGCTGGTGCAGATCTGGAGCAACCAGAAAAGCAAGTCGGATTTCAAAGTTCGTCGGCACAGGGGCCACAAGCCAGCTGGCAAGTGACCGGGCCAACGCGTCGAGCGCACACAAGCAGAAGGGCCCCACGCAGCACTCAGCGAGTGTGGAGGGGTGAGCTTTGGTGCAAGTGGAGCTCGGGGCTGGGGCTTCTCAAACCCCGGTGTACAGCTTCGAGGGTCACTCGTGGGCCGCACGGTCAGCGTCTCGTGGCCTTTTCAAGATGGCGTGCCCCACGCTTCCGGTCGCCTCCACGGGTCTCAGCTCTGCAGGGACTGTGGATCGGGCAGGTAGAAGGCAGGCAAGCTTGATCTCGTCGATCTCTGTCGCTCGAGTTCCGGCGGGAACTGCAACAAAGCAAGGGTCGAGGGCTGGATGGTGCCTGTTTGCACAGGGTGGTCACTCCTTGACCACAAGGGAGATTCTTCAGTCTTCTCACGTCGTGTAGAAAGTCGAAGGGTCCAGATTTCGTTTCTTATGTTTCTTCAGGATGATCTGAGGTCCGTTGGGACTGCTCCCCCTCTTATTCGAATCCAGGGGGTTGGACATCCTGCTAGGTCCCCTCCTATGGGTGGGACCCAGGAGGGGGGTGGTTACACCCCTCTCCTTTGATCCTGGCCGCGCTGGGACAGGGGCTGGGAGGCCCCAGAACCGGTTTGGCCGGATCCTGCAAGGGGCAGCCTTGTGCTCCCCAGGCAGTGTCTGGTTTCATTGAAACCTCCCTACTCCAATCCACTATCTCCTGTCTGGGGTGGTTTGACACCGCCCTGTGACAGGAAACTCTTTGTCCAGGCCTCCTCTGCCGGGTTTCGGTCAGCAGCAGGAGGTCAGACCCGTGTCTGTGGCAGGGGCATCCATTTTGTGGATCTGAGGCTCATTTTAAATCAACCGCGTTTCAGTAAAGTAACATGTCTTCTCCCTCTAGAAGGGTGGAATGCTATCCCCGTCGCCAGAACTGGCGAGGGGATAGTATTCCAATTCGTATGACACCTTACACGACATGTTTTGATAAAGCCAAACCAAAGTTGCTATATAACCGCGAGGATTATAATGCGCTTAAGAGTATATGGTATGGCATTATCCCGGATCAGCTTAGGGAGTTGTTCCCGACAGCTGCAGACAGGCTCAGCTCATGCCAGAGCACCATCTCACATAAAACCACGCACTCTGCCTCCAGGATTGATGAGGCCTTCCATAGGAGTGGCTTACAGGCTATATATGTGTCCAGATATAGGTTTAGATATAGGTATACTATATCTAAGCAAGGGGTGATTACACCCACTTGCCCCAGCTGAGTGATCAGCCAGTTGTGTCAATTTAAGAACCAGCCAGGGGTGGCAAAAGCTATGCTTCAGCCCCTGGTAGGCCTTGGTGGCACCTATGCCCTGGGCACCTATAGTGCATGGTACAGGGGCTGACAAGGAGTCCATTTCCAATTGTGGTATGTACCTATAGCACATGTATTACAAATTTAGAGAGAGAACAGCAGGCTGGGGGTCTGATTAGCAGGCCCACAGCCTCAGTAAGTCGTAAACCAGTGAAGCAAAAAGCAAAAATTGGGGTGACCATAGGATAGCAGACCCTACTCTCCTACATAACCCCCCCCCAAATGCAGGGACATTAAACTTAACCTTGACCAGATAAGTCTTCATGTTCTAAGTGGAAGTACCTGGAGAGACCATCTGCATTACCATGGTCAGTCCCTGGGCGGTGCTCCACTGTAAAGTCCATCCCCTGTAGGGAAATGGACCACCTGAGCAGTTTGGGATTTTCACCCTTCATCTGATTTAGCCACAAGAGGGGCTTATGGTCTGTCTGAATTAGGAAGTGAGTACCAAACAAGTATGGCCTCAACTTCTTCAGGGCCCAAACCACAGCAAAGGCCTCCCTCTCAATAGCTGACCAACGTTTCTCCCTGGGGGTCAGCCTTCTGCTAATAAAAGCAATGGGCTGGTCTTGACCATCTTGATTAAGTTGTGAAAGCACAGCTCCCACCCCCAACTCAGAAGCATCTGTCTGTACAATGAACTGTTTGGAGTAGTCAGGACTCTTCAGGATAGGTGCAGAGCACATGGCCTTCTTCAGGTCATCAAATGCCTTTTGACAGCTAACTGTCCACTGAACCTTTTTGGGCATCTTCTTGGATGTCAAGTCATTCAATGGTGTCACAATGGACCCATAGTTCTTTACAAATTTTCTGTAATACCCAGTCAGGCCCAAGAAGGCTCTGACTTGTGTCTGGGTAGTTGGAGGAGTCCAGTCCTGTATGGTCTGGATCTTGCTCTCCAGTGGTTGAACTTGACCCCCACCTACTAGGTGGCCCAAGTACACAACCTTGCTCTGCCCTATCTGGCACTTAGTAGCCTTGATAGTCAGGCCTGCCTTTTGCAGGGCCTCCAGAACCTTCTTCAGGTGGATCAGGTGATCCTCCCAGGTGGAGCTAAAGACAGCAATATCATCTAGATATGCTGCGCAAAAGTCATCCAACCCAGCAAGGACTTGGTTCACCAACCTTTGGAAAGTGGCAGGTGCATTCTTCAAACCAAAGGGCATTACCACAAACTGATAATGCCCACTAGGGGTAGAGAATGCTGTTTTGGCTTTTGACTCTTCAGCTAGTCTGATTTGCCAGTAGCCAGCTGTCAAATCAAATGTGCTCAGAAACTTGGCAGAAGCCAATTTATCAATGAGCTCATCTGCTCTTGGAATGGGATGAGCATCTGTCCTAGTGACAGCATTGAGACCTCTGTAGTCCACACAAAACCTCATTTCTCTCTTCCCATCTTTGGTATGAGGTTTTGGCACAAGGACCACTGGGCTAGCCCATGGGCTCTCTGATGGCTCAATCACTCCAAGCTCCAACATCTTTTGCACCTCAGCCTTTATACAATCCCTGACATGGTCAGGTTGCCTGTAGATTTTATTCTTCACAGGCAGATTGTCACCAGTATCCACCTCATGGGTGCACCAGTTAGTCTGACTGGGTGTGAGTGAAAACAATTGTCTGTGGGCCTGCAACACCTGTCTGCAGTCCACCTGTTGCTGCTCAGTGAGGCTGCCTGCCAAGGCTACTCCATCAACTGAACCATCATCAGGGTTCTGGGAAAGCAGGTCTGGGAGAGGGTCACTCTCTTCCTCCTGTTCCCCATCTGTGGCCATGAGGAGACTCATGTCCTCCCTGTCAACAAATGCTTTCAAACGATTGACATGGAGCACCCTGTGGGGGCTCCTAGGGGTGCCAAAGTCAACCAGGTAGGTGACTTCTCCCTTCTTTTCAATGATAGGGTAGGGTCCAGTCCATTGGTCCTGGAGAGCTGCTGGCCCCACTGGGTCCAACACCCACACCTTCTGCCCTGGCTGGTACTCAACCAGAACAGCCTTTTGGTCATGCCAGGCTTTCTGTAATTCCTGACTGGCCTCAAGGTTTTTGGATGCTCTCTCCATGTATTCAGCCATCCTGGAGCGGAGACCAAGTACATAATCCACAATGTCTAGTTTAGGCTTTTTGAGAGGTAACTCCCATCCTTCCTTCACCAAACTCAGTGGACCTCTTACAGGGTGGCCAAACAAAAGTTCAAAAGGGCTGTAGCCAACCCCCTTCTGTGGGACCTCTCTGTAAGCAAAGAGCAAGCAGGGTAAAAGGATGTCCCATTTCCGCCTAAGCTTCTCTGGTAAACCTTTTATCATTCCCTTTAGGGTCTTGTTGAACCTTTCCACAAGCCCATTGCACTGTGGATGGTAGGGTGTGGTAAACTTATAGTTTACTCCACACTCTTTCCACATTGCTTTTAAGTATCCAGACATGAAGTTAGTACCTCTGTCTGAAAGAACCTCCTTTGGAAAGCCCACTCTTGAGAAAACTGCAATGAGGGCTTTTGCCACCACAGGAGCTGTGGTGGTCCTCAGGGGAATTGCTTCTGGGTACCTGGTGGCATGATCCACTACCACCAGTATAAATCTGTGCCCAGATGCTGTTTGAGGATCCATGGGACCCACAATGTCTATTCCAACTCTTTCAAAGGGTACCCCCACCACAGGTAGTGGTATCAGGGGGGACTTTGTTGTGCCACCTGACTTACCACTGGCTTGGCAAGTGACACAGGAGCGACAAAACTCCTTGACATTTTCTGACATGTGAGGCCAGTGAAAGTGTGGAACAAGCCTGTCCCAAGTCTTATTCTGGCCTAAGTGTCCTGCAAGGGGAATATCATGGGCCAAGGTAAGAAGGAAGCCCCTAAACTTCAAAGGTATAACCAACCTCCTGGTTGTGCCAGGCTTGGGGTCTCTAGCCTCTGAATAAAGGAGTCCTTCATCCCAATACACTTTATGGGTACCTTGAGCATTCCCTGCAGCCTCAGCAGCAGCTTGCTGTCTGAGGGGTTCAAGTGAAGGGCAATCTAATTGGGCCTGCCCCAGGTCTGCCCTTGAGGGTCCCCCTGTCCCCAGAAACTCAACCTGATCAGGTTCAAGCTCCTCAGAGACAGTCTCCTCTTGGACTGCAGAATCAGTTTCCTGTGAAACTTGATCCTCAACCTGGGGCAAGTGGGAAGGCACAGCCTTAACCCTCTTGCTCCTTCTCTTGGGTTGTGGTTGGTCTATTGTTTCAAGATCCACCACTGGTTCAGGAAGGCACTTCTTAGCCTGAGACCTTGTCACTGCAAGGACATGAGCTGAAATCCCTAGCATTTCTGCATGAGTCCTGTACTCCACTTCTGACCAAACTGAGCTTTCAAGATCATTGCCTAACAGACAGTCTACTGGGAGGTCTGCACTCACAACAACTTTCTTTAGGCCATCTACCCCTCCCCAGGAGAAGTTCACAACAGCCACACTATGGGAAGTAGTGGAGTTGCTTGCATTGGTCACTAGGTAACTTTCACCTAGTACAATTTGTCCAGGGTCCACAAAGCCAGGTGCCACCATTGTGACACTGGCACAAGTGTCCCTGTAGGCCTGAGCCAGTTTCTCATTAATTAAGGGAGTCTGCCTATATTTGCCCAGGTTACTGGGGCTTACTGCAGTGGGCAAAGATATGTCCACATCATATAGGAGAACTGCCTGTGTGGGGATTCTGACTAGGCCAGATTCCACCTCAGTACCCAGGGTCAACCCTACTAAACCCTTTGGCTGTGTACCACCACTGCTGACTGTACTAGGGGGTGCAGTTGCTTTAGGAGCTGCAGTGGTGGGGACTGGATTTTTCTTAGTGCATTCACTGCCCCAGTGTGAAACTGATTTGCAGGTATTACACCAAGGTTTCTTTGGGCCATCGTTCTTCTTTTTCTTGTTTCCATTTTGGGAACCCCCCTCCTTATTGCTAGTTTGGGGGCCTGAAGACTTCTGGTCCTTTTCTTTATCTTTCTGATTCCCACCCTTCTGGTCTGTTTTCTTCTGGTCACCTTGGTTCTGGTTTTTTCTGCTTAATCCTTGTTCTGACCCATTTGTCTGCCTTCTTTCCCAATTCTTGGGGAGAGGTCAAATCAGAGTCAACAAGGTATTGATGCAACAGCTGGTTCTGACAGTTATTAAGGATCTGTTCTCTCATCATAAGATTGTACAATCCTGTATAGTCTGAAACTTTACTTCCCTGCAGCCAACCCTCCAGAGCCTTAGTGGCACAATCTACAAAATCAGTCCAGTCCTGAGTCTGTGCTTTTTGGGTATCTCTGAACAACAACCTGTATTGCTCAGTGGTTAGGCCAAACCCTTCAATAAGAGCACTCTTCAGAACAGAGTAGTTTTTGGCATCCTCAGGTCTAACAGTGAGGAGCCTGTCCCTCCCTTTCTCAGAAAAGGAGTACCATAAAATTGCTGCCCACTGATCCTCAGGGACCTGCTGTACCATGCAGGCCCTCTCAAGAGCAGTCATCCATTTGTGGATATCATCCCCTTCCTTGTAGGGGGGCACAATTTTTGTCAGGTTTCTATTGTCATAGGCCCTGTCTTTTTCTTTAGGAACTTTGCTGCCACCAGTGGCATCTAAGCCACACAATTTTTTCTCTCTTGCTAAAGCAAGTTTAGCTTGAGCCAAGGCTACCTCTTCCCTTTCTATTTGGAGTTGGACAGCCCTCATCCTGGCCCTATGCTCTTTTCTCTGGGAGGAAGTCATTCCTCTTTGAGATTCTCTTGAGGCACTAGAAAGGTGAGAATCCCTTGACAGAGATCTCTCCCTTCTATTACCTGGGAGAATTTGGTTATGAGATCTGGAGTGGTGCTGGCCCCCTCCATTCCCATGTAGGTCCAAGTTGGCCTGGTTAAGCCGGGCAACCTGTACCTGGTTTCCCACCTGATCCTGATCTTCAGGCTCTTCTACATCAGAGCCTTCCTCTTCTTCTTCCTCCTCCACTACATCATCTTGAAGATCCTCATTCTCAGGGGAGTTTATCCCTTCCTCTGTTTCTAAGGGAGTCTGACTCACCTTGTCTAGGTCATCCTTTTCTAGGAGAGCTATTAGGGAAGGAATGGTAGGGCCTCTGCCCTTTTTTAGCCCCCTGGCTGTGCACAAGGCACTCAGGTCTTTGTGGCTAAGGTTGTCATATCTGGATGTTGTCCCTATAGGATCAACTATTACAGGAGCAGAGCCTGAGGCTCTTTCTGTATCAGACATGACTGCTAGTGAGGTGTAAGTGGTGCACTTACCTACACTAAGTGGTTTCCTACTGTACCTTGCTAGTGAGTTGTAGTCAGGGTGTGCTAATCCCTTTAATCTACAACTACTAAGTTCAGTAGAACTTAATATGCTAAGCTTTTGATTTATATGTACCTAGAGGTACTTGATGTGATCTTTCAATTTGATAAAGATTGCAATGGTAAAACAAACAGCAAGCTCAAATCCGCACCGCTGCACACCAATGTGAGAAGTTGGCCTGATAGGTAGTGTTTCCAATTCTGGAACCACTGGTTATCAGTCCAAACAAACCCCAAAGATGTCAGGTTGTAAGTCAACCTTGTAGACAAGCTATCCTAGTGGTAGCATGGACTAAGCAGCCTTAAAGGCTTAACTTAAGAGGTCGTGTTAAGCGAGCTTGTTTTACCACATACAATCCTGTAATCAAATGAAAGGACACCACACAAGTATATATTATAAAAATATATGTATTTATTACTAAATTACTCCCCAGTACTCTTTATGAGGAAAGGGGCACAAGCGTTAAATCAAAAGCACTGTTACACATAGAAAGTTGCACGTTTATGGATGAGGGCGGGTGGCCACTCAGACCATATATCAAAAAAGTGGTATAAGTAACACTTTACGAACAATGGTTAGGCCTAGGGCCTAGAGATTCGCTGGGAGCAGTCAGGACAAACAATTAAGAAGTCGGGAGTAGCCCACAGGAGACGGGTGCAGCACGGAAAGTGCGGCGCGCACCAATGCACTGTCAATGGTGCGTAAAAGTCAGTTAAAGTAAATAAAAAGATACTTCCGCTGAACCTAGGAACACAAAACTTTAGACACAGACCCTAGAGGTGTGTACCAGTGTAAAGACACCGGCGTTGCAAAGTTACCTCACCCACAGGCCGTGGGTGCACAGGGTCGAAGTGGCGTCGGGTTCTGTCACGCAGGTTCTGGGTGCTTGGAGCTGTTGCAGCTGCAGGCGCTGTGAAGCAGAAGTGTCCGGTGCGATCCAAGGGTGGATCGATGTAGAAAAGTACCTGAAAGCAGAGGGGACAGAGTCTGGGTCACTCAGCAGTGACCAGGGTGGAACCAGGACGGAACCAGGCAATGTCGGGCGCAATCAGGCGGTTGTCGATAGGCTTCTCTCCGCTGTCACGTGGGCTCTGGGGCATCTGCGACGTCCAGGAGCAGGTCACGATCTGTCCCACGTAGGCTCTCGCCGTCAGCACCGTCGGCTTGAAGATTGTAGCAAACAGCACTTGGCAAAAGCAATCCACGCGGAACCGGGAGATTGCTTATCACTCGAACCAGGAGGGTCAGAGTGGGTGCTCCTTTTCACAGGAGCTGGTGCAGATCTGGAGCAACCAGAAAAGCAAGTCGGATTTCAAAGTTCGTCGGCACAGGGGCCACAAGCCAGCTGGCAAGTGACCGGGCCAACGCGTCGAGCGCACACAAGCAGAAGGGCCCCACGCAGCACTCAGCGAGTGTGGAGGGGTGAGCTTTGGTGCAAGTGGAGCTCGGGGCTGGGGCTTCTCAAACCCCGGTGTACAGCTTCGAGGGTCACTCGTGGGCCGCACGGTCAGCGTCTCGTGGCCTTTTCAAGATGGCGTGCCCCACGCTTCCGGTCGCCTCCACGGGTCTCAGCTCTGCAGGGACTGTGGATCGGGCAGGTAGAAGGCAGGCAAGCTTGATCTCGTCGATCTCTGTCGCTCGAGTTCCGGCGGGAACTGCAACAAAGCAAGGGTCGAGGGCTGGATGGTGCCTGTTTGCACAGGGTGGTCACTCCTTGACCACAAGGGAGATTCTTCAGTCTTCTCACGTCGTGTAGAAAGTCGAAGGGTCCAGATTTCGTTTCTTATGTTTCTTCAGGATGATCTGAGGTCCGTTGGGACTGCTCCCCCTCTTATTCGAATCTAGGGGGTTGGACATCCTGCTAGGTCCCCTCCTATGGGTGGGACCCAGGAGGGGGGTGGTTACACCCCTCTCCTTTGATCCTGGCCGCGCTGGGACAGGGGCTGGGAGGCCCCAGAACCGGTTTGGCCGGATCCTGCAAGGGGCAGCCTTGTGCTCCCCAGGCAGTGTCTGGTTTCATTGAAACCTCCCTACTCCAATCCACTATCTCCTGTCTGGGGTGGTTTGACACCGCCCTGTGACAGGAAACTCTTTGTCCAGGCCTCCTCTGCCGGGTTTCGGTCAGCAGCAGGAGGTCAGACCCGTGTCTGTGGCAGGGGCATCCATTTTGTGGATCTGAGGCTCATTTTAAATCAACCGCGTTTCAGTAAAGTAACATGTCTTCTCCCTCTAGAAGGGTGGAATGCTATCCCCGTCGCCAGAACTGGCGAGGGGATAGTATTCCAATTCGTATGACACCTTACACGACATGTTTTGATAAAGCCAAACCAAAGTTGCTATATAACCGCGAGGATTATAATGCGCTTAAGAGTATATGGTATGGCATTATCCCGGATCAGCTTAGGGAGTTGTTCCCGACAGCTGCAGACAGGCTCAGCTCATGCCAGAGCACCATCTCACATAAAACCACGCACTCTGCCTCCAGGATTGATGAGGCCTTCCATAGGAGTGGCTTACAGGCTATATATGTGTCCAGATATAGGTTTAGATATAGGTATACTATATCTAAGCAAGGGGTGATTACACCCACTTGCCCCAGCTGAGTGATCAGCCAGTTGTGTCAATTTAAGAACCAGCCAGGGGTGGCAAAAGCTATGCTTCAGCCCCTGGTAGGCCTTGGTGGCACCTATGCCCTGGGCACCTATAGTGCATGGTACAGGGGCTGACAAGGAGTCCATTTCCAATTGTGGTATGTACCTATAGCACATGTATTACAAATTTAGAGAGAGAACAGCAGGCTGGGGGTCTGATTAGCAGGCCCACAGCCTCAGTAAGTCGTAAACCAGTGAAGCAAAAAGCAAAAATTGGGGTGACCATAGGATAGCAGACCCTACTCTCCTACAATGACACATGACAACACATGACACATGATGACACATGACACCACATGACACATGACAACACATTACGACACATGACAACACATGATGACACGTGACACCACATGACACATGATGACACATGATGACAAATGACACATGACGACACACCACATGACACCACAAGATACCACATGACACATGATAACACATGACACCACATGACACCACATGACACATGACACCACATGACACCACATGACAAGACATGACACATGATGACACATGATGACACATGACACCACATGATGAGACATGATGACACATGACACCACATGAAACCACATGACACCACATGACACCACATGACACCACATGACCACATGATGACACATGATGACACATGACGACACATGACACATGATGACACATGACACCACATGACAAATGACACCACATGACGACACATGATGATACATGACGACACATAATGACTCATGACGACACATGACACATGATGACACATGACACCACATGACACATGCCAACACATGACGACACATGACGATACATGATGACACGTGACACCACATGACAAATGGCACCACATGACGACACATGATGATACATGATGACACATGACGACACATGACGACACATGACACATGATGACACATGATACCACATGACACACAATGACACATGATGACACATGACACCACATGACTACACATGACGACACATGCCGACACACGACAACACATGACACCACATGACACATGATGACACATGACGACAAATGACACATGACTACACAACACCACATGACACCACAAGATACCACATGACACATGATAACACATGACACCACATGACACATGACACCACATGACACAACATGACACATGATGACACATGATGACACATGATGACACATGATGACACATGATGACACATGATGACACATGATGACACATGACACCTCATGACCCACATGACACATGATGACACATAATGACACATGACACCACATGACCCACATGTCCCACAAGACACATGATGAAACCACATGACGCATGACAACACACGACGACACATGATGACACATGATGACACATGACACCACATGACAAATGACACCACATGACGACACATGATGATACTTGACGACACATGACAACACATGACGACACATGACACATGATGACACGTGATACCACATGACACATGATGACACATGATGACACATGACAACACATGACAACACATGACACCACATGACACATGATGACACATGACGACAAATGACACATGACACAACACCACATGACACCAAAAGATACCACATGACACATGATAACACATGCCACCACATGACACCACATGACACATGACACCACATGACACCACATGACACATGATGACACATGACGACACATGACACCACATGACACCACATGACACCACATGACACCACATGACAACACATGATGACACATGATGACACATGACGACACATGACACATGATGACACATGACACCACATGATAAATGACACCACATGACGACACATGATGATACATGATGACACATGATGACACATGACGACACATGACACATGATGACACATGACACCACATGACACATGACAACACATGACGACACATGACGACACATGACGACACATGATGACACGTGACACCACATGACAAATAGCACCACATGACGACACATGATGATACATGATGACGCATGACGACACATGATGACACATGACACATGATGACACATGATACCACATGACACATGATGACACATGACACCACATGACGACACATGACAGCACATGCCGACACATGACAACACATGACACCACATGACACCACATGACACATGATGACACATGACGACAAATGACACATGACGACACAACACCACATGACACCACAAGATACCACATGACACATGATAACACATGACACCACATGACACCACATGACACATGACACCACATGACACCACGACACCACATGACACATGATGACACATGACACCACATGATGACACATGATGACACATGACACCACATGAAACCACATGACACCACATGACACCACATGACACCACATGATGACACATGACACATGATGACACATGACACCACATGATACCACATGATGACACATGACACCACATGAAACCACATGACACCACATGACACCACATGACACCACATGATGACACATGATGACACATGACAACACATGACAACAAATGACACACGATGACACATGAAACCACATGACACCACATGATACCACATGACACCACATGACACATGATGACACATGATGACACATGATGACACATGATGACACATGACACCTCATGACCCACATGACACATGATGACACATGATGACACATGACACCACATGACCCACATGACCCACAAGACACATGATGACACATGACAACACATGACACATGGTGACACATGACACCACATGACGCATGACAACACACGATGACACATGATGACACATGATGACACATGACACCACATGACAAATGACACCACATGACGACAAATGATGATACTTGACGACACATGACAACACATGACGACACATGACACATGATGACACATGATACCACATGACACATAATGCCACATGATGACACATGATGACACATGACACCACATGACGACACATGACGACACATGACAACACATAACAACACATGACACCACATGACACATGATGACACATGACAACAAATGACACATGACACAACACCACATGACACCACAAGATACCACATGACACATGATAACACATGCCACCACATGCCACCACATGCCACCACATGACACATGATGACACATGACGACACATGACACCACATGACACCACATGACACCACATGACACCACATGATGACACATGATGACACATGACGACACATGACACATGATGACACATGACACCACATGACAAATGACACCACATAACGACACATGATGATACATGACGACACATGATGACACATGACACCACATGACACATGACAACACATGAAGACACATGAAGACACATGATGACACGTGACACCACATGACAAATGGCACCACATGACGACACATGATGATACATGATGACACATGACGACACATGACGACAAATGACACATGATGACACATGATACCACATGACACATGATGACACATGATGACACATGACACCACATGACGACACATGACGACACATGCCGACACATGGCAACACATGACACCACATGACACCACATGACACCACATGACACATGATGACACATGATGACAAATGACACATGACGACACAACACCACATGACACCACAAGATACCACATGACACATGATAACACATGACACCACATGACACCACATGACACATGACACCACATGACACCACATGACACATGATGACACATGATGACACATAACACCACATGATGACACATGATGACACATGACACCACATGAAACCACATGACACCACATGACACCACATGACACCTTATGATGACACATGATGACACATGACGACACATGACACATGATGACACATGACACCACATGACAAATGACACCACATGACGACACATGATGATACATGACGACACATGTTGACACATGACGACACATGACACATGATGACATATGACACCACATGACACATGACAACACATGACGACACATGACAACACATGATGACACGTGACACCACATGACAAATTGCACCACATGACGACACATGATGATACATGATGACACATGACGACACATGACGACACATGACACATGATGACACACGATACCCCATGACACATGATGACACATGATGACACATGACACCACATGACGACACATGATGACACATGACAACACATGCCGACACATGACAACACATGACACCACATGACACATGATGACACATGACGACAAATGACACATGACGACACAACACCACATGACACCACAAGATACCACATGACACATGATAACACATGACACCACATGACACCACATGACACATGACACCACATGACACCACATGACACCACATGACACATGATGACACATGATGACACATGATGACACATGACACCTCATGACCCACATGACACATGATGACACATGATGACACATGACACCACATGAGCCACATGACCCACAAGACACATGATGACACATGACAACACATGACACATGATGACACATGACACCACATGATGCATGACAACACACGACGACACATGACGACACATGATGACACATGACACCACATGACAAATGACACCACATGACGACACATGATGATACTTGATGACACATGACAACACATGACGACACATGACACATGATGACACGTGATACCACATGACACATGATGACACATGATGACACATGATGACGCATGACACCACATGACGACACATGACGACACATGACATAATCTGTTTCTGGCCCCTACCTTGCACTGTAATTCAGGAATCACCACCGCTGTTTGGCGGGTCCGGGTTACCGGGAGGTTGTGGGTTCAGTGCCATCTTAGTTTGGGAGGAAGCGCGAGCGCCATCTTTGAGCGTCCAGGTCACCTGGGACGCCGAGACAACGCTATTTAGGGCGAGCTGACCGGAAAGTGAGCCTGCTTAGTGTCCTTGAGGGCGAGAATTTCACTGGTGCCTCGCTGCTGTTCGCGCTGGTCGCGCGCTATTCTGCCCAGTTAATTTTTAACATTTCCCGTTTTTCGGATTTTTGTTACTTTTAATTTTTGCCTTCTTCCCTGCTTTTAATCTGTTTCTGGCCCCTACCTTGCACTGTAATTCAGGAATCACCACCGCTGTTTGGCGGGTCCGGGTTACCGGGAGGTTGTGGGTTCAGCGCCATCTTAGTTTGGGAGGAAGCGCGAGCGCCATCTTTGAGCGTCCAGGTCCCTGGGACGCCGAGACGACGCTATTTAATGCTCGCTGGTAGCGCGCAGCGGTAACGTGCAGCGGAGCGCCTTCCCTGCGCCTGAGTCGTGCCAGAGTCCTGCCCGTCTGCGCTCGTCCGCGTCTCGGAGGCGGACGAGGCCGGACTCTGGCTCTTGGCTCCATCATCTTGTACTGGGTCCCTGCTGTCTGCCTGCCTAATGGTTGACTTCCAGCTGTTCCAGGATGATTTCGTATAGCGCTGCTACCTTGTTTGCTTTGCGCCCCCCACGCTCTGACTGTTTGTCTCTTTTCCCCGGTGGTCGCCGACTAGGCAAGGGTTGCCCCGTGTGCAACTGGCGCCCTACTTTAACATCTATTCGTGTTCTATCTACCCCTCCTTTGCATTGTCATTGCGCGTTGCTTAATACTAGGTCCCTACCTCACCATACCTCGGACATATGGGATCTTCTCGCGCACTCCAAGACCTCTTGCTTATTCTTAACGGAGACTTGGTTGGGAGTGGGTTCGGAACCCGATATTGCCTGTGCTATTCCGCCTAATTATTCCATCTTAAGTAAGGATAGAACTGAGGGAAGAGGAGGCGGGGTGGCTCTGATAGTGGACAAGGCCTTTGATTGCTCCTCCTTTACGGTGGACAACATTGCCGGATGTGAAGCCTTAGGTTTTACGCTCCGCCTATCGGCGTCTCAGACCTGTACCGGGATTCTCCTCTACAGACCCCCTGGACCCATCGGGTCCTTTTTTGAGGATCTACAGTCGGCTTTATCAGTACCATGCATGCGTTCTGTTCATTGCTTGCTATTAGGTGATTTAAATCTGCACATGGACTGTCTAACCAATGCTGAAGCCGCCAAGCTCCGAGACATCATGGCGATGTTAGGGCTAGCCCCTTTTATTCACAGCCCCACTCACGTGAAAGGCCACACATTAGGTGTGATCTTTTCCTCCATGCCTATTGAGGTGTCCCCCCCACTCCCGGTCCTTTGGTCAGATCATTATCTTATAAACTTTGCCTTAGTGCTTGAGTCTAAGCCTAGCCAAAGGGCTCTGAAGGAAGGGTCCCGGCAATCTAGAGCCTTCCACCTAGTGACAGCAGATATGCTTTCTGATGCTCTCTGCCAATACCCGTGTCAACTGACAGGGGTTCTGGAACCCGACTTAATCCTGGTCCAGAACTGGATGCAGGCAAGATTCGAGGAGCTGGCCCCATTGAGGTCAGCTAGAACAGCCCCTCATCTTGATTCTGCTCCTTGGTTTTCCTCCACTCTACGCACAATGCGACAAGACTGCAAAAAGTTGGAAAGGCGTTGGCGGCGCAAGTACGATCTTGTGGAGAAAACGAAATACCGCAACGCTATAAAGTCATACCATAAACAGATTGCTGCAGCTAAAAAGAACTATCTCGAGCAGAGAATTGACAAAGCCGATAATACGAGCCGGGAACTCTTTAGGATTGTGAAGGAGTTTGTCAATCCTGTCGTAGGAACCCCTGTTCATTCACATACTGAAGAATGGATCAAACAGCTTGCAGACTTTTTTGTGGCTAAAATCTTAAAGATTCAGGACACTTTCCCATCTGTGGATCCTCGAACGGCTGACGCTGTTTCAGGGGGTAAGTCGAACCATATAGCTCCCTTACAAGCTGAATCCGGGCCCTTACTATCTGTCTTTCCCCAGTTGTCCTGTGAAACATCGCTCGAGCTGCTATCCCGGCTGCAATCTTGCTCGCCTCTGGATGCCTTTCCGGCGAAATGCTTGGGCAGGGTGGCCTCAGCTGTGAACAGCTTGCTGAACCCCCTGCTTAATCTATCATTGAGCTCAGGGGTGGTTCCGCGACAATGGAAACACGCACTTATTCTGCCGTTGATTAAGAAGCCTCTGCTCGACCCCCTGCAGTGGGCTAACTACAGACCGATCTCCCTCCTCCCTGCTCTGGCGAAGGTGTTGGAGAAACATGTTCAGCATACTCTGACCACCTTTATTGAGAACAACAAACTGCTGCATGACTCCCAGTCTGGCTTTCGTGCAAACTACAGCACGGAGACAGCTCTGGTAGAGGTCACCGACGCCATCAGGGAGACGCTCGATCACGGGGGAAAGGCTATGTTAGTCATGTTGGACCTGTCGGCGGCGTTCAACACCGTCCCACACGCAGGTCTCCTTTCAAGACTCAGGGAGATTGGTCTGCGAGGGACGGTGTTGGACTGGTTTCAATCCTTTCTTGCCGACCGCCGACAGGTGATCTGGGCTCCGCCGTTCTCGGCTGAAATGCCTTCGCTGGAGGTGGGGGTGCCTCAAGGCTCTATCTTGAGCCCCACCATCTTCAACATATATATGGCTCCTCTAGCAGAGGTAGCGGAGGCGTTTGGGGCCCGGGTCATCTCATACGCTGATGACACCCAGCTCCTGTTCACCTGCAGGAAGGGAGAGGTCTTCAACGGCGGCAGAATCAAAGACTGTCTGAGTGCAGTCTTTGCGTGGTTTCAGCGGCACAGCCTGAAATGCAACTCAGACAAGTCTGAGCTGCTCTTTTTCGGCTGTGCCCCTGATCCGGGTTGGAAGACTTGGTGGCCCCAGGACATGTTCCCCCCAGAGAAACCATCTTCTCAGGTAAAAAATCTTGGAGTGGTGTTTGACGATGATCTTTCTTTCTGTCCACACATTCTGGGATTATCAGGGAAATGCTTCGGCATCCTTAAGATGCTTAGGAAATTCCTCCCTCTGCTTTCATTGCAGTATCGTAGGAATGTAGTCCAGGCGCTTGTGGGATCCCGCCTGGACTATGCAAATGCGCTTTTTGCAGGCCTACCTAAGTATCTGTTATCCAGACTGCAAATTGTCCAGAATTCGGCGGCCAGAGCCATCTATGGCCTGCCCAGGAGCGCCAGCGCCTCTGCGCTACTAGCTAGGTTGCACTGGCTGCCAATCTCTGGTAGAATCAGATTTAAACTCCTCACTCTGGCGTTTAAAGCCCTTCATGCGATTGGTCCCAACTATCTTAGGAAGCGTATTGCTTTCTATGTGCCACGGAGGTCGCTGCGGTCAGCGGACTTGGCCAAAATGGAGGTGCCTGTGGTCAAACGTGTCCGGATGGGAGGCCGATCCTTCCAACACGTGACAGCTTGTTTGTGGAACGAGCTCCCACTTTCTCTTCGGAAAGCGAACCACCTCCTGGCTTTTAGGAAGGAGTTGAAGACTCTGCCCTTCACTAAGTAATCCACTGCGACTGTAGTGTGTATGGCTTTGGTTTCTTGTCTCTCTGGGCCTCTTTGCTAAAGCGCCGGGACACCCTTTTGGGGTAGCCGTGCGCTCAAAAAGTACGGCTTAACATTAACATTAACATTAACATGACAACACATGACACCACATGACACATGATGACACATGACGACAAATGACACATGACACAACACCACATGACACCACAAGATACCACATGACACATGATAACACATGCCACCACATGACACCACATGACACATGACACCACATGACACCACATGACACATGATGACACATGACGACACATGACACCACATGACACCACATGACACCACATTACACCACATGACACCACGTGATGACACATGATGACACATGACGACACATGACACATGAGGACACATGACACCACATGACAAATGACACCACATGACGACACATGATGATACATGACGACACATGATGACACATGACACCACATGACGCATGACAACACATGACGACACATGATGACACGTGACACCACATGACAAATGGCACCACATGACGACACATGATGATACATGATGACACATGACGACACATGATGACACATGACACATGATGACACATGATACCACATGACACATGATGACACATGATGACACATGACACCACATGACGACACATGACGACACATGACAACACATGACACCACATGACACCACATGACACATGATGACACATGATGACAAATGACACATGACGACACAACACCACATGACACCACAAGATACCTCATGACACATGATAACACATGACACCACATGACACCACATGACACATGACACCACATGACACAACATGACACCACATGACACATGATGACACATGATGACACATGACACCACATGATGACACATGATGACACATGACACCACATGAAACCACATGACACCACATGATACCACATGACACCACATGATGACACATGACGACACATGACACATGATGACACATGACACCACATGATACCACATGACACCACATGCCACCACATGATGACACATGATGACACATGACGACACATGACACACGATGACACATGAAACCACATGACACCACATGATACCACATGACACCACATTACACATGATGACACATGATGACACATGATGACACATGACACCTCATGACCCCCATGACACATGATGACACATGATGACACATGACACCACATGACCCACATGACCCACAAGACACATGATGACAAATGACAACACATGACACCACATGACCCACATGACACATGATGACGCATGACAACACATGGCGACACATGACGACACATGACGACACATAATGACACATGACACCACATGACAAATGGCACCACATGATGACACATGATGATACATGACGACACATAATGACACATGATAATACATGACACATGACGAAACATGACACCACATGACACATGATGACACATGACACCACATGACAACACATGATGACATATGACAAAACATGATGACACATAACACCACATGTGTGAGAAGTTGGCCTGATATGTAGTGTTTCCAATTCTGGAACCACTTGGTATAAGTCCAAACAAACCCCAAAGATGTCTGGTTGTAAGTCAACCTTGTTAGACAAGCTATCCTAGTGGTAGCATGGACTAAGCAGCCTTAAAGGCTAAACTTAAGAGGTTGTGTTATGCGAGCTGTTTTACCACATACAATCCTGCAATCAAATGAAAGGACACCACACAAGTATATATTATAAAAATATATGTATTTATTTCTAAATTACTCCCCAGTACTCTTTATGAGGAAAGGGGCACAAGCGTTAAATCAAAAGCACAGTATAACATACAAAGTTGCACAATTTTGGATGAGGGCCGGTGGCCACTTAAACCATATACTAAAAAAGTGGTATAAGAGATACCAATCGAACAGTGGTTAGGCCTAGGGCCTAGTGAATCGCTGGGAGCAGTCAGGACTAGCAATGCTGAAGTCGGGAGTAGCCCACAGGACTCGGGTGCAGCACGGAAAGTGCGGCTTGCACCAATGCAATGTCAATGGTGCGTAAAAGTTACACAAAGTTAGTTTAAGGACACTTCCGCTGAACCTAGAGGAACAAAACTTAAGACACAGACCCTAGAGGTGTGGACCAGTGTAAGAACACAGGCGTTGCAATGTTACCTCACCCACAGGAAGTGGGTGCACAGGGTCGAAGTGGCGTCGGGTTTTGACACGCAGGTTCTTGGCGCTTGAAGCTGAAGATGCTGCAGGCGATGTGAAGGAGAAGTGTCCGGTGGATCCAAGGGTGGATCTGAAGTGGTGAAGACCTGAAAGCAGAGGGGACAATGTTCAAAGTCACTGACCAGTGACCACCGTGGAACCAGATTGGAACCAGGCAAAGTCGGGTGCAAACAGGTGATGAGGTGTTGCTTCTCTCTGCAGCCACGTGGACACGAAGAGGTCAAGGACGTCCAGGAGTCGATCACGAGCTGTACCTCGAAGGCTCTAGCTGATGGCGGTGTCAACATCTCGATTGAAGCAAACAAGCCTTGGCTAATGCAAGCCACGGGGAAAGTGAAAAAGGCTTATTACTCAAACCAGCAAGGTCAGAGTGGGTACTCCTTTCTACAGGAGCGAGGGCAGGTCTGGAGCAACCAGACCCACAGTGTAAATCGTAGGTTTTGTTGCCAAGATGGCCGCTGACCACGTGACCAGCGGCCAGGATGGCGAGTCGAGTGGCACAAAACAAAAGGGCGCCACGCAGATCGTGGAGATGCTGGAGGGCCGATCTTTGGTGCAAATGCTGCTCGGTTGTGGGGCTTCTTAAACCCCAAAGCACAGAGTCGAGGGTGCCTCGGGTGCTGCGCAGTCAGCGTCTCGGGGGTCTTTCAAGATGGCCGCTCCCACGTCTCTCGGTGCCTCCACGGGTGCCTTCTTTGCAGGGACTGTGAATCGGGCTGGGAGAAGTCTGAGAAGCTGGGTCTTGTCAGGCTCTGCACTCAGGCTCTGGCGGGAGGCGGCGGCAAAGCAGACGACGAGGTGCTGGGTGATGCCTGTGTTCACAGGGTGGCCCCTCCTAGGCCACAAGGGAGATGCTCTTCAGTCTTCTGTTCATCAGAATGTCGAAGTCCAGTCGTCTTCTTAGTTTAAAGTTGATTTCTGGATGATCTGAGTTGCATTGGCACTGCTCCCACTCTTATTCCAATCTGAGGGGTGGATCTCCTGCTAGGTCCCTCCCCTATGGGTGGGACCAGGAAGGGGGGTGGTTATACCCCCTTTCCTTTGTCCAGGTCTCACTGGAGCTGGGGCTGGGCTGCCCCAGAACCGGTTTGACCGGATTATGCAAGGGGAAGCCCTGTGCTCCCCAGGCACTGTCTGGTTTCATTCAAACCTCCCTGCTACAATCCACTATCTCCTGTCTGGGGTGGTGTCACACCTCCCTGTGACAGGAAATCCTTTGTCCAGGCCTCCTCTGCTGAGTTTCGGTCAGCAGCAGGAGATCAGACATGTGTCTGTGGCAGAAGCATCCATTTTGTGGATCTGAGGCTCTTTTAAAAATCAACCGCGTTTTAGCAAAAGTAACATGTCGTCCCCTCTAGAGGGGTGGAATGCTACCCCCGTCGCCAGGACTGGCGAGGGGGTAGTATTCCAAATCGTATGACACCTTACACGACATGTTTTGATAAAGCCAAACCAAAGTTGACATATAACCGCGAGGATTATAATGCACTTAATAGTATATGGTTTGGCATTATCCCGGAACAGCTAAGGGAATTGGTCCCGACAGCTGCAGACAGGCTCAGCTCATGCTAGAGCACCATCTCACATTAAACCACGCACTCTGCCTTCAGGATTGTTAAGGCCTGCCATAGGAGTGGCTCACAGGTTTATATGTGTCCAGATAGGTTTAGATATAGGCATACTATATCTAAGCAAGGGGTGATTACAACACCTTGCCCCAGCTGAGTGATCAGCCAGTTGTGTCAATTTTAGATAGCCAGCCAGGGGTGGCAAAAGATATGCTGCAGCCCCTGGTAGGCCTTGGATGCACCTATGCCCTGGGCACCTATAGTGCTCTGTACAGGGGCTGATAAGGTGACCCAAGCCAATCTAGTTATGCACCTAGGGTACATGGAATCCATTTTACAGAGAGAGCAGATAGCCTGGGGCCCTGATTAGCAGGGAACGAGGCCAACTAAGTCGAAAACCAGCTAAACACAAGGCAAAAAATCTGGGGTAACCATAGTCAGGTAGCCACCTTCCTACACAACCCCCCCCCCCCCCAAACGAAAGGAGATAAGGCTATCCTTGTCCAGGTAAGCCTTTATTGCCTGAGTGGCCATATAAGGAAGTACCTGCACTAGCATGGGTACCCCCTGTCTCATGGTCCACTAAGCAGTCCCTCACCCTTGGGGTATCAGAGGGTCTCCACCACAGGGAATCACTACCTTGGGTGTGTCTTTGCAAGTTAGAAGGCTGGTTTGGATATGGAGTTTTGAAGTGAGGCTCCACTAATTTAGGACTCAGCTTCCTCCAATTATCTTCCACCATGTGTGCCCTTCTCTCTTCAACTGAGTTGCACTGTGCTCTCAGGGTCAACCTCTGGCTACCTAAAGCTGGAGGCTGGGTCCCTCTGTTTGGCTTGCTGGAAGGACAGTTCAGTTTTGGGCCCTTTGGGTCCCAGGTTTGGCTGTGCCTAACAGAATCCATCTGTGGGAGGTCCCTAACTACTTTTAAGGGGGCTCCCTCAGGAGTTTTTAAAGTTTTCACCTCACTAGGCCTACTAGTTTTGGTGCCCCTAATCTGTTGATGGGGGTGCTTTATTTGACAGGGGGCCCTCTGGGTCTCACTGTCCTTCTTGTCCTCTGCAGCCCTGGGCTGACTAAGGCAAGGTAGAGAGGGGCAGGTTACCTGCTCCAGACGACTGGATCCCACCTGGGAAGGGTCCACTGCCATCAGATGCTCTGTCAGGCCAGGCCTAACAACCTCTGGGGCAGTTCCTTCATCAGGGGTAAGATCAGTTCCCTGAGGAGGCTGATCCTGTCCTACTGTCTGGTGAGGGGGAGATTTCTCTTCCTCCTCCATGCTCTCAGTTTGGGTGGAGTGATCCATCATTTCAGGCTTCACAACACACATATCTGTTTGAGTTTGGGCTGTGGCCATCACAGCCCCACCAACCTTTTCAGGAGGAGACTCAGTTTGGGTTTCTGCTGTTATCATAACAGCTTTGCTATTCTGTTTTGGAAGAGCTTCTGGTAAAGATGGGGCAGAGAGTTGCTCAGCCCTACCAACCCTTTCAGGAAGGACATCTTGGGTTGGGGCTGTAGCTATTACAGCCCCACTAACCTTTCCATTGGAGTTTACCATTCTAGAATGGATTTCCTGTTCAACCTCAGCCCAGGCTGAGATTTCTAAATCATTACCCAGTAGACAGTCTACAGGCAAGTTTGGTGACACTGCCACTCTCTTTGGGCCAATGACACCTCCCCAGCTGAGACTTACGACTGCCATGGGATGATTTGTTTGGATGCCATCAATGTTTGTTACCTGGTGTGAGAAGTTGGCCTGATATGTAGTGTTTCCAATTCTGGAACCACTGGGTATCAGTCCAAACAAACCCCAAAGATGTCAGGTTGTAAGTCAACCTTGTAGACAAGCTATCCTAGTGGTAGCATGGACTAAGCAGCCTTAAAGGCTTAACTTAAGAGGTCGTGTTAAGCGAGCTGTTTTACCACATACAATCCTGTAATCAAATGAAAGGACACCACACAAGTATATATTATAAAAATATATGTATTTATTTCTAAATTACTCCCCAGTACTCTTTATGAGGAAAGGGGCACAAGCGTTAAATCAAAAGCACTGTTACACATATAAAGTTGCACGTTTATGGATGAGGGCGGGTGGCCACTCAGACCATATATTAAAAAAGTGGTATAAGTAACACTTATCGAACAATGGTTAGGCCTAGGGCCTAGAGATTCGCTGGGAGCAGTCAGGACAAGCAATGAAGAAGTCGGGAGTAGCCCACAGGAGACGGGTGCAGCACGGAAAGTGCGGCGCGCACCAATGCACTGTCAATGGTGCGTAAAAGTCAGTTAAAGTGAATTAAAAGATACTTCCGCTGAACCTAGGAACACAAAACTTTAGACACAGACCCTAGAGGTGTGTACCAGTGTAAAGACACCGGCGTTGCAAAGTTACCTCACCCACAGGCCGTGGGTGCACAGGGTCGAAGTGGCGTCGGGTTCTGTCACGCAGGTTCTTGGTGCTTGGAGCTGTTGCAGCTGCAGGCGCTGTGAAGCAGAAGTGTCCGGTGCGATCCAAGGGTGGATCGAAGTAGAAAAGTACCTGAAAGCAGAGGGGACAGAGTCTGGGTCACTCAGCAGTGACCAGGGTGGAACCAGGACGGAACCAGGCAATGTCGGGCGCAATCAGGCGGTTGTCGATAGGCTTCTCTCCGCTGTCACGTGGGCTCTGGGGCATCTGCGACGTCCAGGAGCAGGTCACGATCTGTCCCACGTAGGCTCTCGCCGTCAGCACCATCGGCTTCAAGATTGCAGCAAACAGCACTTGGCAAAAGCAATCCACGCGGAACCGGGAGATTGCTTATCACTCGAACCAGGAGGGTCAGAGTGGGTGCTCCTTTTTACAGGAGCTGGTGCAGATCTGGAGCAACCAGAAAAGCAAGTCGGATTTCAAAGTTCGTCGGCACAGGGGCCACAAGCCAGCTGGCAAGTGACCGGGCCAACGCGTCGAGCGCACACAAGCAGAAGGGCCCCACGCAGCACTCGTCGAGTGTGGAGGGGTGAGCTTTGGTGCAAGTGGAGCTCGGGGCTGGGGCTTCTCAAACCCGGGTGTACAGCTTCGAGGGTCACTCGTGGGCCGCACGGTCAGCGTCTCGTGGCCTTTTCAAGATGGCGTGCCCCACGCTTCCGGTCGCCTCCACGGGTCTCAGCTCTGCAGGGACTGTGGATCGGGCAGGTAGAAGGCAGGCAAGCTTGATCTCGTCGATCTCTGTTGCTCGAGTTCCGGCGGGAACTGCAACAAAGCAAGGGTCGAGGGCTGGATGGTGCCTGCTTGCACAGGGTGGTCACTCCTTGACCACAAGGGAGATTCTTCAGTCTTCTCACGTCGTGTAGAAAGTCGAAGGGTCCAGATTTCGTTTCTTATGTTTCTTCAGGATGATCTGAGGTCCGTTGGGACTGCTCCCCCTCTTATTCGAATCTGGGGGATTGGACATCCTGCTAGGTCCCCTCCTATGGGTGGGACCCAGGAAGGGGGTGGTTACACCCCTCTCCTTTGATCCTGGCCGCGCTGGGACAGGGGCTGGGAGGCCCCAGAACCGGTTTGGCCGGATCCTGCAAGGGGCAGCCTTGTGCTCCCCAGGCAGTGTCTGGTTTCTTTGAAACCTCCCTACTCCAATCCACTATCTCCTGTCTGGGGTGGTTTGACACCGCCCTGTGACAGGAAACTCTTTGTCCAGGCCTCCTCTGCCGGGTTTCGGTCAGCAGCAGGAGGCCAGACCCGTGTCTGTGGCAGGGGCATCCATTTTGTGGATCTGAGGCTCATTTTAAATCAACCGCGTTTCAGTAAAGTAACATGTCTTCTCCCTCTAGAAGGGTGGAATGCTACCCCCGTCGCCAGAACTGGCGAGGGGGTAGTATTCCAATTCGTATGACACCTTACACGACATGTTTTGATAAAGCCAAACCAAAGTTGCTATATAACCGCGAGGATTATAAGGCGCTTAAGAGTATATGGTATGGCATTATCCCGGATCAGCTTAGGGAGTTGTTCCCGACAGCTGCAGACAGGCTCAGCTCATGCCAGAGCACCATCTCACATAAAACCACGCACTCTGCCTCCAGGATTGATGAGGCCTTCCATAGGAGTGGCTTACAGGCTATATATGTGTCCAGATATAGGTTTAGATATAGGTATACTATATCTAAGCAAGGGGTGATTACACCCACTTGCCCCAGCTGAGTGATCAGCCAGTTGTGTCAATTTAAGAACCAGCCAGGGGTGGCAAAAGCTATGCTTCAGCCCCTGGTAGGCCTTGGCGGCACCTATGCCCTGGGCACCTATAGTGCATGGTACAGGGGCTGACAAGGAGTCCATTTCCAATTGTGGTATGTACCTATAGCACATGTATTATAAATTTAGAGAGAGAACAGCAGGCTGGGGGTCTGATTAGCAGGCCCACAGCCTCAGTAAGTCGAAAACCAGTGAAGCAAAAAGCAAAAATTGGGGTGACCATAGGATAGCAGACCCTACTCTCCTACATAACCCCCCCCCAAACGCAGGGACATTAAACTTAACCTTGACCAGATAAGTCTTCATGTTCTAAGTGGAAGTACCTGGAGAGACCATCTGCATTACCATGGTCAGTCCCTGGGCGGTGCTCCACTGTAAAGTCCATCCCCTGTAGGGAAATGGACCACCTGAGCAGTTTGGGATTTTCACCCTTCATCTGATTTAGCCACAAGAGGGGCTTATGGTCTGTCTGAATTAGGAAGTGAGTACCAAACAAGTATGGCCTCAACTTCTTCAGGGCCCAAACCACAGCAAAGGCCTCCCTCTCAATAGCTGACTGTAGGAAGGTGGCTACCTGACTATGGTTACCCCAGATTTTTGCCCTGTGTTTAGCTGGTTTTCGACTTAGTTGGCCTGGTTCCCTGCTAATCAGGGCCCCAGGCTATCTGCTCTCTCTGTAAAATGGATTCCATGTACCCTAGGTGCATAACTAGATTGGCTTGGGTCACCTTATCAGCCCCTGTACAGAGCACTATAGGTGCCCAGGGCATAGGTGCATCCAAGGCCTACCAGGGGCTGCAGCATATCTTTTGCCACCCCTGGCTGGCTATCTAAATTGACACAACTGGCTGATCACTCAGCTGGGGCAAGTGGGTGTAATCACCCCTTGCTTAGATATAGTATACCTATATCTAAACCTATATCTGGACACATATATAGCCTGTAAGCCACTCCTATGGAAGGCCTCATCAATCCTGGAGGCAGAGTGCGTGGTTTTATGTGAGATGGTGCTCTGGCGTGAGCTGAGCCTGTCTGCAGCTGTCGGGAACAACTCCCTAAGCTGATCCGGGATAATGCCATACCATATACTCTTAAGCGCATTATAATCCTCGCGGTTATATAGCAACTTTGGTTTGGCTTTATCAAAACATGTCGTGTAAGGTGTCATACGAATTGGAATACTATCCCCTCGCCAGTTCTGGCGACGGGGATAGCATTCCACCCTTCTAGAGGGAGAAGACATGTTACTTTACTGAAACGCGGTTGATTTAAAATGAGCCTCAGATCCACAAAATGGATGCCCCTGCCACAGACACGGGTCTGACCTCCTGCTGCTGACCGAAACCCGGCAGAGGAGGCCTGGACAAAGAGTTTCCTGTCACAGGGCGGTGTCAAACCACCCCAGACAGGAGATAGTGGATTGGAGTAGGGAGGTTTCAATGAAACCAGACACTGCCTGGGGAGCACAAGGCTGCCCCTTGCAGGATCCGGCCAAACCGGTTCTGGGGCCTCCCAGCCCCTGTCCCAGCGCGGCCAGGATCAAAGGAGAGGGGTGTAACCACCCCCTTCCTGGGTCCCACCCATAGGAGGGGACCTAGCAGGATGTCCAACCCCCTAGATTCGAATAAGAGGGGGAGCAGTCCCAACGGACCTCAGATCATCCTGAAGAAACATAAGAAACGAAATCTGGACCCTTCGACTTTCTACACGACGTGAGAAGACTGAAGAATCTCCCTTGTGGTCAAGGAGTGACCACCCTGTGCAAACAGGCACCATCCAGCCCTCGACCCTTGCTTTGTTGCAGTTCCCGCCGGAACTCGAGCGACAGAGATCGACGAGATCAAGCTTGCCTGCCTTCTACCTGCCCGATCCACAGTCCCTGCAGAGCTGAGACCCGTGGAGGCGACCGGAAGCGTGGGGCACGCCATCTTGAAAAGGCCACGAGACGCTGACCGTGCGGCCCACGAGTGACCCTCGAAGCTGTACAACGGGGTTTGAGAAGCCCCAGCCCCGAGCTCCACTTGCACCAAAGCTCACCCCTCCACACTCGCTGAGTGCTGCGTGGGGCCCTTCTGCTTGTGTGCGCTCGACGCGTTGGCCCGGTCACTTGCCAGCTGGCTTGTGGCCCCTGTGCCGACGAACTTCGAAATACGACTTGCTTTTCTGGTTGCTCCAGATCTGCACCAGCTCCTGTGAAAAGGAGCACCCACTCTGACCCTCCTGGTTCGAGTGATAAGCAATCTCCCGGTTCCGCGTGGATTGCTTTTGCCAAGTGCTGTTTGCTACAATCTTCAAGCCGACGGCGCTGACGGCGAGAGCCTACGTGGGACAGATCGTGACCTGCTCCTGGACGTCGCAGATGCCCCAGAGCCCACGTGACAGCGGAGAGAAGCCTATCGACAACCGCCTGATTGCGCCCGACATTGCCTGGTTCCGTCCTGGTTCCACCCTGGTCACTGCTGAGTGACCCAGACTCTGTCCCCTCTGCTTTCAGGTACTTTTCTACATCGATCCACCCTTGGATCGCACCGGACACTTCTGCTTCACAGCGCCTGCAGCTGCAACAGCTCCAAGCACCCAGAACCTGCGTGACAGAACCCGACGCCACTTCGACCCTGTGCACCCACGGCCTGTGGGTGAGGTAACTTTGCAACGCCGGTGTCTTTACACTGGTACACACCTCTAGGGTCTGTGTCTAAAGTTTTGTGTTCCTAGGTTCAGCGGAAGTATCTTTTTATTCACTTTAACTGACTTTTACGCACCATTGACAGTGCATTGGTGCGCGCTGCACTTTCCGTGCTGCATCCGTCTCCTGTGGGCTACTCCCGACTTCTTCATTGCTTGTCCTGACTGCTCCCAGCGAATCTCTAGGCCCTAGGCCTAACCATTGTTCGTAAAGTGTTACTTATACCACTTTTTTGGATATATGGTCTGAGTGGCCCCCCCGCCCTCAGCCATAATTGTGCCAACTTTCTATGTGTAACAGTGCTTTTGATTTAACGCTTGTGCCCCTTTCCTCATAAAGAGTACTGGGGAGTAATTTAGTAATAAATACATATATTTTTATAATATATACTTGTGTGGTGTCCTTTCATTTGATTACAGGATTGTATGTGGTAAAACAAGCTCGCTTAACACGACCTCTTAAGTTAAGCCTTTAAGGCTGCTTAGTCCATGCTACCACTAGGATAGCTTGTCTACAAGGTTGACTTACAACCTGACATCTTTGGGGTTTGTTTGGACTGATAACCAGTGGTTCCAGAATTGGAAACACTACCTATCAGGCCAACTTCTCACATTGGTGTGCAGCGGTGCGGATTTGAGCTTGCTGTTTGTTTTACCATTGCAATCTTTATCAAATTGAAAGATCACATCAAGTACCTCTAGGTACATATAAATCAAAAGCTTAGCATATTAAGTTCTACTGAACTTAGTAGTTGTAGATTAAAGGGATTAGCACACCCTGACTACAACTCACTAGCAAGGTACAGTAGGAAACCACTTAGTGTAGGTAAGTGCACCACTTACACCTCACTAGCAGTCATGTCTGATACAGAAAGAGCCTCAGGCTCTGCTCCTGTAATAGTTGATCCTATAGGGACAACATCCAGATATGACAACCTTAGCCACAAAGACCTGAGTGCCTTGTGCACAGCCAGGGGGCTAAAAAAGGGCAGAGGCCCTACCATTCCTTCCCTAATAGCTCTCCTAGAAAAGGATGACCTAGACAAGGTGAGTCAGACTCCCTTAGAAACAGAGGAAGGGATAAACTCCCCTGAGAATGAGGATCTTCAAGAAGATGTAGTGGAGGAGGAAGAAGAAGAGGAAGGCTCTGATGTAGATGAGCCTGAAGATCAGGATCAGGTGGGAAACCAGGTACAGGTTGCCAGGCTTAACCAGGCCAACTTGGACCTACATGGGAATGGAGGGGGCCAGCACCACTCCAGATCTCATAACCAAATTCTCCCAGGTAATAGAAGGGAGAGATCTCTGTCAAGGGACTCTCACCTTTCTAGTGCCTCAAGAGAATCTCAAAGAGGGATGACTCCCTCCCAGAGAAAAGAGCATAGGGCCAGGATGAGGGCTGTCCAACTCCAAATAGAAAGGGAAGAGGTAGCCTTGGCTCAAGCTAAACTTGCTTTAGCAAGAGAAAAAAAATTGTGTGGCTTAGATGCCACTGGTGGCAGCAAAGTTCCTAAAGAAAAAGCCAGGTCCTATGATAGTAGAAACCTGACAAAGATTGTGCCCCCCTATCAGGAAGGGGATGACATCCACAAATGGATGACTGCTCTGGAGAGAGCCTGCATGGTACAGCAGGTTCCTGAGGAACAGTGGGCAGCAATCTTATGGTACTCCTTTTCAGAGAAAGGGAGGGATAGGCTCCTCACTGTCAGACATGAGGATGCCAGCAATTACAAAGTCCTGAAGAGTGTTCTGATAGATGGGTTTGGCTTAACCACTGAACAATACAGGTTAAAGTTCAGAGATACCCAGAAGACACAGACTCAGGACTGGACTGATTTTGTTGATTGTGCAACTAAGGCTCTGGAGGGTTGGCTGAATGGCAGCAAAGTACATGACTTTACAGGATTGTATAATTTGATTATGAGGGAGCAGATCCTTAGTAATTGTCAGAACCAGCTCTTACACCAGCACCTGGTGGACTCAGATTTGACCTCTCCCCAAGAATTGGGAAAGAGGGCAGATAAATGGGTCAGAACCAGGATTAGGCCTAAGAATCAGGACAATAACCAGAAGAAGGAGTCTACCAAGCCTCAAGATAAGGGTGGGGATAAAAGTAAAGAAAACACTTCCCCAGGGCCCCAAAACTCCAAGAAGGGGGGTGGGTCCCAAGACACTTCTTCAACAGAGAAAAAGCCTTATTGCCATGCCTGTAAACAGGTTGGGCATTACAAAACAGACAGCTGTTGTCCCAAGAATGGCAATAAAGAAAACATACCTCCAAAGCCAGCTCCAACACCTCCTGTTACTGTCAGCAGTAATACCCCAGGAAGTGGGAGCACACCCAGGAATCTGGGTGGGTTTACTTTTGGAGCCCAGGAGGACCCTGGCCTATCCAGGTCCCCATCCCCAAATAATCTTGTCTATGAGACTGGCATGGGGTTTGCCAACTTCTCTGTTTGCCCAAATACCTTGAGCAAATATAGACAGGAACCCATCATCAATGGTTTGAAAGTTGAAGCTTTTAGAGACACAGGGGCTAGCATCACCATGGTGGCTGACTGTATAGTCCCCTCTAAGCAACTTTTACCAGGTGCCACATACCAGGTAACAAACATTGATGGCATCCAAACCAATCATCCCATGGCAGTAGTAAGTCTCAGCTGGGGAGGTGTCATTGGCCCAAAGAGAGTGGCAGTGTCACCAAACTTGCCTGTAGACTGTCTACTGGGTAATGATTTGGAAATCTCAGCCTGGGCTGAGGTTGAACAGGAAATCCATTCTAGAATGGTAAATTCCAATGGAAAGGTTAGTGGGGCTGTACTGGCTATGGCCCCAATTCAAGATGTCCTTCCTGAAAAGGTTGGTAGGGCTGAGCAACTCTCTGCCCCATCTTTACCAGAAGCTCTTCCCAGACAGAATAGCAAAGCTGTTATGATAACAGCAGAAACCCAAACTGAGTCTCCTCCTGAAAAGGTTGGTGGGGCTGTGATGGCCACAGCCCAAACTCAAACAGATATGTGTGTTGTGAAGCCTGAAATGATGGATCACTCCACCCAAACTGAGAGCATGGAGGAGGAAGAGAAATCTCCCCCTCACCAGACAGTAGGACAGGATCAGCCTCCTCAGGGAACTGATCTTACCCCTGATGAAGGAACTGCCCCAGAGGTTGTTAGGCCTGGCCTGACAGAGCCTCTGATGGCAGTGGACCCTTCTCAGGTGGGATCCAGTCTGGAGCAGGTAACCTGCCCCTCTCTACCTGGCCTCGGTCAGCCCAGGGCTGTAGAGGACAAGAAGGACAGTGAGACCCAGAGGGCCCCCTGTCAAATAAAGCACCCCCATCAACAGATTAGGGGCACCAAAACTAGTAGGCCTAGTAAGGTGAAAACTTTAAAAACTCCTGAGGGAGCCCCCTTAAAAACAGTTAGGGACCTCCCACAGATGGATTCTGTTGGGCACAGCCAAACCTGGGACCCAAAGGGCCCAAACCTGAACTGTCCCTCCAGCAAGCCAAACAGAGGGACCCAGCCTCCAGCTTTAGGTAGCCAGAGGTTGACCCTGAGAGCTCAGTGCAACTCAGTTGAAGAAAGAAAGGCACATATGGTGGAAGATAATTGGAGGAAGTTGAGCCCAAAATTAGTGGAGCCACACTTCAATACTCCATATCCAAACCAGCCTTTAACTTTGCATAAACACACCCAAGGTAGTGATTCCCTATGGTGGAGACCCTCTAATACCCCTAGGGTGAGGGACTGCTTAGTGGACCATGAGACAGGGGGTACCCATGCTAGTGCAGGTACTTCCTTATATGGCCACTCAGGCAATAAAGGCTTACCTGGCCAAGGAGAGCCTTATCTCCTTTCGTTTGGGGGGGGGTTATGTAGGAAGGTGGCTACCTGACTATGGTTACCCCAGATTTTTGCCCTGTGTTTAGCTGGTTTTCGACTTAGTTGGCCTGGTTCCCTGCTAATCAGGGCCCCAGGCTATCTGCTCTCTCTGTAAAATGGATTCCATGTACCCTAGGTGCATAACTAGATTGGCTTGGGTCACCTTATCAGCCCCTGTACAGAGCACTATAGGTGCCCAGGGCATAGGTGCATCCAAGGCCTACCAGGGGCTGCAGCATATCTTTTGCCACCCCTGGCTGGCTATCTAAATTGACACAACTGGCTGATCACTCAGCTGGGGCAAGTGGGTGTAATCACCCCTTGCTTAGATATAGTATACCTATATCTAAACCTATATCTGGACACATATATAGCCTGTAAGCCACTCCTATGGAAGGCCTCATCAATCCTGGAGGCAGAGTGCGTGGTTTTATGTGAGATGGTGCTCTGGCGTGAGCTGAGCCTGTCTGCAGCTGTCGGGAACAACTCCCTAAGCTGATCCGGGATAATGCCATACCATATACTCTTAAGCGCATTATAATCCTCGCGGTTATATAGCAACTTTGGTTTGGCTTTATCAAAACATGTCGTGTAAGGTGTCATACGAATTGGAATACTATCCCCTCGCCAGTTCTGGCGACGGGGATAGCATTCCACCCTTCTAGAGGGAGAAGACATGTTACTTTACTGAAACGCGGTTGATTTAAAATGAGCCTCAGATCCACAAAATGGATGCCCCTGCCACAGACACGGGTCTGACCTCCTGCTGCTGACCGAAACCCGGCAGAGGAGGCCTGGACAAAGAGTTTCCTGTCACAGGGCGGTGTCAAACCACCCCAGACAGGAGATAGTGGATTGGAGTAGGGAGGTTTCAATGAAACCAGACACTGCCTGGGGAGCACAAGGCTGCCCCTTGCAGGATCCGGCCAAACCGGTTCTGGGGCCTCCCAGCCCCTGTCCCAGCGCGGCCAGGATCAAAGGAGAGGGGTGTAACCACCCCCTTCCTGGGTCCCACCCATAGGAGGGGACCTAGCAGGATGTCCAACCCCCTAGATTCGAATAAGAGGGGGAGCAGTCCCAACGGACCTCAGATCATCCTGAAGAAACATAAGAAACGAAATCTGGACCCTTCGACTTTCTACACGACGTGAGAAGACTGAAGAATCTCCCTTGTGGTCAAGGAGTGACCACCCTGTGCAAACAGGCACCATCCAGCCCTCGACCCTTGCTTTGTTGCAGTTCCCGCCGGAACTCGAGCGACAGAGATCGACGAGATCAAGCTTGCCTGCCTTCTACCTGCCCGATCCACAGTCCCTGCAGAGCTGAGACCCGTGGAGGCGACCGGAAGCGTGGGGCACGCCATCTTGAAAAGGCCACGAGACGCTGACCGTGCGGCCCACGAGTGACCCTCGAAGCTGTACAACGGGGTTTGAGAAGCCCCAGCCCCGAGCTCCACTTGCACCAAAGCTCACCCCTCCACACTCGCTGAGTGCTGCGTGGGGCCCTTCTGCTTGTGTGCGCTCGACGCGTTGGCCCGGTCACTTGCCAGCTGGCTTGTGGCCCCTGTGCCGACGAACTTCGAAATACGACTTGCTTTTCTGGTTGCTCCAGATCTGCACCAGCTCCTGTGAAAAGGAGCACCCACTCTGACCCTCCTGGTTCGAGTGATAAGCAATCTCCCGGTTCCGCGTGGATTGCTTTTGCCAAGTGCTGTTTGCTACAATCTTCAAGCCGACGGCGCTGACGGCGAGAGCCTACGTGGGACAGATCGTGACCTGCTCCTGGACGTCGCAGATGCCCCAGAGCCCACGTGACAGCGGAGAGAAGCCTATCGACAACCGCCTGATTGCGCCCGACATTGCCTGGTTCCGTCCTGGTTCCACCCTGGTCACTGCTGAGTGACCCAGACTCTGTCCCCTCTGCTTTCAGGTACTTTTCTACATCGATCCACCCTTGGATCGCACCGGACACTTCTGCTTCACAGCGCCTGCAGCTGCAACAGCTCCAAGCACCCAGAACCTGCGTGACAGAACCCGACGCCACTTCGACCCTGTGCACCCACGGCCTGTGGGTGAGGTAACTTTGCAACGCCGGTGTCTTTACACTGGTACACACCTCTAGGGTCTGTGTCTAAAGTTTTGTGTTCCTAGGTTCAGCGGAAGTATCTTTTTATTCACTTTAACTGACTTTTACGCACCATTGACAGTGCATTGGTGCGCGCTGCACTTTCCGTGCTGCATCCGTCTCCTGTGGGCTACTCCCGACTTCTTCATTGCTTGTCCTGACTGCTCCCAGCGAATCTCTAGGCCCTAGGCCTAACCATTGTTCGTAAAGTGTTACTTATACCACTTTTTTGGATATATGGTCTGAGTGGCCCCCCCGCCCTCAGCCATAATTGTGCCAACTTTCTATGTGTAACAGTGCTTTTGATTTAACGCTTGTGCCCCTTTCCTCATAAAGAGTACTGGGGAGTAATTTAGTAATAAATACATATATTTTTATAATATATACTTGTGTGGTGTCCTTTCATTTGATTACAGGATTGTATGTGGTAAAACAAGCTCGCTTAACACGACCTCTTAAGTTAAGCCTTTAAGGCTGCTTAGTCCATGCTACCACTAGGATAGCTTGTCTACAAGGTTGACTTACAACCTGACATCTTTGGGGTTTGTTTGGACTGATAACCAGTGGTTCCAGAATTGGAAACACTACCTATCAGGCCAACTTCTCACACTGACCAACGTTTCTCCCTGGGGGTCAGCCTTCTGCTAATAAAAGCAATGGGCTGGTCTTGACCATCTTGATTAAGTTGTGAAAGCACAGCTCCCACCCCCAACTCAGAAGCATCTGTCTGTACAATGAACTGTTTGGAGTAGTCAGGACTCTTCAGGATAGGTGCAGAGCACATGGCCTTCTTCAGGTCATCAAATGCCTTTTGACAGCTAACTGTCCACTGAACCTTTTTGGGCATCTTCTTGGATGTCAAGTCATTCAATGGTGTCACAATGGACCCATAGTTCTTTACAAATTTTCTGTAATACCCAGTCAGGCCCAAGAAGGCTCTGACTTGTGTCTGGGTAGTTGGAGGAGTCCAGTCCTGTATGGTCTGGATCTTGCTCTCCAGTGGTTGAACTTGACCCCCACCTACTAGGTGGCCCAAGTACACAACCTTGCTCTGCCCTATCTGGCACTTAGTAGCCTTGATAGTCAGGCCTGCCTTTTGCAGGGCCTCCAGAACCTTCTTCAGGTGGATCAGGTGATCCTCCCAGGTGGAGCTAAAGACAGCAATATCATCTAGATATGCTGCGCAAAAGTCATCCAACCCAGCAAGGACTTGGTTCACCAACCTTTGGAAAGTGGCAGGTGCATTCTTCAAACCAAAGGGCATTACCACAAACTGATAATGTCCACTAGGGGTAGAGAATGCTGTTTTGGCTTTTGACTCTTCAGCTAGTCTGATTTGCCAGTAGCCAGCTGTCAAATCAAATGTGCTCAGAAACTTGGCAGAAGCCAATTTATCAATGAGCTCATCTGCTCTTGGAATGGGATGAGCATCTGTCCTAGTGACAGCATTGAGACCTCTGTAGTCCACACAAAACCTCATTTCTCTCTTCCCATCTTTGGTATGAGGTTTTGGCACAAGGACCACTGGGCTAGCCCATGGGCTCTCTGATGGCTCAATCACTCCAAGCTCCAACATCTTTTGCACCTCAGCCTTTATACAATCCCTGACATGGTCAGGTTGCCTGTAGATCTTATTCTTCACAGGCAGATTGTCACCAGTATCCACCTCATGGGTGCACCAGTTAGTCTGACTGGGTGTGAGTGAAAACAAATGTCTGTGGGCCTGCAACACCTGTCTGCAGTCCACCTGTTGCTGCTCAGTGAGGCTGCCTGCCAAGGCTACTCCATCAACTGAACCATCATCAGGGTTCTGGGAAAGCAGGTCTGGGAGAGGGTCACTCTCTTCCTCCTGTTCCCCATCTGTGGCCATGAGGAGACTCATGTCCTCCCTGTCAACAAATGCTTTCAAACGATTGACATGGAGCACCCTGTGGGGGCTCCTAGGGGTGCCAAAGTCAACCACATAGGTGACTTCTCCCTTTTTCTCAATGATAGGGTAGGGTCCAGTCCATTTGTCCTGGAGAGCTGCTGGCCCCACTGGGTCCAACACCCACACCTTCTGCCCTGGCTGGTACTCAACCAGAACAGCCTTTTGGTCATGCCAGGCTTTCTGTAATTCCTGACTTGCCTCAAGGTTTTTGGATGCTCTCTCCATGTATTCAGCCATCCTGGAGCGGAGACCAAGTACATAGTCCACAATGTCTAGTTTAGGCTTTTTGAGAGGTAACTCCCATCCTTCCTTCACCAAACTCAATGGACCTCTTACAGGGTGGCCAAACAAAAGTTCAAAAGGGCTGTAGCCAACCCCCTTCTGTGGGACCTCTCTGTAAGCAAAGAGCAAGCAGGGTAAAAGGATGTCCCATTTCCGCCTAAGCTTCTCTGGTAAACCTTTTATCATTCCCTTTAGGGTCTTGTTGAATCTTTCCACAAGCCCATTGCACTGTGGATGGTAGGGTGTGGTAAATGTAGGAGAGTAGGGTCTGCAATCCTATGATCACCCAGATTTTTTGCTTTTGTTTCACTGGTTTACGACTTTCTCTGGCTGTGGGCCTGCCATTCAGACCCACAGCCTGGCTGTTCTCTTTCTAAATTACGAGATGTACCCTAGGTGCATTTACCAATTGGTACTGGGCCACCTTATCAGACCCTGTAACCCAGGGCGTAGGTGTACCCAGGGCCGCCAGGGGCTGCAGCATGTATTGTGCCACCCCTGGCTGGCCTCCTAAATTTGACACAACTGGCTGCATGACAGCTGGGGCAAAGTCGTGTAATCACCCTTTGCTTTAGATATAGTAGCTCTATATCTAACCCTCCAATGGACACCCGAGTTCCTATCAGTCACTCCTATGGCAGGCCTTGACAATCCTGAAGGCAGAGTGCATGGGCTCGTGCGAACTAAGCTCTGGCCCGAGCCGAGCCCGGTTGCAGCTTGCGGAATCAAGACCCAATGGCTGTTCCATGATAACGCGTACCATATCAGTAAACTTCGGTGTCGCGTTATCAAGACATGTCGAGTAAGGTGTCATACGAATCGGGATGCTGCCCTCTCACCAACTCTGGCGACGAGGTTAGCATTCCGCCCTTCTAGAGGGACGCGACATGTACGTAACTGTGAACCCCGGTTAAAGTTAACGAAAGCCTCAGCTCCACAAAATGGATGCTGCCACCACAGACACAAGTCTGACCTCCTGCTGCTGGGAGTCCTTCCAGCGAGGAGCACTTGGACAAAGGGTTTCCTGTCGAGGGCGGTGTTCGCACCGTCCCAGACAGGGTTTGTGTATTCTGGGTAGGTAGGGCTTTTGCGAGAAGGTGACTGCGGAGTGGCACCCCGGTGCTCACTACGCATCTGCCGGTTAGAACCAGTTCCAGGGGCGACAGCCCTGGCCTGGGGAAAGTCCGGCAGGGGAGAGGGGTGTAACTACCCCCCTTCCTGGTCCCACCCTTAGGGCAGGACCTAGTCATGTACCCACCCCTTTCTTTAGGATAAAGGCCGGAGCGGGGACCCTTCCAAATTAGATCATCTTTGAATCAAGAATACTTTCTACGAAAGGACTTCAAGACTCTTCTTAAGATTTCTCCCTTGTGACTAAGGAGTAGTCACCCTGCATCAGCGGGCACCATCTAAGAACTCTGCGGTTTGCTGTAAGTCCTTCCTCAAGGAATCCGACGGCCCAGCTCGACGAGAAACCGGCTTCCCTGGCACCTCTGACCTCTACCCACGTCATCAGCTCAGCTGTGATCTGTGGGTGCGACGAGACCTCGAGGGACCGGCCATCATCAGAACCTGCACGCTCTTAAAAACCAGCACGACCATCGAGGTAACTCTCTGGTGAGTGCTCTGGGGTCCGAGAAGCCCCGACCCTGAGCCGCTCTAGCACCGAAGTGCAGTCTCCCAGCATCTCCACGATCTGCGTGGGGCCCTTCTGCTCGCTGCTCAGCACGTTGTCTGGTCACTAGCCGCTGGCTTGTGCCCTTCTGTGACGACGACCAAGAATCAACACTGCCGGTCTGGTTGCTCCGGACTGGCCCCTGCTTCCATCTTTTGAGAAGCACCCCGGACCCTCCTGGTCCACCCAAGACGCCGACAGCGACATCCGTCGTGGGACAGCTCGCACCTCCACCGTGGTCGCCGACAACGCCTCCTGGTCCGTGAGACTGCAGAGCCTAGCGTCGCCCACTCACCTGGTCGAGGTGACGGCCAACTGGTGCCTTCCTGGTACCCTCTGACTACTGGCTAGTAGTACGAACTTGGTCCCCTCTGCTTTCAGGTTTCATCAATCTCTACGAACTATACACCACTGGTTGCCGGCCAGCAACTCCTTTTCTTCCGGCTCCTGGCTCGTCAGCGAAGACCCCGACGCCTGTAAGACTTGTGCAGCCGCAGCCCTCGTGGCTAGGTAACTCGGCATTTCGGTGCCTGCATAGCCTCCTTACTCTAGGGTCCCGAGTCCCTCGCTTCCGACTTGCCTTAACCTTTCCGTGTCCTCGGACACTTGTCTTTAAACTGTGCACTTGAAGTATTTGCTAAAGAGATTTGGTTTGTGCTTAGTACCCTGTCCTCATAAAGAGTACAGGGCTGTTGTGATTCTTAATAAATATACTGTTTATTTTCATAACACTTGTGTGGTGTCCTTTCACTGGGTGTTCAAGGGGTACATGTGTGGTAAACAGCTGGCTTAACGCGCCCTCTCGAGTCTTTAGCCTTAGACTGCTCGTATCCACGCTACTAGGATAGCTGGTCTATAGGTTGACTTACAACCAAACACCATAAGGGTCGTTGGAACGATACATAGCGGTCGCTAGAATAGCGAACGTTGCATATCGGGCCAACTTCTCACATTGGTGAGCAGCGGTTGGGATTTGAGCTTGCTGTTGTTTTACCACACGTATCCTGAGAATATCTTGTTGAAAGATCGCACAAGTACTGTTAGTACATATAACTAAAGCTTAGAATACTCTGAGTTCTACTGAACCAGCTGTTGTAGCTCCTCAAGGCTTAGCACACCTTGGCTACAACTCTTAGCAAGGGAAAAGTAGGTAAACACATAGTGTAGGTAGGTGCATCACTTACACCACACTAGAAGCAGTATGTCGGTCACAGGAGGAAACATCGAGTCTCCCCTGGTGTCAGTTGACCCTCCACAGGTCATCCCGTCAAGATATACTGCGCTTAACTTCCATGAGTTACGACAAGTATGTACCTCTAGGAAAATTAAGCAAGGGGCTAACCCCACCACCTCCTTTCTGATTGGTCTCCTAGAGACTTATGATGCCAGGAAGGCTGAGAAGCTTCTTAGCCCTTCTAATCCAGAAGGAGACATGCCTCCCCTCGAGGGAACCCGGGACGATCCTGACCTCATTCACCTCGCAACCGAGAACGGGGATGTGGAGGAGGATGAGGATGAGGATCTCTCTGGGGACGAGGCAGATAAGGGACAGGTAGAAGTCGTCAGACTAACACGGTCCAACTTAAGCAGACACGATAGTAGTACTGGGGGAACCCCGGCGCTACTGTCGGTTCCGCTTAACATGGGGAATGGACGAGCCAGATCTCTATCAAGAGGCTCTGGCAGATCCCTTCATACCAACGGCTCTCACAACTCTTCTCAAAGAGGGATGACGTCCCCTCAGAGGAGAGTGTACGAAGCGAAGGAAAGGGCAGCTAATCTACGGATCGAAAGGGAAGAACTTGCCCTGGCCAAGGAAAAGCTTGCTTTTGCTAGAGAGCAACAGTTAAGTGGGGCAGTCCCCACTGGTGGCAGCAATGTACCTAGTAATAGGGAAAAGAGTTTTGATACGAAGCACCTTGGGAAGATAGTGCCCCCCTTTAAACAAGGGGATGACATCCACAAATGGATTACTGCTTTGGAGAGGGCTTGCACTGTGCAAGGCGTTCCCCAGAGTCAGTGGGCAGCTATCTTGTGGCTCTCCTTTGAAGGTAAAGGAAGAGACAAGCTCCTCACCACAAGGGTAGAGGACGCTAACAATTACCAAGTCTTGAAGAATACACTCGTTGAAGGGTTCGGCCTAACCACTGAGCAGTACAGGGTGCTGTTCAGGGATACCCAGAAAACGCAGTCTCAAGATTGGTCTGATTTTGTCGATTGTGCCACTAAGGCTTTTGAGGGCTGGTTGCTGGGCAGTAAGGTTACTGATTACAAAGGATTGTATAATTTGATGATGAGAGAACAAATTTTAAACAATTGTCAGAACCAGTTGTTGCATCAGCATCTTGTCGACTCGGATCTGACCTCTCCTCAAGAATTGGGGCAGAAGGCAGACAAATGGGTTCGTACGAGAGTTAAACAGAACCAGGGCCAGAATCAAGGTGGTCAGAAGAAAGCAGACCAGAAGGGTAAAGATTCTAAGGGGGAACAAAATGACCAGAAGTCTTCGACAGGTCCCCAACAACCCAAAGAGGGTGGGGGTCAGGCTCCCCAAAAGAAGAAAGAAGGCCAATCCAAACGATGGTGCCAGTACTGTAAAAGTAAATCTCACTGGTTTAGTGAGTGCACCAAGAAAGGAGGAGGGCAGACTCCTGCCACTGCAGCCCCTAAGGCACCTGTGCCCCCTAGTACAGTCAGCAGTGGTAGTGCGCCTCCCAAGGGTTTAGTAGGGTTAACCCTGGGTTCTGAGGGGCGTGACAACTTAGTTGGCACACTCACTCAGGCTGTCCTTGTCAGTACAGGGGACGTGGACGTGTCCCCTGACGTAAGCCCCAATACTTTGGGCAAATACCGACAGACGCCTTTTATCAATGGAAAGATGGCTCAGGCCTATAGGGACACTTGTGCCAGCGTCACCATGGTGACGCCTAACTTCGTGGACCCTGGACAGATCATGCCAGGTACAGAATTCCTGGTGACCAATGCCAGCAATGTCACTACCAATCACAGTATGGCAATTGTAGCTTTCTCCTGGGGAGGGGTAACTGGCCAAAAGAAGGTTGTAGTTAGTCCAGACCTCCCAGTGGATTGTTTGTTGGGCAATGATTTGGAGTCATCACAATGGTCAGAAGTGGAGCACCGGACTCACATGGAAATGTTAGGGTTGCCAGCACATGTGTTCGCTGTGACTAGGTCACAGGTCAGGAAATGCCCCACTGAACAGGTGCTGGATCCTGGAACAACGGACCAGACACCTACCAAGAAAAAGAGCAGTAGGGTTAAGGCGGCGCCTTCCCCCTTGCCCCAGGTCGAGGATCAAGTCTCAGAGGAGGCTGACCTACAGGAATTGAGAGAAACTGAGCCGAGGGAGTTCGAACTTGATCAAGTTGAATTCTTGGGCTCAGGGGGACCCTCAAGGGAAGACCTGGGGAAGGACCAGTTAGACTGCCCTTCTCTTGAACCCCTCAGACAGCAGGCTGCTGCTGAGGCTGCTGGGAACGCCACAGGTACCCACAAGGTATACTGGGAAGATGGACTCCTGTACACTGAGTCAAGAGACCCCAAGCCTGGCATGACCAGGAGGCTGGTCGTCCCCTTGTCTCAGCGTGGTTTCCTACTTACCTTGGCCCACGAGATTCCCTTAGCAGGTCACTTAGGCCAGACGAAAACGTGGGACAGGCTTGTCTCGCACTTTCACTGGCCTCACATGAACGAAGATACCAAGGAGTTTTGCCGCTCCTGTGTCACTTGCCAAGCCAGTGGTAAGTCAGGTGGCACGACAAAGGCCCCCCTTATACCAATGCCTGTGGTGGGGGTGCCCTTTGAACGGGTGGGGATCGACATCGTCGGTCCCATGGAACCACCGACAGCATCAGGGCACAAGTTTATACTGGTGGTAGTGGATCATGCCACCAGGTATCCTGAAGCTATTCCCCTTAGGACCACTACAGCACCTGTCGTGGCAAGAGCCCTAGTTGGAGTGTTCTCCAGGGTGGGCTTTCCTAAGGAGGTCGTCTCTGACAGAGGTGCAAACTTTATGTCGAGCTACTTAACTGCTATGTGGAAGGAATGTGGTGTCAACTACAAATTCACTACACCCTATCATCCACAATGCAATGGGCTTGTTGAGAGATTCAACAGGACCCTAAAAGGGATGATTCATGGACTACCGGAAAAGCTTCGGCGTAGATGGGACGTCCTGATCCCCTGCCTCTTGTTCGCCTACAGAGAAGTCCCACAAAAGGGGGTTGGCTACAGCCCTTTTGAACTTTTGTACGGGCATCCTGTAAGAGGACCCCTGTGTTTGGTGAAGGAAGGATGGGAGAGACCTCTCAAAAAGCCGGCAACCAACATAGTGGACTATGTGCTCGGTCTCCGCTCGCGGATGGCTGAGTACATGGAAAAGGCATCCGAAAACCTTAAGGCCAGCCAAGAACTCCAAAAAGCTTGGCATGACCAAAAGGCTGTCTTGACTGTTTACCAGCCCGGACAGAAGGTGTGGGTGTTGGAGCCAGTGGCCCCAGCAGCACTCAAGGACAAATGGTCCGGGCCCCACACCATCCTGGAGAAAAAGGGAGAGGTCACCTACCTGGTCGACCTGGGAACTCCCCGGAGCCCCCACAGGGTGCTTCATGTCAACAGGTTAAAAGCATATGTCGACAGGAAGGACATGAGTTTGCTCATGGCCATAGATAAAGGACAGGAGGAGGAGAGTGACCCTCTCCCCGACCTGCTCTCTCAGAATCCTGACGATGGCTCGGTAGATGGTGTTGTCTTTTGCGGCAGCCTCTCCGACCATCAGCAGAGCGACTGTAAACAGGTTCTTCAGTCGTTCCGACATCTGTTTTCTCTGACACCCAGTCAGACCGATTGGTGCACCCATGAGGTCGACACTGGTGACAGCTTGCCCGTAAAGAGTAAAATCTACAGGCAGCCTGATCACGTCAGAGACTGCATCAAAAGTGAAGTGCAGAAAATGTTGGAGCTGGGAGTCATTGAACCCTCGGATAGCCCTTGGGCTAGTCCCGTAGTTCTAGTGCCGAAACCTCACACCCAGGGTGGTAAGAGAGAGATGCGGTTTTGCGTAGACTACAGGGGTCTCAATGCAGTCACTAAGACTGACGCCCACCCAATACCAAGGGCAGACGAGCTTATCGATAGATTGGCTTCGGCCAACTACTTAAGTACGTTTGACCTGACAGCTGGGTATTGGCAAATCAGGTTAGCTGAGGACGCCAAGCCTAAGACAGCATTTTCAACCCCTGGTGGGCATTACCAGTTCGTGGTGATGCCTGAAAAATGCACCTGCCACCTTCCAACGGTTGGTGAATCATGTCCTTACTGGGCTGGATGACTTCTGTGCGGCATATCTTGACGATATTGCTGTCTTTAGCTCCACCTGGGAGGATCACCTGGTCCACCTGCGGAAGACGTTAGAGGCACTGCAAGCAGCAGGTCTCACTATCAAGGCCACCAAGTGCCAGATAGGGCAGACACAGGTTGTATACCTGGGCCACCTTGTCGGTGGAGGTCAGGTTCAGCCACTGGAGAGCAAGATACAGTCAATCAGGGACTGGGCTCCTCCAACCACCCAGACTCAGGTTCGAGCTTTCTTGGGCCTGACTGGTTACTACAGGAAGTTTGTCAGGAACTATGGTTCCATCGTGACACCATTAAACGAACTGACAAGTAAGAAAATGCCAAAAAAGGTTCAGTGGACAGCGAGCTGTCAAAAAGCATTCGATGACCTAAAGCAGGCCATGTGCACGGCACCTATCCTCAAGAGTCCGGACTACTCCAAACCATTCATTGTCCAAACAGATGCTTCTGAGTTGGGTGTGGGAGCTGTTCTTTCTCAACTGAATTTTGATGGTCAAGACCAGCCCATTGCTTTTATAAGCAGACGGCTGACCCCTAGAGAGAAGAATTGGTCAGCTATTGAGAGGGAGGCCTTTGCTGTGGTTTGGGCCCTGAAGAAGCTGAGGCCATACTTGTTTGGCACTCACTTCAAGATTCAGACCGACCATAAGCCCCTCTTGTGGCTAAATCAGATGAAGGGTGAAAACCCCAAACTGCTTAGGTGGTCCATTTCCCTACAGGGGATGGACTTCACAGTGGAACATAGACCTGGTACTGATCATGGCAATGCCGATGGGCTCTCCAGATATTTCCACTTAGAACAAGAAGACTTACCTGGTCAAGGTTAGTTAGTTGTTCCGACGTTTGGGGGGGGGTCATGTAGGAGAGTAGGGTCTGCAATCCTATGATCACCCAGATTTTTTGCTTTTGTTTCACTGGTTTACGACTTTCTCTGGCTGTGGGCCTGCCATTCAGACCCACAGCCTGGCTGTTCTCTTTCTAAATTACGAGATGTACCCTAGGTGCATTTACCAATTGGTACTGGGCCACCTTATCAGACCCTGTAACCCAGGGCGTAGGTGTACCCAGGGCCGCCAGGGGCTGCAGCATGTATTGTGCCACCCCTGGCTGGCCTCCTAAATTTGACACAACTGGCTGCATGACAGCTGGGGCAAAGTCGTGTAATCACCCTTTGCTTTAGATATAGTAGCTCTATATCTAACCCTCCAATGGACACCCGAGTTCCTATCAGTCACTCCTATGGCAGGCCTTGACAATCCTGAAGGCAGAGTGCATGGGCTCGTGCGAACTAAGCTCTGGCCCGAGCCGAGCCCGGTTGCAGCTTGCGGAATCAAGACCCAATGGCTGTTCCATGATAACGCGTACCATATCAGTAAACTTCGGTGTCGCGTTATCAAGACATGTCGAGTAAGGTGTCATACGAATCGGGATGCTGCCCTCTCACCAACTCTGGCGACGAGGTTAGCATTCCGCCCTTCTAGAGGGACGCGACATGTACGTAACTGTGAACCCCGGTTAAAGTTAACGAAAGCCTCAGCTCCACAAAATGGATGCTGCCACCACAGACACAAGTCTGACCTCCTGCTGCTGGGAGTCCTTCCAGCGAGGAGCACTTGGACAAAGGGTTTCCTGTCGAGGGCGGTGTTCGCACCGTCCCAGACAGGGTTTGTGTATTCTGGGTAGGTAGGGCTTTTGCGAGAAGGTGACTGCGGAGTGGCACCCCGGTGCTCACTACGCATCTGCCGGTTAGAACCAGTTCCAGGGGCGACAGCCCTGGCCTGGGGAAAGTCCGGCAGGGGAGAGGGGTGTAACTACCCCCCTTCCTGGTCCCACCCTTAGGGCAGGACCTAGTCATGTACCCACCCCTTTCTTTAGGATAAAGGCCGGAGCGGGGACCCTTCCAAATTAGATCATCTTTGAATCAAGAATACTTTCTACGAAAGGACTTCAAGACTCTTCTTAAGATTTCTCCCTTGTGACTAAGGAGTAGTCACCCTGCATCAGCGGGCACCATCTAAGAACTCTGCGGTTTGCTGTAAGTCCTTCCTCAAGGAATCCGACGGCCCAGCTCGACGAGAAACCGGCTTCCCTGGCACCTCTGACCTCTACCCACGTCGTCAGCTCAGCTGTGATCTGTGGGTGCGGCGAGACCTCGAGGGACCGGCCATCATCAGAACCTGCACGCTCTTAAAAACCAGCACGACCATCGAGGTAACTCTCTGGTGAGTGCTCTGGGGTCCGAGAAGCCCCGACCCTGAGCCGCTCTAGCACCGAAGTGCAGTCTCCCAGCATCTCCACGATCTGCGTGGGGCCCTTCTGCTCGCTGCTCAGCACGTTGTCTGGTCACTAGCCGCTGGCTTGTGCCCTTCTGTGACGACGACCAAGAATCAACACTGCCGGTCTGGTTGCTCCGGACTGGCCCCTGCTTCCATCTTTTGAGAAGCACCCCGGACCCTCCTGGTCCACCCAAGACGCCGACAGCGACATCCGTCGTGGGACAGCTCGCACCTCCACCGTGGTCGCCGACAACGCCTCCTGGTCCGTGAGACTGCAGAGCCTAGCGTCGCCCACTCACCTGGTCGAGGTGACGGCCAACTGGTGCCTTCCTGGTACCCTCTGACTACTGGCTAGTAGTACGAACTTGGTCCCCTCTGCTTTCAGGTTTCATCAATCTCTACGAACTATACACCACTGGTTGCCGGCCAGCAACTCCTTTTCTTCCGGCTCCTGGCTCGTCAGCGAAGACCCCGACGCCTGTAAGACTTGTGCAGCCGCAGCCCTCGTGGCTAGGTAACTCGGCATTTCGGTGCCTGCATAGCCTCCTTACTCTAGGGTCCCGAGTCCCTCGCTTCCGACTTGCCTTAACCTTTCCGTGTCCTCGGACACTTGTCTTTAAACTGTGCACTTGAAGTATTTGCTAAAGAGATTTGGTTTGTGCTTAGTACCCTGTCCTCATAAAGAGTACAGGGCTGTTGTGATTCTTAATAAATATACTGTTTATTTTCATAACACTTGTGTGGTGTCCTTTCACTGGGTGTTCAAGGGGTACATGTGTGGTAAACAGCTGGCTTAACGCGCCCTCTCGAGTCTTTAGCCTTAGACTGCTCGTATCCACGCTACTAGGATAGCTGGTCTATAGGTTGACTTACAACCAAACACCATAAGGGTCGTTGGAACGATACATAGCGGTCGCTAGAATAGCGAACGTTGCATATCGGGCCAACTTCTCACAGTAAACTTATAGTTTACTCCACACTCTTTCCACATTGCTTTTAAGTATCCAGACATAAAGTTGGCACCTCTGTCTGAAAGAACCTCCTTTGGAAAGCCCACTCTTGAGAAAACTGCAATGAGGGCCTTTGCCACCACAGGAGCTGTGGTGGTCCTCAGGGGAATTGCTTCTGGGTACCTGGTGGCATGATCCACTACCAGCAGTATAAATCTGTGCCCAGATGCTGTTTGAGGATCCATGGGACCCACAATGTCTATTCCAACTCTTTCAAAGGGTACCCCCACCACAGGTAGTGGTATCAGGGGGGCCTTTGTTGTGCCACCTGACTTGCCACTGGCTTGGCAAGTGACACAGGAGCGACAAAACTCCTTGACATCTTCTGACATGTGAGGCCAGTGAAAGTGTGGAACAAGCCTGTCCCAAGTCTTGTTCTGGCCTAAGTGTCCTGCAAGGGGAATATCATGGGCCAAGGTAAGAAGGAAGCCCCTAAACTTCAAAGGTATAACCAACCTCCTGGTTGTGCCAGGCTTGGGGTCTCTAGCCTCTGAATAAAGGAGTCCTTCATCCCAATACACTCTATGGGTACCTTGAGCATTCCCTGCAGCCTCAGCAGCAGCTTGCTGTCTGAGGGGTTCAAGTGAAGGGCAATCTAATTGGGCCTGCCCCAGGTCTGCCCTTGAGGGTCCCCCTGTCCCCAGAAACTCAACCTGATCAGGTTCAAGCTCCTCTGAGACAGTCTCCTCTTGGACTGCAGAATCAGTTTCCTGTGAAACCTGATCCTCAACCTGGGGCAAGTGGGAAGGCACAGCCTTAACCCTCTTGCTCCTTCTCTTGGGTTGTGGTTGGTCTATTGTTTCAAGATCCACCACTGGTTCAGGAAGGCACTTCTTAGCCTGAGACCTTGTCACTGCAAGGACATGAGCTGAAATCCCTAGCATTTCTGCATGAGTCCTGTACTCCACTTCTGACCAAACTGAGCTTTCAAGATCATTGCCTAACAGACAGTCTACTGGGAGGTCTGCACTCACAACAACTTTCTTTAGGCTATCTACCCCTCCCCAGGAGAAGTTCACAACAGCCACACTATGGGAAGTAGTGGAGTTGCTTGCATTGGTCACTAGGTAACTTTCACCTAGTACAATCTGTCCAGGGTCCACAAAGCCAGGTGTCACCATTGTGACACTGGCACAAGTGTCCCTGTAGGCCTGAGCCAGTTTCTCATTAATTAAGGGAGTCTGCCTATATTTGCCCAGGTTACTGGGGCTTACTGCAGTGGGCAAAGATAAGTCCACATCATATAGGAGAACTGCCTGTGTGGGGATTCTGACTAGGCCAGATTCCACCTCAGTACCCAGGGTCAACCCTACTAAACCCTTTGGCTGTGTACCACCACTGCTGACTGTACTAGGGGGTGCAGTTGCTTTAGGAGCTGCAGTGGTGGGGACTGGATTTTTCTTAGTGCATTCACTGCCCCAGTGTGAAACTGATTTGCAGGTATTACACCAAGGTTTCTTTGGGCCATCATTCTTCTTTTTCTTGTTTCCATTTTGGGAACCCCCCTCCTTATTGCTAGTTTGGGGGCCTGAAGACTTCTGGTCCTTTTCTTTATCTTTCTGATTCCCACCCTTCTGGTCTGTTTTCTTCTGGTCACCTTGGTTCTGGTTTTTCTGCTTAATCCTTGTTCTGACCCATTTGTCTGCCTTCTTTCCCAATTCTTGGGGAGAGGTCAAATCAGAGTCAACAAGGTATTGATGCAACAGCTGGTTCTGACAGTTATTAAGGATCTGCTCTCTCATCATAAGATTGTACAATCCTGTATAGTCTGAAACTTTACTTCCCTGCAGCCAACCCTCCAGAGCCTTAGTGGCACAATCTACAAAATCAGTCCAGTCCTGAGTCTGTGCTTTTTGGGTGTCTCTGAACAACAACCTGTATTGCTCAGTGGTTAGGCCAAACCCTTCAATAAGAGCACTCTTCAGAACAGAGTAGTTTTTGGCATCCTCAGGTCTAACAGTGAGGAGCCTGTCCCTCCCTTTCTCAGAAAAGGAGTACCATAAAATTGCTGCCCACTGATCCTCAGGGACCTGCTGTACCATGCAGGCCCTCTCAAGAGCAGTCATCCATTTGTGGATATCATCCCCTTCCTTGTAGGGGGGTACAATTTTTGTCAGGTTTCTATTATCATAGGCCCTGTCTTTTTCTTTAGGAACTTTGCTGCCACCAGTGGCATCTAAGCCACACAATTTTTTCTCTCTTGCTAAAGCAAGTTTAGCTTGAGCCAAGGCTACCTCTTCCCTTTCTATTTGGAGTTGGACAGCCCTCATCCTGGCCCTATGCTCTTTTCTCTGGGAGGAAGTCATTCCTCTTTGAGATTCTCTTGAGGCACTAGAAAGATGAGAATCCCTTGATAGAGATCTCACCCTCCTATTACCTGGGAGAATTTGGTTATGAGATCTGGAGTGGTGCTGGCCCTCTCCATTCCCATGTAGGTCCAAGTTGGCCTGGTTAAGCCTGGCAACCTGTACCTGGTTTCCCCCCTGATCCTGATCTTCAGGCTCATCTAAATCAGAGCCTTCTTCTTCTTCTTCCTCCTCCACTACATCATCTTGAAGATCCTCATTCTCAGGGGAGTTTATCCCTTCCTCTGTTTCTAAGGGAGTCTGACTCACCTTATCTAGGTCATCCTTTTCTAGGAGAGCTACTAGGGAAGGAATGGTAGGGCCTCTGCCCTTTTTTAGCCCCCTGGCTGTGCACAAGGCACTCAGGTCTTTGTGGCTAAGGTTGTCATATCTGGATGTTGTCCCTATAGGATCAACTATTACAGGAGCAGAGCCTGAAGCTCTACCTGTATCAGACATGACTGCTAGTGAGGTGTAAGTGGTGCACTTACCTACACTAAGTGGTTTCCTACTGTACCTTGCTAGTAAGTTGTAGTCAGGGTGTGCTAATCCCTTTAATCTACAACTACTAAGTTCAGTAGAACTTAATATGCTAAGCTTTTGATTTATATGTACCTAGAGGTACTTGATGTGATCTTTCAATTTGATAAAGATTGCAATGGTAAAACAAACAGCAAGCTCAAATCCGCACCGATGCACACCAATGTGAGAAGTTGGCCTGATATGTAGTGTTTCCAATTCTGGAACCACTGGGTATCAGTCCAAACAAACCCCAAAGATGTCAGGTTGTAAGTCAACCTTGTAGACAAGCTATCCTAGTGGTAGCATGGACTAAGCAGCCTTAAAGGCTTAACTTAAGAGGTCGTGTTAAGCGAGCTGTTTTACCACATACAATCCTGTAATCAAATGAAAGGACACCACACAAGTATATATTATAAAAATATATGTATTTATTTCTAAATTACTCCCCAGTACTCTTTATGAGGAAAGGGGCACAAGCGTTAAATCAAAAGCACTGTTACACATATAAAGTTGCACGTTTATGGATGAGGGCGGGTGGCCACTCAGACCATATATTAAAAAAGTGGTATAAGTAACACTTATCGAACAATGGTTAGGCCTAGGGCCTAGAGATTCGCTGGGAGCAGTCAGGACAAGCAATGAAGAAGTCGGGAGTAGCCCACAGGAGACGGGTGCAGCACGGAAAGTGCGGCGCGCACCAATGCACTGTCAATGGTGCGTAAAAGTCAATTAAAGTGAATTAAAAGATACTTCCGCTGAACCTAGGAACACAAAACTTTAGACACAGACCCTAGAGGTGTGTACCAGTGTAAAGACACCGGCGTTGCAAAGTTACCTCACCCACAGGCCGTGGGTGCACAGGGTCGAAGTGGCGTCGGGTTCTGTCACGCAGGTTCTTGGTGCTTGGAGCTGTTGCAGCTGCAGGCGCTGTGAAGCAGAAGTGTCCGGTGCGATCCAAGGGTGGATCGAAGTAGAAAAGTACCTGAAAGCAGAGGGGACAGAGTCTGGGTCACTCAGCAGTGACCAGGGTGGAACCAGGACGGAACCAGGCAATGTCGGGCGCAATCAGGTGGTTGTTGATAGGCTTCTCTCCGCTGTCACGTGGGCTCTGGGGCATCTGCGACGTCCAGGAGCAGGTCACGATCTGTCCCACGTAGGCTCTCGCCGTCAGCACCGTCGGCTTCAAGATTGCAGCAAACAGCACTTGGCAAAAGCAATCCACACGGAACCGGGAGATTGCTTATCACTCGAACCAGGAGGGTCAGAGTGGGTGCTCCTTTTTACAGGAGCTGGTGCAGATCTGGAGCAACCAGAAAAGCAAGTCGGATTTCAAAGTTCGTCGGCACAGGGGCCACAAGCCAGCTGGCAAGTGACTGGGCCAACGCGTCAAGCGCACACAAGCAGAAGGGCCCCACGCAGCACTCGTCGAGTGTGGAGGGGTGAGCTTTGGTGCAAGTGGAGCTCGGGGCTGGGGCTTCTCAAACCCCGGTGTACAGCTTCGAGGGTCACTCGTGGGCCGCACGGTCAGCGTCTCGTGGCCTTTTCAAGATGGCGTGCCCCACGCTTCCGGTCGCCTCCACGGGTCTCAGCTCTGCAGGGACTGTGGATCGAGCAGGTAGAAGGCAGGCAAGCTTGATCTCGTCGATCTCTGTCGCTCGAGTTCCGGCGGGAACTGCAACAAAGCAAGGGTCGAGGGCTGGATGGTGCCTGCTTGCACAGGGTGGTCACTCCTTGACCACAAGGGAGATTCTTCAGTCTTCTCACGTCGTGTAGAAAGTCGAAGGGTCCAGATTTCGTTTCTTATGTTTCTTCAGGATGATCTGAGGTCCGTTGGGACTGCTCCCCCTCTTATTCGAATCTGGGGGGTTGGACATCCTGCTAGGTCCCCTCCTATGGGTGGGACCCAGGAAGGGGGTGGTTACACCCCTCTCCTTTGATCCTGGCCGCGCTGGGACAGGGGCTGGGAGGCCCCAGAACCGGTTTGGCCGGATCCTGCAAGGGGCAGCCTTGTGCTCCCCAGGCAGTGTCTGGTTTCTTTGAAACCTCCCTACTCCAATCCACTATCTCCTGTCTGGGGTGGTTTGACACCGCCCTGTGACAGGAAACTCTTTGTCCAGGCCTCCTCTGCCGGGTTTCGGTCAGCAGCAGGAGGCCAGACCCGTGTCTGTGGCAGGGGCATCCATTTTGTGGATCTGAGGCTCATTTTAAATCAACCGCGTTTCAGTAAAGTAACATGTCTTCTCCCTCTAGAAGGGTGGAATGCTACCCCCGTCGCCAGAACTGGCGAGGGGGTAGTATTCCAATTCGTATGACACCTTACACGACATGTTTTGATAAAGCCAAACCAAAGTTGCTATATAACCGCGAGGATTATAAGGCGCTTAAGAGTATATGGTATGGCATTATCCCGGATCAGCTTAGGGAGTTGTTCCCGACAGCTGCAGACAGGCTCAGCTCATGCCAGAGCACCATCTCACATAAAACCACGCACTCTGCCTCCAGGATTGATGAGGCCTTCCATAGGAGTGGCTTACAGGCTATATATGTGTCCAGATATAGGTTTAGATATAGGTATACTATATCTAAGCAAGGGGTGATTACACCCACTTGCCCCAGCTGAGTGATCAGCCAGTTGTGTCAATTTAAGAACCAGCCAGGGGTGGCAAAAGCTATGCTTCAGCCCCTGGTAGGCCTTGGTGGCACCTATGCCCTGGGCACCTATAGTGCATGGTACAGGGGCTGACAAGGAGTCCATTTCCAATTGTGGTATGTACCTATAGCACATGTATTATAAATTTAGAGAGAGAACAGCAGGCTGGGGGTCTGATTAGCAGGCCCACAGCCTCAGTAAGTCGAAAACCAGTGAAGCAAAAAGCAAAAATTGGGGTGACCATAGGATAGCAGACCCTACTCTCCTACACCTGGTATGTGGCACCAGGTAAAAGTTGCTTAGAGGGGACTATACAGTCAGCCACCATGGTGATGCTAGCCCCTGTGTCTCTAAAGGCTTCAACTTTCAAACCATTGATGATGGGTTCTTGTCTATATTTGCTCAAGGTGTTTGGGCAAACAGAGAAGTTGGCAAACCCCATGCCAGTCTCATGAACAAGATCATTGGGTGATGGGGACCAGGATAGGCCAGGGTCCCCCTGGGCTCCAAAAGTAAACCCACCCAGATTCCTCGGTGTGCTCCCACTTCCTGGGGGATTACTGCTGACAGTAACAGGAGGTGTTGGAGCTGGCTTTGGAGGTATGTTTTCTTTATTGCCATTCTTGGGACAACAGCTGTCTGTTTTGTAATGCCCAACCTGTTTACAGGCATGACAATAAGGCTTTTTCTCTGTTGAAGAAGTGTCGCGGGGCCCACCCTTTTCATTGGAATTTTGGGGCCCTGGGGAAGTCTTTTCTTTACTTTTATCCCCACCCTTATCTTGAGGCTTGGTAGACTCCTTCTTCTGGTTATTGTCCTGATTCTTAGGCCTAATCCTGGTTCTGACCCATTTATCTGCCCTCTTTCCCAATTCTTGGGGAGAGGTCAAATCTGAGTCCACCAGGTGCTGGTGTAAGAGCTGGTTCTGACAATTACTTAGGATCTGCTCCCTCATAATCAAATTATACAATCCTGTGAAGTCATGTACTTTGCTGCCATTTAGCCAACCCTCCAGAGCCTTAGTTGCACAATCAACAAAATCAGTCCAGTCCTGAGTCTGTGTCTTCTGGGTGTCTCTGAACTTTAACCTGTACTGTTCAGTGGTTAAGCCAAACCCATCTATTAGAACACTCTTCAGGACTTTGTAATTACTGGCATCCTCATGTCTGACAGTGAGGAGCCTATCTCTCCCTTTCTCTGAAAAGGAGTATGTAGGAGAGTAGGGTCTGCTATCCTATGGTCACCCCAATTTTTGCTTTTTGCTTCACTGGTTTTCGACTTACTGAGGCTGTGGGCCTGCTAATCAGACCCCCAGCCTGCTGTTCTCTCTCTAAATTTATAATACATGTGCTATAGGTACATACCACAATTGGAAATGGACTCCTTATCAGTCCCTGTACCATGCACTATAGGTGCTCAGGACATAGGTGCCACCAAGGCCTACCAGGGGCTGAAGCATAGCTTTTGCCACCCCTGGCTGGTTCTTAAATTGACACAACTGGCTGATCACTCAGCTGGGGCAAGTGGGTGTAATCACCCCTTGCTTAGATATAGTATACCTATATCTAAACCTATATCTGGACACATATATTGCCTGTAAGCCACTCCTATGGAAGGCCTCATCAATCCTGGAGGCAGAGTGCGTGGTTTTATGTGAGATGGCGCTCTGGCATGAGCTGAGCCCGTCTGCAGCTGTCGGGAACAACTCCCTAAGCTGATCCGGGATAATGCCATACCATATACTCTTAAGCGCCTTATAATCCTCGCGGTTATATAGCAACTTTGGTTTGGCTTTATCAAAACATGTCGTGTAAGGTGTCATACGAATTGGAATACTACCCCCTTGCCAGTTCTGGCGACGGGGGTAGCATTCCACCCTTCTAGAGGGAGAAGACATGTTACTTTACTGAAACGCGGTTGATTTAAAATGAGCCTCAGATCCACAAAATGGATGCCCCTGCTACAGACACGGGTCTGGCCTCCTGCTGCTGACCGAAACCCGGCAGAGGAGGCCTGGACAAAGAGTTTCCTGTCACAGGGCGGTGTCAAACCACCCCAGACAGGAGATAGTGGATTGGAGTAGGGAGGTTTCAATGAAACCAGACACTGCCTGGGGAGCACAAGGCTGCCCCTTGCATAATCCGGCCAAACCGGTTCTGGGGCCTTCCAGCCCCTGTCCCAGCGCGGCCAGGATCAAAGGAGAGGGGTTTAACCACCCCCTTCCTGGGTCCCACCCATAGGAGGGGACCTAGCAGGATGTCCAACCCCCGAGATTCGAATAAGAGGGGGAGCAGTCCCAATGGAAAGCAGATCATCCTGAAGAAACATAAGAAACGAATTCTGGACCCTTCGACTTTCTACACGACGTGAGAAGACTGAAGAATCTCCCTTGTGGTCAAGGAGTGACCACCCTGTGCAAACAGGCACCATCCAGCCCTCGACCCTTGCTTTGTTGCAGTTCCCGCCGGAACTCGAGCGACAGAGATCGACGAGACCAAGCTTGCCTGCCTTCTACCTGCCCGATCCACAGTCCCTGCAGAGCTGAGACCCGTGGAGGCGACCGGAAGCGTGGGGCACGCCATCTTGAAAAGGCCACGAGACGCTGACCGTGCAGCCCACGAGTGATCCTCGAAGCTGTGCACAGGGGTTTGAGAAGCCCCAGCCCCGAGCTCCACTTGCACCAAAGCTCACCCCTCCACACTTGACGAGTGCTGCGTGGGGCCCTTCTGCTTGTGTGGTCTCGACGCGTTGGCCCGGTCACTTGCCAGCTGGCTTGTGGCCCCTGTGCCGACGAAACTTGAAATACGACTCGCTTTTCTGGTTGCTCCAAATCTGCACCAGATCCTGTGAAAAGGAGCCCCTACTCTGACCCTCCTGGTCCGAGTGATAAGCAATCTCCCGGTTCCGCGTGGATTGCCTTTGCCAAGTGCTGTTTGCTGCAATCTTGAAGCCGACGGTGCTGACGGCGAGAGCCTACGTGGGACAGATCGTGACCTGCTCCTGGACGTCGCAGATGCCCCAGAGCCCACGTGACAGCGGAGAGAAGCCTATCGACAACCGCCTGATTGCGCCTGACATTGCCTGGTTCCGTCCTGGTTCCACCCTGGTCACTGCTGAGTGACCCAGACTCTGTCCCCTCTGCTTTCAGGTACTTTTCTACTTTGATCCACCCTTGGATCGCACCGGACACTTCTGCTTCACAGCGCCTGCAGCTGCAACAGCTTCAAGCACCAAGAACCTGCGTGACAGAACCCGACGCCACTTCGACCCTGTGCACCCACGGCCTGTGGGTGAGGTAACATTGCAACGCCGGTGTCTATACACTGGTACACACCTCTAGGGTCTGTGACTAAAGTTTTGTGTTCCTAGGTTCAGCGGAAGTATCTTTTAATTCACTTTAACTGACTTTTACGCACCATTGACAGTGCATTGGTGCGCGCCGCACTTTCCGTGCTGCACCCGTCTCCTGTGGGCTACTCCCGACTTCATCATTGCTAGTCCTGACTGCTCCCAGCGAATCTCTAGGCCCTAGGCCTAACCATTGTTCGATAAGTGTTACTTATACCATTTTTTTAGTATATGGTCTGAGTGGCCACCCGCCCTCATCCATAATTGTGCAACTTTATATGTGTAACAGTGCTTTTTGATTTAACGCTTGTGCCCCTTTCCTCATAAAGAGTACTGGGGAGTAATTTAGAAATAAATACATATATTTTTATAATATATACTTGTGTGGTGTCCTTTCATTTGATTACAGGATTGTATGTGGTAAAACAGCTCGCTTAACACGACCTCTTAAGTTAAGCCTTTAAGGCTGCTTAGTCCATGCTACCACTAGGATAGCTTGTCTAACAAGGTTGACTTACAACCAGACATCTCTGGGGTTTGTTTGGACTGATACCAAGTGGTTCCAGAATTGGAAACACTACATATCAGGCCAACTTCTCACATTGGTGTGCAGCGGTGCGGATTTGAGCTTGCTGTTTGTTTTACCATTGCAATCTTTACATCAAATTGAAAGATCACATCAAGTACCTCTAGGTACATATAAATCAAAAGCTTAGCATATTAAGTTCTACTGAACTTAGTAGTTGTAGATTAAAGGGATTAGCACACCCTGACTACAACTCACTAGCAAGGTACAGTAGGAAAACACTCAGTGTAGGTAAGTGCATCACTTACACCTCACTAGCAGTCATGTCTGATACAGGTAGAGCCTCAGGCTCTGCTCCTGTAATAGTTGATCCTATAGGGACAACATCCAGATATGACAACCTTAGCCACAAAGACCTGAGTGCCTTGTGCACAGCCAGGGGGCTAAAAAAGGGCAGAGGCCCTACCATTCCTTCCCTAGTAGCTCTCCTAGAAAAGGATGACCTAGATAAGGTGAGCCAGGCTCCCTTAGAATCAGGTGAAGGAATAAACTCCCCTGAGAATGAGAATCTTCCAGATGAAGTAGTAGAGGAGGAGGAGGAAGAAGAAGACTCTGATTTAGAAGAGCCTGAAGATCAGGATCAGGGGGGAAACCAGGTACAGGTTGCCAGGCTTAACCAGGCCAACTTGGACCTATATGAGAATGGAGAGGGCCAGCACCACTCCAGATCTCATAACCAAATTCTCCCAGGCAACAGGAGGGTGAGATATCTATCAGGGGACTCTCATCTTTCTAGTGCCTCAAGAGAATCTCAAAGAGGGATGACTTCCTCCCAGAGAAAAGAGCATAGGGCCAGAATGAGGGCTGTCCAACTCCAGATAGAGAGGGAGGAGGTAGCTCTGGCTCAAGCTAAACTTACCTTGGCTCAAGCTAAACTTACCTTGGCTAGGGAACAGAAATTAAGTGGCTTAGATGCCACTGGTGGCAGCAAAGTTCCTAAAGAAAAAGACAGGGCCTGTGACAATACAAACCTGACAAAAATTGTGCCCCCCTACAAGGAAGGGGATGATATCCACAAATGGATGACTGCTCTTGAGAGGGCCTGCATGGTACAGCAGGTCCCTGAGGATCAGTGGGCAGCAATTTTATGGTACTCCTTTTCTGAGAAAGGGAGGGACAGGCTCCTCACTGTTAGACCTGAGGATGCCAAAAACTACTCTGTTCTGAAGAGTGCTCTTATTGAAGGGTTTGGCCTAACCACTGAGCAATACAGGTTGTTGTTCAGAGACACCCAAAAAGCACAGACTCAGGACTGGACTGATTTTGTAGATTGTGCCACTAAGGCTCTGGAGGGTTGGCTGCAGGGAAGTAAAGTTTCAGACTATACAGGATTGTACAATCTTATGATGAGAGAGCAGATCCTTAATAACTGTCAGAACCAGCTGTTGCATCAATACCTTGTTGACTCTGATTTGACCTCTCCCCAAGAATTGGGAAAGAAGGCAGACAAATGGGTCAGAACAAGGATTAAGCAGAAAAACCAGAACCAAGGTGACCAGAAGAAAACAGACCAGAAGGGTGGGAATCAGAAAGATAAAGAAAAGGACCAGAAGTCTTCAGGCCCCCAAACTAGCAATAAGGAGGGGGGTTCCCAAAATAGAAACAAGAAAAAGAAGAATGATGGCCCAAAGAAACCTTGGTGTAATACCTGCAAATCAGTTTCACACTGGGGCAGTGAATGCACTAAGAAAAATCCAGTCCCCACCACTGCAGCTCCTAAAGCGCCTGCACCCCCTAGTACAGTTAACAGTGGTGGTACACAGCCAAAGGTTTTAGTAGGGTTGACCCTGGGTACTGAGGTGGAATCTGGCCTAGTCAGAATCCCCACACAGGCAGTTCTCCTATATGATGTGGACTTATCTTTGCCCACTGCAGTAAGCCCCAGTAACCTGGGCAAATATAGGCAGACTCCCTTAATTAATGAGAAACTGGCTCAGGCCTACAGGGACACTTGTGCCAGTGTCACAATGGTGACACCTGGCTTTGTGGACCCTGGACAGATTGTACTAGGTGAAAGTTACCTAGTGACCAATGCAAGCAACTCCACTACTTCCCATAGTGTGGCTGTTGTGAACTTCTCCTGGGGAGGGGTAGATGGCCTAAAGAAAGTTGTTGTGAGTGCAGACCTCCCAGTAGACTGTCTGTTAGGCAATGATCTTGAAAGCTCAGTTTGGTCAGAAGTGGAGTACAGGACTCATGCAGAAATGCTAGGGATTTCAGCTCATGTCCTTGCAGTGACAAGGTCTCAGGCTAAGAAGTGCCTTCCTGAACCAGTGGTGGATCTTGAAACAATAGACCAACCACAACCCAAGAGGAGGAGCAAGAGGGTTAAGGCTGTGCCTTCCCACTTGCCCCAGGTTGAGGATCAAGTTTCACAGGAAACTGATTCTGCAGTCCAAGAGGAGACTGTCTCAGAGGAGCTTGAACCTGATCAGGTTGAGTTTCTGGGGACAGGGGGACCCTCAAGGGCAGACCTGGGGCAGGCCCAATTAGATTGCCCTTCACTTGAACCCCTCAGACAGCAAGCTGCTGCTGAGGCTGCAGGGAATGCTCAAGGTACCCATAAGGTGTATTGGGATGAAGGACTCCTTTATTCAGAGGCTAGAGACCCCAAGCCTGGCACAACCAGGAGGTTGGTTATACCTTTGAAGTTTAGGGGATTCCTTCTTACCTTGGCCCATGATATTCCCCTTGCAGGACACTTAGGCCAGAATAAGACTTGGGACAGGCTTGTTCCACACTTTCACTGGCCTCACATGTCAGAAAATGTCAAGGAGTTTTGTCGCTCCTGTGTCACTTGCCAAGCCAGTGGTAAGTCAGGTGGCACAACAAAGGCCCCCCTGATACCACTACCTGTGGTGGGGGTACCCTTTGAAAGAGTTGGAATAGACATTGTGGGTCCCATGGATCCTCCAACAGCATCTGGGCACAGATTTATACTGGTGGTAGTGGATCATGCCACCAGGTATCCAGAGGCAATTCCCCTGAGGACCACCACAGCTCCTGTGGTGGCAAAGGCCGTCATTGCAGTTTTCTCAAGAGTGGGCTTTCCAAAGGAGGTTCTTTCAGACAGAGGTACTAACTTTATGTCTGGATACTTAAAAGCAATGTGGAAAGAGTGTGGAGTAAACTATAAGTTTACCACACCCTACCATCCACAGTGCAATGGGCTTGTGGAAAGGTTCAACAAGACCCTAAAGGGAATGATAAAAGGTTTACCAGAGAAGCTTAGGCGGAAATGGGACATCCTTTTACCCTGCTTGCTCTTTGCTTACAGAGAGGTCCCACAGAAGGGGGTTGGCTACAGCCCTTTTGAACTTTTGTTTGGCCACCCTGTAAGAGGTCCATTGAGTTTGGTGAAGGAAGGATGGGAGTTACCTCTCAAAAAGCCTAAACTAGACATTGTGGACTATGTACTTGGTCTCCGCTCCAGGATGGCTGAATACATGGAGAGAGCATCCAAAAACCTTGAGGCAAGTCAGGAATTACAGAAAGCCTGGCATGACCAAAAGGCTGTTCTGGTTGAGTACCAGCCAGGGCAGAAGGTGTGGGTGTTGGACCCAGTGGGGCCAGCAGCTCTCCAGGACCAATGGACTGGACCCTACCCTATCATTGAAAAGAAGGGAGAAGTCACCTACTTGGTTGACTTTGGTACCCCTAGGAGCCCCCACAGGGTGCTCCATGTAAATCGTTTGAAAGCATTTGTTGACAGGGAGGACATGAGTCTCCTCATGGCCACAGATGGGGAACAGGAGGAAGAGAGTGACCCTCTCCCAGACTTGCTTTCCCAGAACCCTGATGATGGTTCAGTTGATGGAGTAGCCTTGGCAGGCAGCCTCACTGAGCAGCAACAGGTGGACTGCAGACAGGTGTTGCAGGCCCACAGACATTTGTTTTCACTCACACCCAGTCAGACTAACTGGTGCACCCATGAGGTGGACACTGGTGACAATCTGCCTGTGAAGAATAAGATCTACAGGCAACCTGACCATGTCAGGGATTGTATAAAGGCTGAGGTGCAAAAGATGTTGGAGCTTGGAGTGATTGAGCCATCAGAGAGCCCATGGGCTAGCCCAGTGGTCCTTGTGCCAAAACCTCATACCAAAGATGGGAAGAGAGAAATGAGGTTTTGTGTGGACTACAGAGGTCTCAATGCTGTCACTAGGACAGATGCTCATCCCATTCCAAGAGCAGATGAGCTCATTGATAAATTGGCTTCTGCCAAGTTTCTGAGCACATTTGATTTGACAGCTGGCTACTGGCAAATCAGACTAGCTGAGGAGTCAAAAGCCAAAACAGCATTCTCTACCCCTAGTGGACATTATCAGTTTGTGGTAATGCCCTTTGGTTTGAAGAATGCACCTGCCACCTTCCAAAGGTTGGTGAATCAAGTCCTTGCTGGGCTGGATGACTTTTGTGCAGCATATCTAGATGATATTGCTGTCTTTAGCTCCACCTGGGAGGATCACCGGATCCACCTGAAGAAGGTTCTGGAGGCCCTGCAAAAGGCAGGCCTGACTATCAAGGCTACTAAGTGCCAGATAGGGCAGAGCAAGGTTGTGTACTTGGGCCACCTAGTAGGTGGGGGTCAAGTTCAACCACTGGAGAGCAAGATCCAGACCATACAGGACTGGGCTCCTCCAACTACCCAGACACAAGTCAGAGCCTTCTTGGGCCTGACTGGGTATTACAGAAAATTTGTAAAGAACTATGGGTCCATTGTGACACCATTGAATGACTTGACATCCAAGAAGATGCCCAAAAAGGTTCAGTGGACAGTTAGCTGTCAAAAGGCATTTGATGACCTGAAGAAGGCCATGTGCTCTGCACCTATCCTGAAGAGTCCTGACTACTCCAAACAGTTCATTGTACAGACAGATGCTTCTGAGTTGGGGGTGGGAGCTGTGCTTTCACAACTTAATCAAGATGGTCAAGACCAGCCCATTGCTTTTATTAGCAGAAGGCTGACCCCCAGGGAGAAACGTTGGTCAGCTATTGAGAGGGAGGCCTTTGCTGTGGTTTGGGCCCTGAAGAAGTTGAGGCCATACTTGTTTGGTACTCACTTCCTAATTCAGACAGACCATAAGCCCCTCTTGTGGCTAAATCAGATGAAGGGTGAAAATCCCAAACTGCTCAGGTGGTCCATTTCCCTACAGGGGATGGACTTTACAGTGGAGCACCGCCCAGGGACTGACCATGGTAATGCAGATGGTCTCTCCAGGTACTTCCACTTAGAACATGAAGACTTATCTGGTCAAGGTTAAGTTTAATGTCCCTGCGTTTGGGGGGGGGGGTTATGTAGGAGAGTAGGGTCTGCTATCCTATGGTCACCCCAATTTTTGCTTTTTGCTTCACTGGTTTTCGACTTACTGAGGCTGTGGGCCTGCTAATCAGACCCCCAGCCTGCTGTTCTCTCTCTAAATTTATAATACATGTGCTATAGGTACATACCACAATTGGAAATGGACTCCTTGTCAGCCCCTGTACCATGCACTATAGGTGCTCAGGGCATAGGTGCCACCAAGGCCTACCAGGGGCTGAAGCATAGCTTTTGCCACCCCTGGCTGGTTCTTAAATTGACACAACTGGCTGATCACTCAGCTGGGGCAAGTGGGTGTAATCACCCCTTGCTTAGATATAGTATACCTATATCTAAACCTATATCTGGACACATATATAGCCTGTAAGCCCCTCCTATGGAAGGCCTCATCAATCCTGGAGGCAGAGTGCGTGGTTTTATGTGAGATGGCGCTCTGGCATGAGCTGAGCCCGTCTGCAGCTGTCGGGAACAACTCCCTAAGCTGATCCGGGATAATGCCATACCATATACTCTTAAGCGCCTTATAATCCTCGCAGTTATATAGCAACTTTGGTTTGGCTTTATCAAAACATGTCATGTAAGGTGTCATACGAATTGGAATACTACCCCCTCGCCAGTTCTGGCGACGGGGGTAGCATTCCACCCTTCTAGAGGGAGAAGACATGTTACTTTTCTGAAACGCGGTTGATTTAAAATGAGCCTCAGATCCACAAAATGGATGCCCCTGCTACAGACACGGGTCTGGCCTCCTGCTGCTGACCGAAACCCGGCAGAGGAGGCCTGAACAAAGAGTTTCCTGTCACAGGGCGGTGTCAAACCACCCCAGACAGGAGATAGTGGATTGGAGTAGGGAGGTTTCAATGAAACCAGACACTGCCTGGGGAGCACAAGGCTGCCCCTTGCATAATCCGGCCAAACCGGTTCTGGGGCCTTCCAGCCCCTGTCCCAGCGCGGCCAGGATCAAAGGAGAGGGGTGTAACCACCCCCTTCCTGGGTCCCACCCATAGGAGGGGACCTAGCAGGATGTCCAACCCCCGAGATTCGAATAAGAGGGGGAGCAGTCCCAATGGAAAGCAGATCATCCTGAAGAAACATAAGAAACGAATTCTGGACCCTTCGACTTTCTACACGACGTGAGAAGACTGAAGAATCTCCCTTGTGGTCAAGGAGTGACCACCCTGTGCAAACAGGCACCATCCAGCCCTCGACCCTTGCTTTGTTGCAGTTCCTGCCGGAACTCGAGCGACAGAGATCGACGAGACCAAGCTTGCCTGCCTTCTACCTGCCCGATCCACAGTCCCTGCAGAGCTGAGACCCGTGGAGGCGACCGGAAGCGTGGGGCACGCCATCTTGAAAAGGCCACGAGACGCTGACCGTGCAGCCCACGAGTGATCCTCGAAGCTGTGCACAGGGGTTTGAGAAGCCCCAGCCCCGAGCTCCACTTGCACTAAAGCTCACCCCTCCACACTCGACGAGTGCTGCGTGGGGCCCTTCTGCTTGTGTGGTCTCGACGCGTTGGCCCGGTCACTTGCCAGCTGGCTTGTGGCCCCTGTGCCGACGAAACTTGAAATACGACTCGCTTTTCTGGTTGCTCCAGATCTGCACCAGCTCCTGTGAAAAGGAGCCCCTACTCTGACCCTCCTGGTCCGAGTGATAAGCAATCTCCCGGTTCCGCGTGGATTGCCTTTGCCAAGTGCTGTTTGCTGCAATCTTGAAGCCGACGGTGCTGACGGCGAGACCCTACGTGGGACAGATCGTGACCTGCTCCTGGACGTCGCAGATGCCCCAGAGCCCACGTGACAGCGGAGAGAAGCCTATCAACAACCGCCTGATTGGGCCCGACATTGCCTGGTTCCGTCCTGGTTCCACCCTGGTCACTGCTGAGTGACCCAGACTCTGTCCCCTCTGCTTTCAGGTACTTTTCTACTTCGATCCACCCTTGGATTGCACCGGACACTTCTGCTTCACAGCGCCTGCAGCTGCAACAGCTTCAAGCACCAAGAACCTGCGTGACAGAACCCGACGCCACTTCGACCCTGTGCACCCACGGCCTGTGGGTGAGGTAACATTGCAACGCCGGTGTCTATACACTGGTACACACCTCTAGGGTCTGTGACTAAAGTTTTGTGTTCCTAGGTTCAGCGGAAGTATCTTTTAATTCACTTTAACTGACTTTTACGCACCATTGACAGTGCATTGGTACGCGCCGCACTTTCCGTGCTGCACCCGTCTCCTGTGGGCTACTCCCGACTTCATCATTGCTAGTGTTGACTGCTCCCAGCGAATCTCTAGGCCCTAGGCCTAACCATTGTTCGATAAGTGTTACTTATACCATTTTTTTAGTATATGGTCTGAGTGGCCACCCGCCCTCATCCATAATTGTGCAACTTTATATGTGTAACAGTGCTTTTTGATTTAACGCTTGTGCCCCTTTCCTCATAAAGAGTACTGGGGAGTAATTTAGAAATAAATACATATATTTTTATAATATATACTTGTGTGGTGTCCTTTCATTTGATTACAGGATTGTATGTGGTAAAACAGCTCGCTTAACACGACCTCTTAAGTTAAGCCTTTAAGGCTGCTTAGTCCATGCTACCACTAGGATAGCTTGTCTAACAAGGTTGACTTACAACCAGACATCTCTGGGGTTTGTTTGGACTGATACCAAGTGGTTCCAGAATTGGAAACACCACATATCAGGCCAACTTCTCACAGAGTACCATAGGATTGCTGCCCACTGTTCCTCAGGAACCTGCTGTACCATGCAGGCTCTCTCAAGAGCAGTCATCCATTTGTGGATGTCATCCCCTTCCTTGTAGGGGGACACAATCTTTGTCAGGTTTCTACTATCATAGGACCTGGGTTTTTCTTTAGGAACTTTGCTGCCACCAGTGGCATCTAAGCCACTCAATTTCTGCTCCCTTGCCAAGGTAAGTTTAGCTTGAGCCAAGGTAAGCTTAGCTGGAGCCAGGGCTACCTCCTCCCTCTCTATCTGGAGTTGGACAGCCCTCATTCTGGCCCTATGCTCTTTCCTCTGGGAGGGAGTCATCCCTCTCTGAGATTCTCTTGAGGCACTAGAAAGATGAGAGTCCCCTGATTGAGATCTCACCCTCCTGTTACCTGGGAGAATTAGGTTATGAGATCTGGAGTGGTGCTGGCCCTCTCCATCCCCATGTAGGTCTAGGTTGGCCTGGTTAAGCCTGGCAACCTGTACCTGGTTTCCCCTCTGATCCTGATCTTCAGGCTCTTCTACATCTGAGCCTTCCTCTTCCTCTTCCTCCTCCTCTTCTTCTTCATCTGGAAGATACTCATTCTCAGGGGAGTTTTGTCCTTCTCCTGACTCTAAGGGAGCCTGACTCACCTTATCTAAGTCATCCTTTTCTAGGATAGCTATTAGGGAAGGAATGGTAGGGCCTCTGCCCTTTTTTAGCCCCCTGGCTGTGCACAAGGCACTCAGGTCTTTGTGGCTAAGGTTGTCATATCTGGAAGTTGCCTTGGTAGGGTCAACTATCACAGGGGCAGAGCCTGAAGCTCTTCCTGTGTCAGACATGGCTGCTAGTGAGGTGTAAGTGATGCACTTACCTACACTAAGTGTTTTCCTACTGTACCTTGCTAGTGAGTTGTAGTCAGGGTGTGCTAATCCCTTTAATCTACAACTACTAAGTTCAGTAGAACTTAATATGCTAAGCTTTTGATTTATATGTACCTAAGGTACTTGATGTGATCTTTCAATTTGATGTAAAGATTGCAATGGTAAAACAAACATCAAGCTCAAATCCGCACCGCTGCACACCAATGTGAGAAGTTGGCCTGATATGTAGTGTTTCCAATTCTGGACCCACTTGGTATCAGTCCAAACAAACCCCAAAGATGTCTGGTTGTAAGTCAACCTTGTTAGACAAGCTATCCTAGTGGTAGCATGGACTAAGCAGCCTTAAAGGCTAAACTTAAGAGGTCATGTTAAGCGAGCTGTTTTACCACATACAATCCTGCAATCAAATGAAAGGACACCACACAAGTATATATTATAAAAATATATGTATTTATTTCTAAATTACTCCCCAGTACTCTTTATGAGGAAAGGGGCACAAGCGTTAAATCAAAAGCACAGTATAACATACAAAGTTGCACAATTTTGGATGAGGGCCGGTGGCCACTTAAACCATATACTAAAAAAGTGGTATAAGAGATACCAATCGAACAGTGGTTAGGCCTAGGGCCTAGTGAATCGCTGGGAGCAGTCAGGACTAGCAATGCTGAAGTCGGGAGTAGCCCACGGGACTCGGGTGCAGCACGGAAAGTGCGGCTTGCACCAATGCAATGTCAATGGTGCGTAAAAGTTACACAAAGTTAGTTTAAGGACACTTCCGCTGAACCTAGAGGAACAAAACTTAAGACACAGACCCTAGTGGTGTGGACCAGTGTAAGAACACCGGCGTTGCAATGTTACCTCACCCACAGGAAGTGGGTGCACAGGGTCGAAGTGGCGTCGGGTTTTGACACGCAGGTTCTTGGCGCTTGAAGCTGAAGATGCTGCAGGCGATGTGAAGGAGAAGTGTCCGGTGGATCCAAGGGTGGATCTGAAGTGGTGAAGACCTGAAAGCAGAGGGGACAATGTTCAAAGTCACTGACCAGTGACCACCGTGGAACCAGATTGGAACCAGGCAAAGTCGGGTGCAAACAGGTGATGAGGTGTTGCTTCTCTCTGCAGCCACGTAGACACGAAGAGGTCAAGGACGTCCAGGAGTCGATCACGAGCTGTACCTCGAAGGCTCTAGCTGATGGCGGTGTCGGTAACTCGATTGAAGCAAACAAGCCTTGGCTAATGCAAGCCACGGGGAAAGTGACAAAGGCTTTTTACTCAGACCAGCAAGGTCAGAGTGGGTACTCCTTTCTACAGGAGCGAGGGCACGTATGGAGCAACCAGACCCACAGTGTAAATCGTAGGTTTTGTTGCCAAGATGGCCGCTGACCATGTGACCAGCGGCCGAGATGGCGAGTCGAGTGGCACAAAACAAAAGGGCCCCACGCAGATCGTGGAGATGATGGAGGGCTGATCTTTGGAGCAAATGCTGCTTGGTTGTGAGGCTTCTTAAACCTCAAAGCACAGAGTCGAGGGTGCCTCGGGTGCTGCGCAGTCAGCATCTCGGGGGTCTTTCAAGATGGCCGCTCCCACGTCTCTCGGTGCCTCCACGGGTCCCTTCTTTGCAGGAACTGTGGATCGGGCTGGGAGAAGTCTGGGAAGCTGGGTCTTGTCAGGCTCTGCACTCAGGCTCCGGCGGGAGGCCGCGGCAAAGCAGACAACGAGGTGCTGGGTGATGCCTGTGTTCACAGGGTGGCCCCTCCTAGGCCACAAGGGAGATGCTCTTCAGTCTTCTGTTCATCAGAATGTCGAAGTCCAGTCGTCTTCTTAGTTTAAAGTTGATTTCTGGATGATCTGAGTTGCATTGGCACTGCTCCGACTCTTATTCCAATCTGAGGGGTGGATCTCCTGCTAGGTCCCTCCCCTATGGGTGGGACCAGGAAGGGGGGTGGTTATACCCCCTTTCCTTTGTCCAGGTCTCACTGGAGCTGGGGCTGGGCTGCCCCAGAACCGGTTTGACCTGATTATGCAAGGGGAAGCCTTGTGCTCCCCAGGCACTGTCTGGTTTCATTCAAACCTCCCTGCTACAATCCACTATCTCCTGTCTGGGGTGGTGTCACACCTCCCTGTGACAGGAAATCCTTTGTCCAGGCCTCCTCTGCTGAGTTTCGGTCAGCAGCAGGAGGTCAGACATGTGTCTGTGGCAGAAGCATCCATTTTGTGGATCTGAGGCTCTTTTAAAAATCAACCGCGTTTTAGCAAAAGTAACATGTCGTCCCCTCTAGAGGGGTGGAATGCTACCCCCGTCGCCAGGACTGGCGAGGGGGTAGTATTCCAAATCGTATGACACCTTACACGACATGTTTTGATAAAGCCAAACCAAAGTTGACATATAACCGCGAGGATTATAATGCACTTAATAGTATATGGTTTGGCATTATCCCGGAACAGCTAAGGGAATTGGTCCCGACAGCTGCAGACAGGCTCAGCTCATGCTAGAGCACCATCTCACATTAAACCACGCACTCTGCCTTCAGGATTGTTAAGGCCTGCCATAGGAGTGGCTCACAGGTTTATATGTGTCCAGATAGGTTTAGATATAGGCATACTATATCTAAGCAAGGGGTGATTACAACACCTTGCCCCAGCTGAGTGATCAGCCAGTTGTGTCAATTTTAGATAGCCAGCCAGGGGTGGCAAAAGATATGCTGCAGCCCCTGGTAGGCCTTGGATGCACCTATGCCCTGGGCACCTATAGTGCTCTGTACAGGGGCTGATAAGGTGACCCAAGCCAATCTAGTTATGCACCTAGGGTACATGGAATCCATTTTACAGAGAGAGCAGATAGCCTGGGGCCCTGATTAGCAGGGAACCAGGCCAACTAAGTCGAAAACCAGCTAAACACAAGGCAAAAAATCTGGGGTAACCATAGTCAGGTAGCCACCTTCCTACAACATGACACATGATGACACATGACGCCATATGACAAATGATGACACATGACACATGATGACACATGACACCACATGACACTTGACACATGATGACACATGACACCACATGACTCCACATGATACATGACAACACATGGCAACATATGATGACACATGATGACGCATGGCACATGACACCACATGACACAACATGACACCACATGACACTTGACACATGATGACACATGACACCACATGACTCCACATGATACATGACAACACATGGCAACATATGATGACACATGATGATGCATGGCACATGACACAACATGACACCACATGACACCACAACACTTGATGGCACATGACATACCCTTTGGAAATCGACCCTCCAAATTCTAATGATGTCCTCCCTTCATTCGCAGGGTCGCTCTGCCTCACTAGGCATTTGGCCATCACGCTCGCTGCATGAACCCCACCGGCATGATCTACCCCGGTGATCCTCCCCATCTCCATCCTCCCCCACTGCGCTGTGAAAATTGACACTTTTGCAAAATATCAAGTGGATTGTCCTATGTCACAGCATGCTCATTTAGTATATCCATCCTCCCCCCACTGCGCCGTGAAAATTGACACTTTCGCCGAATATCGAGTGGATTGTCCTATGTCACAGCATGCTCATTTAGTATACTTAGTGCACTCCGGTCTCATCGAAATGCGCTGCCCGCACAACCGGCTCTTCCTTAGTCTAGGATTCTTTACATAGGTAATCACTTCAACGGACAAGCCTCATTGTACCTATGTAGAACAGAGTACATTTCTCCCCTTCCTTCCGACGTTTTCTGTTCACTCTGAAATGACTATTTATTATCACGACCCCCTGTACAGAGCTGGAATTGAGTAGCTAACTCTACTCCTACAGGAACCCACTGATCACCTCCACATTGATCCACCTGATGCCACACACACCTCGTTGTGCGTTTTAAATCATAGATAGGTTCACCTTCACTCAGTCACCATTACAATAGGAAAATTTGTTATGTACATGTCCACCACTAAATGTATGTATGCCTTCTCTCTCCTCCCTTCCTTAGGCACTAGAGGCTTACAACCATAAGGCATTTATTAAATGTCCTGATGATGGTCTCCATTGTTAAGTAGTAGGACCAAAACACCGTCAACCTGTTGTGCACCTTATACAAAAACTTGATCCATATGTTATTTATATGTAATAGTACGTGCCTGATATTTCTGTACATACAATTTTTACAGAAACTGATGCTTTTGCCTTAACAAGCCCTGCTTTGTCTTCTGTCAACCTTCGGTACTGATCCGTGTTTGGGTACAGGCTTGTGCCCCAAACTGGTGATTTGTTGATGGTATTCCTTTTGTATAAAACTTTCAATTGAGTAAAAAATTGAAGACCTCTGTCCGGCTGGACATGTCGCTCCAAATATAGAATTGATTTTGTCTATATTCATTGTCTCACATATATTTCCTATGCATGGGACCGTTGTTTTTTTACAAAAAAAACACATGACACATGACGACACATAACACCACATGAAATGTGATTACACATGACAACACATGACACGACACCAAATAACACCACTTGACACATGACACCACATGTGACTACATGACAAATGACTGACACCACATGATGACACATGACACCACATGACACCACATGACACCACGTGACACCACATGACACATGACACCACATGACACCACATGAAACCACATGACACCACATGACACCACATGATACATGACTACACATGGCGACACATGGCGACACATGGCGACACATGGCGACACATGGCGACACATGACACCACATGACCCACATGACAACACATGACAACACATAACACATAACACCACATGACACCACATGACACCACATGACACATGACACCACATGACACATGATAACACATGACACCACATGACTACATGACACCACATGACCCACATGACCCACATGACACATGATGACACATGACAACACATGACACCACATGACCCACATGACATGATGACGCATGACAACACATGACACCACATGACCCACATGATGACACAGGACACCACATGAGGACACATGAGGACACATGATGACACATGACAGCACATGACCCACATGACCCACATGACAAATGATGACACATGACAACACATGACACCACATGACCCACATGACAAATGGTGACACATGACACCACATGACACCACATGACCCACATGACACATGATGACGCATGACAACACATGACACCACATGACCCATATGAAACCACATGACACATGAAACCACATGACGACACATGACAACACATGACAACACATGATGATACATGATGACACATGACACCACATGACACATGATGAAACATGACACCACATGACACATGATGACACATGATGACACATTACACCACATGACACCACATGATGACACATGACACCACATGACACCACATGACACCACATGACCCATATGACACATGATGACACATGACACCACATTAAACATTAAACCACATGACACCACATGATGACACATGACGACACATGACACTGCATGACACCACATGACACCACATGACCCATATGACACATGATGACACATGACACCACATTAAACATTAAACCACATGACACCACATGACACATGACGACACATGACAACACATGACGACACATGACACATGATGACACATGACACCACATGACACATGATGACACATGACACCTCATGACAACACATGATGACACATGACACCACATGACACCACATGACACCACATGACACATGACGACAAATGACACATGACGACACGACACCACATGACACCACAAGATACCACATGACACATGACACCACATGACACCACATGACACCACATGACACATGATGACACATGACGACACATGACACAACATGATGACACATGATGACACATGACACCACATGAAACCACATGACACCACATGACACCACATGACACCACATGATGACACATGATGACACATGACGACACATGACACATGATGACACATGACACCAGATGATACCACATGACACCACATGGCACCACATGATGACACATGATGACACATGACAACACATGACAACAAATGATACATGATGACACATGAAACCACATGACACCACATGATACCACATGACACCACATGACACATGATGACACATGATGACACATGATGACACATGACACCTCATGACCCACATGACACATGATGACACATGATGACACATGACACCACATGACCCACATGACCCACAAGACACATGATGACATATGACAACACATGACACATGGTGACACATGACACCACATGACGCATGACAACACACGATGACACATGACGACACATGATGACACATGAGACCACATGACAAATGACACCACATGACAACACATGATGATACTTGACGACACATGACAACACATGATGACACATGACACATGATGACACATGATACCACATGACACATGATGACATATGATGACACATGATGACACATGACACCACATGACGACACATGACAACACATGATACCACATGACACCACATGACACATGATGACACATGACGACAAATGACACATGACACAACACCACATGACACCACAAGATACCACATGACACATGATAATACATGCCACCACATGACACCACATGACACATGACACCACATGACACCACATGACACATGATGACACATGACGACACATGACACCACATGACACCACATGACACCACATGACACCACATGATGACACATGATGACACATGACAACACATGACACATGATGACACATGACACCACATGATAAATGACACCACATGACGACACATGATGATACATGATGACACATGATGACACATGACGACACATGACACATGATGACACATGACACCACATGACGCATGACGACACATGATGATACATGATGACACATGATGACACATGACGACACATGACACATGATGACACATGATACCACATGACACATGATGACATATGATGACACATGACAGCACATGACGACACATGACAACACATGCCGACACATGACAACACATGACACCACATGACACCACATGACACATGATGACACATGACGACAAATGACACATGACGACACAACAACACATGACACCACAAGATACCACATGACACATGATAACACATGACACCACATGACACACCATGACACATGACACCACATGACACCGCGACACCACATGACACATGATGACACATGATGACACATGACACCACATGATGACACATGATGACACATGACACCACATGAAACCACATGACACCACATGACACCACATAACACCACATGACACCACATGAAATGTGATTACACATGACAACACATGACACGACACCAAATAACACCACTTGACACATGACACCACATGTCACTACATGACAAATGACTGACAGCACATGATGACACATGACACCACATGACACCACATGAAACCACATGACACCACATGACACCACATGATACATGACTACACATGGCGACACATGGCGACACATGGCGACACATGGCTACACATGACGACACATGGCAACACATGACACATGACACCACATGACCCACATGACAACACATGACAACACATAACACATGACACCAAATGACACATGACACCACATGACACCACATGACACATGACACCACATGACACATGATAACACATGACACCACATGACTACATGACACCACATGACCCACATGACCCACATGACACATGATGACACATGACAACACATGACACCACATGACCCATATGACATGAAGACGCATGACAACACATGACACCACATGACCCACATGATGACACAGGACACCACATGAGGACACATGAGGACACATGATGACACATGATGACACATGACAACACATGACCCACATGACCCACATGACAAATGATGACACATGACAAAACATGACACCACATGACACCACATGACCCACATGACAAATGATGACACATGACACCACATGACACCACATGACCCACATGACACATGATGACGCATGACAACACATGACACCACATGACCCATATGAAACCACATGACACATGAAACCACATGACGACACATGACAAAACATGACAACACATGATGATAGATGATGACACATGACACCACATGACACAGGATGACACATGACACCACATGACACATGATGACACATGATGACACATTACACCACATGACACCACATGACGACACATGACACCACATGACACCACATGACACCACATGACCCATATGACACATGATGACACATGACACCACATTAAACATTAAACCACATGACACCACATGACAACACATGACGACACATGACAACACATGACGACACATGACACATGATGACACATGACACCACATGACACATGATGACTTATGACACCACATGACAACACATGACGACACATGACACCACATGACACCACATGACACCACATGACACATGACGACAAATGACACATGACGACACGACACCACATGACACCACAAGATACCACATGACACATGACACCACATGACACCACATGACACATGATGACACATGACACCACATGAAACCACATGACACCACATGACACCACATAACACCACATGACACCACATGAGATGTGATTACACATGACAACACATGACACGACACCAAATAACACCACTTGACACATGACAACACATGTCACTACATGACAAATGACTGACACCACATAATGACACATGACACCACATGACACCACATGAAACCGCATGACAACATATGACACCACATGATACATGACTACACACGGCGACACATGGCGACACATGGCGACACATGGCGACACATGACGACACATGGCGACACATGACACATGACACCACATGACCCACATGACAACACATGACAACACATAACACATGACACCAAATGACACATGACACCACATGACACTTGACACCACATGACACATGATAACACATGACACCACATGACTACATGACACCACATGACCCACATGACCCACATGACACATGATGACACATGACAACACATGACACCACATGACCCATATGACATGATGATGCATGACAACACATGACACCACATGACCCACATGATGACACAGGACACCACATGAGGACACATGAGGACACATGATGACACATGATGACACATGACAACACATGACCCACATGACAAATGATGACACATGACAAAACATGACACCACATGACACCACATGACCCACATGACAAATGATGACACATGACACCACATGACACCGCATGACCCACATGACACATGATGACGCATGACAACACATGACACCACATGACCCATATGAAACCACATGACACATGAAACCACATGACAACACATGACAAAACATGACAACACATGATGATACATGATGACACATGACACCACATGACACATGATGACACATGACACCACATGACACATGATGACACATGATGACACATTACACCACATGACACCACATGACGACACATGACACCACATGACACCACATGACCCATATGACACATGATGACACATGACACCACATTAAACATTAAACCACATGACACCACATGACGACACATGACAACACATGACAACACATGACGACACATGACACATGATGACACATGACACCACATGACACATGATGACTTATGAAGCCACATGCCAACACATGACGACACATGACACCACATGACACCACATGACACCACATGACACATGACGACAAATGACACATGACGACACGACACCACAAGATACCACATGACACATGACACCACATGACACCACATGACACATGATGACACATGACGACACATGACACCACATGATGACACATGATGACACATGACACCACATGACCCATATGACATGAAGTCGCATGACAACACGTGACACCACATGACCCACATGATGACACAGGACACCATATGAGGACACATGAGGACACATGATGACACATGATGACACATGACAACACATGACCCACATGACCCACATGACACATGATGACACATGACAACACATGACACCACATGACCCATATGACATGAAGACGCATGACAACACATGACACCACATGACCCACATGATGACACAGGACACCACATGAGGACACATGAGGACACATGATGACACATGATGACACATGACAACACATGACCCACATGACCCACATGACAAATGATGACACATGACAAAACATGACACCACATGACACCACATGACCCACATGACAAATGATGACACATGACACCACATGACACCACATGACCCACATGACACATGATGACGCATGACAACACATGACACCACATGACCCATACGAAACCACATGACACATGAAACCACATGACGACACATGACAAAACATGACAACACATGATGATAGATGATGACACATGACACCACATGACACATGATGACACATGACACCACATGACACATGATGACACATGATGACACATTACACCACATGACACCACATGACGACACATGACACCACATGACACCACATGACACCACATGACCCATATGACACATGATGACACATGACACCACATTAAACATTAAACCACATGACACCACATGACGACACATGACGACACATGACAACACATGACGACACATGATGACACATGACACCACATGACACATGATGACTTATGACACCACATGACAACACATGACGACACATGACACCACATGACACCACATGACACCACATGACACATGACGACAAATGACACATGACGACACGACACCACATGACACCACAAGATACCACATGACACATGACACCACATGACACCACATGACACATGATGACACATGACACCACATGAAACCACATGACACCACATGACACCACATAACACCACATGACACCACATGAAATGTGATTACACATGACAACACATGACACGACACCAAATAACACCACTTGACACATGACAACACATGTCACTACATGACAAATGACTGACACCACATAATGACACATGACACCACATGACACCACATGAAACCACATGACAACATATGACACCACATGATACATGACTACACATGGCGACACATGGCGACACATGGCGACACATGGCGACACATGACGACACATGGCGACAAATGACACATGACACCACATGACCCACATGACAACACATGACAACACATAACACATGACACCAAATAACACATGACACCACATGACACTTGACACCACATGACACATGATAACACATGACACCACATGACTACATGACACCACATGACCCACATGACCCACATGACACATGATGACACATGACAACACATGACACCACATGACCCACATGATGACACAGGACACCACATGAGGACATATGAGGACACATGATGACACATGATGACACATGACAACACATGACCCACATGACCCACATGATGACACAGGACACCACATGAGGACACACGAGGACACATGATGACACATGATGACACATGACAACACATGACCCACATGACCCACATGACAAATGATGACACATGACAAAACATGACACCACATGACACCACATGACCCACATGACAAATGATGACACATGACACCACATGACACCACATGACCCACATGACACATGATGACGCATGACAACACATGACACCACATGACCCATATGAAACCACATGACACATGAAACCACATGACAACACATGACAAAACATGACAACACATGATGATACATGATGACACATGACACCACATGACACATGATGACACATGACACCACATGACACATGATGACACATGATGACACATTACACCACATGACACCACATGACGACACATGACACCACATGACACCACATGACCCATATGACACATGATGACACATGACACCACATTAAACATTAAACCACATGACACCACATGACGACACATGACAACACATGACAACACATGACGACACATGACACATGATGACACATGACACCACATGACACATGATGACTTATGAAGCCACATGACAACACATGACGACACATGACACCACATGACACCACATGACATCACATGACACATGACGACAAATGACACATGACGACACGACACCACATGACACCACAAGATACCACATGACACATGACACCACATGACACCACATGACACCACATGACACATGATGACACATGACGACACATGACACCACATGATGACACATGACACCACATGAAACCACATGACACCACATGACACCACATGACACCACATGATGACACATGATGACACATGACGACACATGACACATGATGACACATGACACCACATGATACCACATGACACCACATGGCACCACATGATAACACATGATGACACATGACAACACATGACAACAAATGACACACGATGACACATGAAACCACATGACACCACATGATACTACATGACACCACATGACACATGATGACACATGATGACACATGATGACACATGACACCTCATGACCCACATGACACATGATGACACTTGATGACACATGACACCACATGACCCACATGACCCACAAGACACATGATGACACATGACAACACATGACACATGGTGACACATGACACCACATGACGCATGACAACACACGATGACACATGATGACACATGATGACACATGACACCAAATGACAAATGACACCACATGACGACACATGATGATACTTGACGACACATGACAACACATGACAACACATGACACATGATGACACATGATACCACATGACACATAATGACACATGATGACACATGATGACACATGACACCACATGACGACACATGACGACACATGACAACACATGACACCACATGACACCACATGACACATGATGACACATGACGACAAATGACACATGACACAACACCAAATGACACCACAAGATACCACATGACACATGATAACACATGCCACCACATGCCACCACATGACACCACATGACACCACATGACACATGATGACACATGACGACACATGACACCACATGACACCACATGATGACACATGATGATACATGACGACACATGACACATGATGACACATGACACCACATGACAAATGATACCACATGACGACACATGATGATACATGACGACACATGATGACACATGACGACACATGACACATGATGACACATGACACCACATGACACATGACAACACATGACGACACATGAGGACACATGATGACACGTGACACCACATGACAAATGGCACCACATGACAACACATGATGATACATGATGACACATTACGACACATGACGACACATGACACATGATGACACATGATACCACATGACACATGATGACACATGATGACACATGACACCACATGACGACACATGACGACACATGACGACACATGCCGACACATGACAACACATGACACCACATGACACATGATGACACATGATGGCAAATGACACATGATGACACAACACCACATGACACCACAAGATACCACATGACACATGACAACACATGACACCACATGACACCACATGACACATGACACCACATGACACCACATGACACATGATGACACATGATGACACATGACACCACATGATGACACATGATGACACATGACACCACATGAAACCACATGACACCACATGACACCACATGACACCACATGACACCACATGATGACACATGATGACACATGACGACACATGACACATGATGACACATGACACCACATGACAAATGACACCACATGACGACACATGATGATACATGACGACACATGATGACACATGACGACACATGACACATGATGACACATGACACCACATGACACATGACAACACATGACGACACATGACAACACATGATGACACGTGACACCACATGACAAATGGCACCACATGACGACACATGATGATACATGATGACACATGACGACACATGACGACACATGACACATGATGACACATGATACCACATGACACATGATGACACATGATGACACATGACACCACATGACGACACATGACGACACATGACAACACATGCCGACACATGACAACACATGACACCACATGACACATGATGACACATGACGACAAATGACACATGACGACACAACACCACATGACACCACACGATACCACATGACACATGATAACACATGACACCACATGACACCACATGACACATGACACCACATGACACCACATGACACCACATGACACATGATGACACATGATGACACATGATGACACATGATGACACATGATGACACATGATGACACATGACACCTCATGACCCACATGACACATGATGACACATGATGACACATGACACCACATGACCCACATGACCCACAAGACACATGATGACACATGACAACACATGACACATGATGACACATGACACCACATGACGCATGACAACACACGACGACGCATGACGACACATGATGACACATGACACCACATGACAAATGACACCACATTGTGAGAAGGTGGCCTGATATGCAGTGGTCACTATTCTAGTGAACACTACGTATCAGTCCAGCAACCCTTATTGATGATTGGTTGTAAGTCAACCTTATAGACCAGCTATCCTAGTAGCGTGGATACGAGCAGTCTAAGGCTCAAGACTCAAGAGGGCGTGTTAAGCCAGCTGTTTACCACACATATACCCCTTGAATACCAAGTGAAAGGACACCACACAAGTGTTATGAAAATAAACAGTTATTTATTAAAGATCCCAACAGCCCTGTACTCTTTATGAGGACAGGGTACTAAGCACAAACCAAAACTCTTAAAAAAATACTTAAGTTAGCACAGTATATACAAATGCCCGAGGGGCACGGAAAACCATATACTTGAAAAGTGGAATGCGAAATTACTAGCAGGTAAGTACAGTACTAATAGGCTTTGGAATCGCTAGGACTTGACTATAGAATCGTTAGATTACTTCTAGGAGACCCAGGGGACTCGGGTGCAGTGTGTGCACTCTCACGCGAGATGCGGGACAAAGTCTATGGTAGCTAGAAATTGCAAAGTTAGTGTTCTCGGGCGAACCCGACCTGGTAGGGAGAAAACAAAAGTAGATTCTGACCCTTGGATAGTGAGGCTATGCTGGGGCACCGAAATGCCGAAGTTACCTAGCCCAGGGGCTGCAGCTGCATAGGACTCAAAAGACGTCGGGAATCCTCGTTGACGGACCAGGAGCCTGGAAGAAAGAAGTTGCTGGCAGGCGACCAGTGAAGAAAGTTCGGTGGATCCAAGCCTGGATCGATGGAAGATGACACCTGAAAGCAGAGGGGACCAAGTTCGAGACTACTAGCCAGTAGTCAGTGGGCACCAGGAGGGCACCGGATGGTAGCCACCTCGACAAGGTGAGTGGGTGATGCTGTGCTCGGAGATCTCACGGACCAGGAGGCGTTGTCGGCGACCAGGAAGGAGGATCGAGCTGTCCCACGAAGATAGAAGCTGTCGGCGTCGCTGGACCCAGGATTGGGCAACAATGCCTTGGCAAATTCAAGCCCACGCGGTGGACCTAAAATGGCGTCTGGAGTGGACCAGGAGGGTCCGGGGTGCCTCTCTTCAAGAAGGAAGCAAGGGCCAGTCTGGAGCAACCAGACCAGCAGCAGTGATGTCGTCGGGCGTCGTTCAGAAGGCCACAAGCCAGCCGGCTAGTAGCCAAATAACGCGGTGCACAGCAAACAGCAGAAGGGCCCCACGCAGATCGTGGAGATGCAGGGAGGCTGACCTTGGGTGCTGGAGCTGCGCAGGGTCGGGGCTTCTCGGACCCCAAAGCACTCACCCGTGGAGGACACGGTGGGCTTGCAGTAAAGATGTTGTGCAGTCTTGGCGATCGTCGGTCCCTCGAGGTCTCGTCGCACTCACGGTTCTCAGCTTAGCTGTAGAGGTGAGTAGAGGTCAGAGGTGCCAAGGAAGCCGGGTCTCGTCGAGCTGGGTCGTCGGATTCGTGATGAAGGACTTGCAGCAGACCGCAGTGTTCTTTAGGATGGTGCCTGCTTGATGCAGGGTGACTACTCCTTAGCCACAAGGGAGAATCTTGATGAAGAAATCGTGAAGTCCTTTCGAAGAAAGTCGTGTCTTGATTCCAAAGATGATCTAATTTGAACAGGGGGCCCGCTCCCATCTTTATACTAAAAAAGGGGGCTGACCCGGTGACTAGGTCCTGCCTATGGGTGGGACTAGGAGGGGGGTGGTTACACCCCTCTGCCATGCCGGACTTCCCCAGGCCAGGGGCTGGTGTGCCCCTGGAACTGGTTCTGACCGGCCTATGCGTAGTGAGCACCGGGGTGCCACTCAGCAGTCACCTTCCTGAAAAGCCCTGCCTACCCAGGATACACAAAACCACGTCTGGGACGGTGCTAGCACCGCCCCTGACAGGAAACCCTTTGTCCAGGCTCCCCTCGCTGGAAGGACTCCCAGCTGCAGGGGGTCAGACTCGTGTCTGTGGTGGCAGCATCCATTTTGTGGAGCTGAGGCTTCAGTTAACTTTAACCGGGGTTCACAGTTACATACATGTCGTGTCCCTCTAGAAGGGTGGAATGCTAACCCCGTCGCCAGAATTGGCGAGGGGTTAGTATTCCAATTCGTATGACACCTTACTCGACATGTTTTTATAAAGCCATACCAAAGATAGCATTTAACCGCGAGGATTATAATGCACTTAAGAGTATATGGTATGCGATATCATGGAACAGCTATTAGGACTTGGTTCCGCAAGCTGCAGACAGGCTCAGCTCATGCCAGAGCACCATCTCACACGATTCCAAGCACTCTGCCTTCAGGATTGTCAAGGCCTGCCATAGGAGTGACTGATAGGAATCTGTGTGTCCATTTTAGGGTTAGGTATAGGTATACTACACCTACAGCAAAGAGTGATTACACGACTTTGCCCCAGCTGTCATGCAGCCAGTTGTGTCAAATTTAGGAGGCCAGCCAGGGGTGGCATAATACATGCTGCAGCCCCTGGCAGCCCTGGGTACACCTATGCCCTGAGTTACAGGGTCTGATAAGGTGGCCCAGTACCAATTGGTAAATGCACCTAGGGTACATGTCGTAATTTAGAAAGAGAACAGCCAGGCTGTGGGTCTGATTGGCAGGCCCACAGCCAGAGAAAGTCGTAAACCAGTGAAACAAAAGCAAAAAATCTGGGTGATCATAGGATTGCAGACCCTACTCTCCTACATGACCCCCCCAAACTTTGGGACAATAAGCTAACCTTGACCAGGTGAGTCTTCTTGTTCTAAGTGGAAATATCTGGAGAGCCCATCGGCATTGCCATGATCAGTACCAGGTCTATGTTCCACTGTAAAGTCCATCCCCTGTAGGGAAATGGACCACCTAAGCAGTTTGGGGTTTTCACCCTTCATCTGATTTAGCCACAAGAGGGGCTTATGGTCGGTCTGAATCTTGAAGTGAGTGCCAAACAAGTATGGCCTCAGCTTCTTCAGGGCCCAAACCACAGCAAAGGCCTCCCTCTCAATAGCTGACCAATTCTTCTCTCTGGGGGTCAGCCTTCTGCTTATAAAAGCAATGGGCTGGTCTTGACCATCAAAATTCAGTTGAGAAAGAACAGCTCCCACACCCAACTCAGAAGCATCTGTTTGGACAATGAATGGTTTGGAGTAGTCTGGACTCTTAAGGATAGGTGCTGTGCACATGGCCTGCTTTAGGTCATCGAATGCTTTTTGACAGCCTGCTGTCCACTGAACCTTTTTTGGCATTTTCTTACTTGTCAGTTCATTTAATGGTGTCACAATGGAACCATAGTTCCTGACAAACTTTCTGTAGTATCCAGTCAGGCCCAAGAAAGCTCGAACCTGAGTCTGGGTGGTTGGAGGAGCCCAGTCCCTGATTGACTGTATTTTGCTCTCCAGTGGCTGAACCTGGCCTCCACCTACAAGGTGGCCCAGGTATACAACCTGTGTCTGCCCTATCTGGCACTTGGTGGCCTTGATAGTGAGGCCTGCTGCTTGCAGAGCCTCTAACACTTTCCTCAGGTGGACCAGGTGATCCTCCCAGGTGGAGCTAAAGACAGCAATATCATCTAGATATGCTGCACAGAAGTCATCCAGCCCAGTAAGGACTTGATTCACCAACCTTTGGAAGGTGGCAGGTGCATTTTTCAGACCAAAGGGCATTACCACAAATTGATAATGCCCACCAGGGGTTGAAAATGCTGTCTTGGGCTTGGCATCCTCAGCTAACCTGATTTGCCAATACCCAGCTGTTAAGTCAAATGTGCTTAAGTAGTTGACAGAAGCCAATCTATCTATCAGCTCATCTGCCCTTGGTATTGGGTGGGCATCAGTCTTAGTGACTGCATTGAGACCCCTGTAGTCTACGCAAAACCTCATCTCTCTCTTACCACCCTGGGTGTGAGGCTTTGGCACTAGAACTACTGGACTAGCCCAAGGGCTATCTGAGGGTTCAATGACTCCCAACTCCAACATTTTCTGCACTTCAGTTTTTATGCAGTCTCTAACATGATCAGGCTGCCTGTAGATTTTACTCTTAACTGGCAGACTGTCACCAGTGTCAACCTCATGGGTACACCAATTGGTCTGACTGGGTGTCAGAGAAAACATATGTCTGAAAGACTGAAGAACCTGTTTACAGTCTTTCTGTTGATGCTCAGAGAGGCTGCCACAAAAGACAACACCATCTACTGACCCATCATCAGGATTCTGAGTGAGCAGGTCTGGGAGAGGGTCACTCTCTTCCTCATGTCCCTCATCTATGGCCATGAGCAAGCTCATGTCCTTCCTGTCGACATATGCTTTGAGCCTGTTGACATGGAGCACCCTGTGGGGGCTCCTGGGAGTTCCAAGGTCCACCAGGTAGGTGACCTCTCCCTTTTGCTCAAGAATTGTGTGGGGCCCAGACCATTTGTCTTTGAGTGCTGCTGGGGCCACTGGCTCCAACACCCACACCTTCTGTCCAGGCTGGTAAACAGTCAGGACAGCCTTTTGGTCATGCCAAGCTTTTTGAAGTTCTTGACTGGCCTTAAGGTTTTCAGATGCCTTCTCCATATACTCAGCCATCCTGGAGCGGAGACCAAGTACATAGTCCACTATGCTGGTTGCAGGCTTTTTGAGAGGTCTCTCCCATCCTTCCTTCACCAAACACAGGGGGCCTCTCACAGGATGCCCATACAAAAGTTCAAAAGGGCTGTAGCCAACCCCCTTTTGTGGGACCTCTCTGTAAGCAAACAGAAGGCAGGGAATCAGGACATCCCATCTACGCCTGAGCTTTTCAGGTAGTCCATGAATCATCCCTTTTAGGGTCCTGTTGAACCTTTCAACAAGCCCATTGCATTGTGGATGATAGGGTGTAGTGAATTTGTAATTGACACCACATTCCTTCCACATAGCAGTTAAGTAGCTTGACATGAAGTTTGCACCTCTGTCAGAGACAACCTCCTTAGGGAAGCCCACTCTGGAGAACACTCCAACTAGGGCCCTTGCCACCACAGGTGCTGTGGTGGTCCTAAGTGGAATAGCTTCAGGATACCTGGTGGCATGATCCACTACCACCAGTATAAACTTGTGCCCTGATGCTGTCTGGGTTTCCATTGGACCAACAATGTCAATCCCCACTCTTTCAAAGGGCACCCCCACCACAGGCATTGGTATAAGGGGGGTGTGAGAAGTTGGCCTGATATGTAGTGTTTCCAATTCTGGAACCACTGGGTATCAGTCCAAACAAACCCCAAAGATGTCAGGTTGTAAGTCAACCTTGTTAGACAAGCTATCCTAGTGGTAGCATGGACTAAGCAGCCTTAAAGGCTAAACTTAAGAGGTCGTGTTAAGCGAGCTGTTTTACCACATACAATCCTGTAATCAAATGAAAGGACACCACACAAGTATATATTATAAAAATATATGTATTTATTTCTAAATTACTCCCCAGTACTCTTTATGAGGAAAGGGGCACAAGCGTTAAATCAAAAGCACAGTAAAACATATAAAGTTGCACAATTATGGATGAGGGCGGGTGGCCACTCAGACCATATACTAAAAAAGTGGTATAAGGAACACTTATCGAACAATGGTTAGGCCTAGGGCCTAGAGATTCGCTGGGAGCAGTCAGGACTAGCAATGCTGAAGTCGGGAGTAGCCCACAGGAGACGGGTGCAGCATGGAAAGTGCGGCTTGCACCAATGTAAAGTCAATGGTGCGTAAAAGTTACACAAAGTTAGTTTAAGGGCACTTCCGCTGAACCTAGAGAAACAAAACTTAAGACACAGACCCTAGAGGTGTGGACCAGTGTAGGAACACCGGCGTTGCAATGTTACCTCACCCACAGGAAGTGGGTGCACAGGGTCGAAGTCGCGTCGGGTTCTGACACGCAGGTTCTTGGCGCTTGAAGCTGAAGGTGCTGCAGGCGCTGTGAAGGAGAAGTGTCCGGTGGATCCAAGGGTGGATCTGAAGTGGTGAAGACCTGAAAGCAGAGGGGACAATGTTCAAAGTCACTGACCAGTGACCACCGTGGAACCAGATTGGAACCAGGCAAAGTCGGGTGCAAACAGGTGATCAGGGGTTGCTTCTCTCTGCAGCTGCGTGAACACGAAGAGGTCAAGGACGTCCAGGAGTCGATCACGAGCTGTTTTTAAAAGGCTCTAGCTGATGGCGGTGTCGGCAACTCTATTGAAGCAAACAAGCCTTGGCTAATGCAAGCCACGGGGAAAGTGAAAAAGGCTTATTACTCGGACCAGCAAGGTCAGAGCGGGTACTCCTCTCTACAGGAGCGAGGGCAGGTCTGGAGCAACCAGACCCACAGTGTAAATTGTAGGATTCGTCGCCAAGATGGCCGCTGACCACGTGACAAGCGGCCGGGATGGCGAGTCGAGTGGCACAAAACAAAAGGGCCCCACGCAGATCGTGGAGATGCTGGAGGGCTGATCTTTAGTGCAAAAGCTGCTCGGTTGTGGGGCTTTCCAAACCCCAAAGCACAGAGTCGAGGGTGCCTCGGGTGCTGCGCAGTCAGCGTCTCGGGGGTCTTTCAAGATGGCCGCTCCCACGTCTCTCCGTGCCTCCACGGGTCCCTTCTTTGCAGGGACTGTGGATCGGGCTGGGAGAAGTCTGGGAAGCTGGGTCTTGTCAGGCTCTGCACTCGGGCTCCGGCGGGAGGCGGCGGCAAAGCAGACGTCGAGGTGCTGGGTGATGCCTGTGTTCACAGGGTGGCCCCTCCTAGGCCACAAGGGAGATGCTCCTCAGTCTTCTATTCATCAGAATGTCGAAGTCCAGTCGTCTTCTTAGTTTAAAGTTGATTTCAGGATGATCTGAGTTGCATTGGCACTGCTCCCCCTCTTATTCCAATCTGGGGGGTTGGATCTCCTGCTAGGTCCCTCCCCTATGGGTGGGACCAGGAAGGGGGGTGGTTACACCCCCTTTCCTTTGTCCAGGTCTCACTGGAGCTGGGGCTGGGCTGCCCCAGAACCGGTTTGACCGGATTATGCAAGGGGAAGCCTTGTGCTCCCCAGGCACTGTCTGGTTTCATTCAAACCTCCCTGCTACAATCCACTATCTCCTGTCTGGGGTGGTGTCACACCTCCCTGTGACAGGAAATCCTTTGTCCAGGCCTCCTCTGCTGAGTTTCGGTCAGCAGCAGGAGGTCAGACATGTGTCTGTGGCAGAAGCATCCATTTTGTGGATCTGAGGCTCTTTTAAAAATCAACCGCGTTTTAGCAAAAGTAACATGTCGTCCCCTCTAGAGGGGTGGAATGCTACCCCCGTCGCCAGGACTGGCAAGGGGGTAGTATTCCAAATCGTATGACACCTTACACGACATGTTTTGATAAAGCCAAACCAAAGTTGACATATAACCGCGAGGATTATAATGCACTTAATAGTATATGGTATGGCATTATCCCGGATCAGCTTAGGGAGTTGTTCCCGACAGCTGCAGACAGGCTCAGCTCATGCCAGAGCTCCATCTCACATAAAACCACGCACTCTGCCCCCAGGATTGATGAGGCCTTCCATAGGAGTGGCTTACAGGCTATATATGTGTCCAGATATAGGTTTAGATATAGGTATACTATATCTAAGCAAGGGGTGATTACACCCACTTGCCCCAGCTGAGTGATCAGCCAGTTGTGTCAATTTTAGATAGCCAGCCAGGGGTGGCAAAAGATATGCTGCAGCCCCTGGTAGGCCTTGGATGCACCTATGCCCTGGGCACCTATAGTGCTCTGTACAGGGGCTGATAAGGTGACCCAAGCCAATCTAGTTATGCACCTAGGGTACATGGAATCCATTTTACAGAGAGAGCAGATAGCCTGGGGCCCTGATTAGCAGGGAACCAGGCCAACTAAGTCGAAAACCAGCTAAACACAAGGCAAAAAATCTGGGGTAACCATAGTCAGGTAGCCACCTTCCTACATAACCCCCCCCCCCCCCCCCCAAACGAAAGGAGATAAGGCTATCCTTGGCCAGGTAAGCCTTTATTGCCTGAATGGCCATATAAGGAAGTACCTGCACTAGCATGGGTACCCCCTGTCTCATGGTCCACTAAGCAGTCCCTCACCCTAGGGGTAGTAGAGGGTCTCCACCATAGGGAATCACTACCTTGGGTGTGTTTATGCAAAGTTAAAGGCTGGTTTGGATATGGAGTATTGAAGTGAGGCTCCACTATTTTTGGGCTCAACTTCCTCCAATTATCTTCCACCATGTGTGCCTTTCTTTCTTCAACTGAGTTGCACTGAGCTCTCAGGGTCAACCTCTGGCTACCTAAAGCTGGAGGCTGGGTCCCTCTGTTTGGCTTGCTGGAGGGACAGTTCAGGTTTGGGCCCTTTGGGTCCCAGGTTTGGCTGTGCCCAACAGAATCCATCTGTGGGAGGTCCCTAACTGTTTTTAAGGGGGCTCCCTCAGGAGTTTTTAAAGTTTTCACCTTACTAGGCCTACTAGTTTTGGTGCCCCTAATCTGTTGATGGGGGTGCTTTATTTGACAGGGGGCCCTCTGGGTCTCACTGTCCTTCTTGTCCTCTGCAGCCCTGGGCTGACTGAGGCAAGGTAGAGAGGGGCAGGTTACCTGCTCCAGACTGGATCCCACCTGAGAAGGGTCCACTGCCATCAGAGGCTCTGTCAGGCCAGGCCTAACAACCTCTGGGGCAGTTCCTTCATCAGGGGTAAGATCAGTTCCCTGAGGAGGCTGATCCTGTCCTACTGTCTGGTGAGGGGGAGATTTCTCTTCCTCCTCCATGCTCTCAGTTTGGGTGGAGTGATCCATCATTTCAGGCTTCACAACACACATATCTGTTTGAGTTTGGGCTGTGGCCATCACAGCCCCACCAACCTTTTCAGGAGGAGACTCAGTTTGGGTTTCTGCTGTTATCATAACAGCTTTGCTATTCTGTTTTGGAAGAGCTTCTGGTAAAGATGGGGCAGAGAGTTGCTCAGCCCTACCAACCCTTTCAGGAAGGACATCTTGAATTGGGGCTATAGCCAGTACAGCCCCACTAACCTTTCCATTGGAATTTACCATTCTAGAATGGATTTCCTGTTCAACCTCAGCCCAGGCTGAGATTTCCAAATCATTACCCAGTAGACAGTCTACAGGCAAGTTTGGTGACACTGCCACTCTCTTTGGGCCAATGACACCTCCCCAGCTGAGACTTACTACTGCCATGGGATGATTTGTTTGGATGCCATCAATGTTTGTTACCTGGTATGTGGCACCTGGTAAAAGTTGCTTAGAGGGGACTATACAGTCAGCCACCATGGTGATGCTAGCCCCTGTGTCTCTAAAAGCTTCAACTTTCAAACCATTGATGATGGGTTCTTGTTTATATCTGCTCAAGGTATTTGGGCAAACAGAGAAGTTGGCAAACCCCATGCCAGTCTCATAAACAAGATCATTTGGGGATGGGGACCTGGATAGGCCAGGGTCCCCCTGGGCTCCAAAAGTAAACCCACCCAGATTCCTGGGTGTGCTCCTACTTCCTGGGGGATTACTGCTGACAGTAACAGGAGGTGTTGGAGCTGGCTTTGGAGGTATGTTTTCTTTATTGCCATTCTTGGGACAACAGCTGTCTGTTTTGTAATGCCCAACCTGTTTACAGGCATGACAATAAGGCTTTTTCTCAGTTGATGAAGTGTCTTGGGACCCACCCCCCTTCTTGGAGTTTTGGGGCCCTGGGGAAGTGTTTTCTTTACTTTTATCCCCACCCTTATCTTGAGGCTTGGTAGACTCCTTCTTCTGGTTATTGTCCTGATTCTTAGGCCTAATCCTGGTTCTGACCCACTTATCTGCCCTCTTTCCCAATTCTTGGGGAGAGGTCAAATCTGAGTCCACCAGGTGCTGGTGTAAGAGCTGGTTCTGACAATTACTTAGGATCTGCCCCCTCATAATCAAATTATACAATCCTGTGAAGTCATGTACTTTGCTGCCATTTAGCCAACCCTCCAGAGCCTTAGTTGCACAATCAACAAAATCAGTCCAGTCCTGAGTCTGTGTCTTCTGGGTGTCTCTGAACTTTAACCTGTACTGTTCAGTGGTTAAGCCAAACCCATCTATTAGGACACTCTTCAGGACTTTGTAATTGCTGGCATCCTCATGTCTGACAGTGAGGAGCCTATCTCTCCCTTTCTCTGAAAAGGAGTACCATAAGATTGCTGCCCACTGTTCCTCAGGAACCTGCTGTACCATGCAGGCTCTCTCCAGAGCAGTCATCCATTTGTGGATGTCATCCCCTTCCTGATAGGGGGGCACAATCTTTGTCAGGTTTCTACTATCATAGGACCTGGGTTTCTCTTTAGGAATTTTGCTGCCACCAGTGGCATCTAAGCCACACAATTTTCTTTCTCTTGCTAAAGCAAGTTTAGCTTGAGCCAAGGCTACCTCTTCCCTTTCTATTTGGAGTTGGACAGCCCTCATCCTGGCCCTATGCTCTTTTCTCTGGGAGGAAGTCATCCCTCTTTGAGATTCTCTTGAGGCACTAGAAAGATGAGAATCCCCTGATGGAGATCTCACCCTCCTGTTACCTGGGAGAATTTGGTTATGAGACCTGGGGAGGTGCTGGCCCTCTCCATTCCCATGTAGGTCTAGGTTGGCCTGGTTAAGCCTGGCAACCTGTACCTGGTTCACCCTCTGATCCTGATCTTCAGGCTCTTCTAAATCTGAGCCTTCCTCTTCCTCTTCCTCCTCCTCTTCTTCTTCTGGAAGATTCTCATTCTCAGGGGAGTGTATCCCTTCACCTGATTCTAAGGGAGCCTGGCTCACCTTATCTAGGTCATCCTTTTCTAGGAGAGCTATTAGGGAAGGAATGGTAGGGCCTCTGCCCTTTTTTAGCCCCCTGGCTGTGCACAAGGCACTCAGGTCTTTGTGGCTAAGGTTGTCATATCTGGATGTTGTCCCTATAGGATCAACTTCTACAGGAGCAGAGCCTGAGGCTCTACCTGTATCAGACATGACTGCTAGTGAGGTGTAAGTGATGCACTTACCTACACTAAGTGTTTTCCTACTGTACCTTGCTAGTGAGTTGTAGTCAGGGTGTGCTAATCCCTTTAATCTACAACTACTAAGTTCAGTAGAACTTAATATGCTAAGCTTTTGATTTATATGTACCTAGAGGTACTTGATGTGATCTTTCAATTTGATAAAGATTGCAATGGTAAAACAAACAGCAAGCTCAAATCCACACCGCTGCACACCAATGTGAGAAGTTGGCCTGATATGTAGTGTTTCCAATTCTGGAACCACTGGGTATCAGTCCAAACAAACCCCAAAGATGTCAGGTTGTAAGTCAACCTTGTTAGACAAGCTATCCTAGTGGTAGCATGGACTAAGCAGCCTTAAAGGCTAAACTTAAGAGGTCGTGTTAAGCGAGCTGTTTTACCACATACAATCCTGTAATCAAATGAAAGGACACCACACAAGTATATATTATAAAAATATATGTATTTATTTCTAAATTACTCCCCAGTACTCTTTATGAGGAAAGGGGCACAAGCGTTAAATCAAAAGCACAGTAAAACATATAAAGTTGCACAATTATGGATGAGGGCGGGTGGCCACTCAGACCATATACTAAAAAAGTGGTATAAGGAACACTTATCGAACAATGGTTAGGCCTAGGGCCTAGAGATTCGCTGGGAGCAGTCAGGACTAGCAATGCTGAAGTCGGGAGTAGCCCACAGGAGACGGGTGCAGCACGGAAAGTGCGGCTTGCACCAATGTAAAGTCAATGGTGCGTAAAAGTTACACAAAGTTAGTTTAAGGGCACTTCCGCTGAACCTAGAGAAACAAAACTTAAGACACAGACCCTAGAGGTGTGGACCAGTGTAGGAACACCGGCGTTGCAATGTTACCTCACCCACAGGAAGTGGGTGCACAGGGTCGAAGTCGCGTCGGGTTCTGACACGCAGGTTCTTGGCGCTTGAAGCTGAAGGTGCTGCAGGCGCTGTGAAGGAGAAGTGTCCGGTGGATCCAAGGGTGGATCTGAAGTGGTGAAGACCTGAAAGCAGAGGGGACAATGTTCAAAGTCACTGACCAGTGACCACCGTGGAACCAGATTGGAACCAGGCAAAGTCGGGTGCAAACAGGTGATCAGGGGTTGCTTCTCTCTGCAGCTGCGTGGACACGAAGAGGTCAAGGACGTCCAGGAGTCGATCACGAGCTGTCTCTCAAAGGTTCTAGCTGATGGCGGTGTCGGCAACTCGATTGAAGCAAACAAGCCTTGGCTAATGCAAGCCACGGGGAAAAAAAAAAAGGCTTATTACTCGGACCAGCAAGGTCAGAGCGGGTACTCCTTTCTACAGGAGCGAGGGCAGGTCTGGAGCAACCAGACCCACAGTGTAAATCGTAGGATTCGTCGCCAAGATGGCCGCTGACCACGTGACAAGCGGCCGGGATGGCGAGTCGAGTGGCACAAAACAAAAGGGCCCCACACAGATCGTGGAGATGCTGGAGGGCTGATCTTTGGTGCAAATGCTGCTCGGTTGTGGGGCTTTCCAAAACATAAAGCACAGAGTCGAGGGTGCCTTGGGTGCTGCGCAGTCAGCGTCTCGGGGGTCTTTCAAGATGGCCGCTCCCACGTCTCTCGGTGCCTCCACGGGTCCCTTCTTTGCAGGGACTGTGGATCGGGCTGGGAGAAGTCTGGGAAGATGGGTCTTGTCAGGCTCTGCACTCGGGCTCCGGCGGGAGGCGGCGGCAAAGCAGACGTCGAGGTGCTGGGTGATGCCTGTGTTCACAGGGTGGCCCCTCCTAGGCCACAAGGGAGATGCTCTTCAGTCTTCTATTCATCAGAATGTCGAAGTCCAGTCGTCTTCTTAGTTTAAAGTTGATTTCAGGATGATCTGAGTTGCATTGGCACTGCTCCCCCTCTTATTCCAATCTGGGGGGTTGGATCTCCTGCTAGGTCCCTCCCCTATGGGTGGGACCAGGAAGGGGGGTGGTTACACCCCCTTTCCTTTGTCCAGGTCTCACTGGAGCTGGGGCTGGGCTGCCCCAGAACCGGTTTGACCGGATTATGCAAGGGGAAGCCTTGTGCTCCCCAGGCACTGTCTGGTTTCATTCAAACCTCCCTGCTACAATCCACTATCTCCTGTCTGGGGTGGTGTCACACCTCCCTGTGACAGGAAATCCTTTGTCCAGGCCTCCTCTGCTGAGTTTCGGTCAGCAGCAGGAGGTCAGACATGTGTCTGTGGCAGAAGCATCCATTTTGTGGATCTGAGGCTCTTTTAAAAATCAACCGCGTTTTAGCAAAAGTAACATGTCGTCCCCTCTAGAGGGGTGGAATGCTACCCCCGTCGCCAGGACTGGCAAGGGGGTAGTATTCCAAATCGTATGACACCTTACACGACATGTTTTGATAAAGCCAAACCAAAGTTGACATATAACCGCGAGGATTATAATGCACTTAATAGTATATGGTATGGCATTATCCCGGATCAGCTTAGGGAGTTGTTCCCGACAGCTGCAGACAGGCTCAGCTCATGCCAGAGCTCCATCTCACATAAAACCACGCACTCTGCCCCCAGGATTGATGAGGCCTTCCATAGGAGTGGCTTACAGGCTATATATGTGTCCAGATATAGGTTTAGATATAGGTATACTATATCTAAGCAAGGGGTGATTACACCCACTTGCCCCAGCTGAGTGATCAGCCAGTTGTGTCAATTTTAGATAGCCAGCCAGGGGTGGCAAAAGATATGCTGCAGCCCCTGGTAGGCCTTGGATGCACCTATGCCCTGGGCACCTATAGTGCTCTGTACAGGGGCTGATAAGGTGACCCAAGCCAATCTAGTTATGCACCTAGGGTACATGGAATCCATTTTACAGAGAGAGCAGATAGCCTGGGGCCCTGATTAGCAGGGAACCAGGCCAACTAAGTCGAAAACCAGCTAAACACAAGGAAAAAAATCTGGGGTAACCATAGTCAGGTAGCCACCTTCCTACAGGGGGCCTTTGTTGTGCCACCTGACTTACCACTGGCTTGGCAAGTGACACAGGAGCGACAAAACTCCTTGGTATCCTCATTCATGTGAGGCCAGTGAAAGTGTGAGACAAGCCTGTCCCAAGTCTTTGTCTGGCCTAAGTGACCTGCTAAGGGAATCTCATGGGCCAAGGTAAGTAGGAAACCTCTCTGAGACAAGGGTACAACCAGCCTCCTGGTCATGCCAGGCTTGGGGTCTCTTGACTCAGTCTACAGGAGTCCATCTTCCCAGTATACCTTGTGGGTACCTATGGCGTTCCCAGCAGCCTCAGCAGCAGCCTGCTGTCTGAGGGGTTCAAGAGAAGGGCAGCTTAACTGGTCCTTCCCCAGGTCTTCCCTTGAGGGTCCCCCTGAACCCAAGAATTCAACTTGATCAAGTTCAAACTCTCTGGGCTCAGTTTCCCTCAATTCCTGTAGGTCAGCCTCCTCTGAGACTTGATCCTCAACCTGGGGCAAGGGGGAAGGCACAGCCTTAACCCTGCTGCTCTTTTTCTTGGAAGGTGTCTGGTCCATTGTTCCAGGATCCAGCACCTGTTCAGTGGGGCATTTCCTGACCTGTGACCTGGTCACAGCAAACACATGTGCTGGCAAGCCTAACATTTCCATGTGAGTCCTCTGCTCCACTTCTGACCATTGTGATAACTCCAAATCATTGCCCAACAAACAATCCACTGGGAGGTCTGAACTAACAACAACCTTCTTTTGGCCAGTTACCCCTCCCCAGGAGAAAGCTACAATTGCCATACTGTGACTGGTAGTGACATTGCTTGCATTGGTCACCAGGAAATCTGTACCTGGCATGATCTGTCCAGGGTCCACAAAGTTAGGTGTCACCATGGTGACACTGGCACAAGTGTCCCTATAGGCCTGAGCCATTTTTCCATTAATGAAAGGTGTCTGTCTGTATTTGCCCAACGTATTGGGACTTATGTCAGGGGACATATCCATATGCCCTGTACTGACAAGGACAGCCTGAGTGAGTGTACCAACTAAGTTGTCACACCCCTCAGAACCCAGGGTTAACCCTACTAAACCCTTGGGAGGTGCACTACCACTGCTGGCTGTACTAGGGGGCACAGGTGCCTTAGGGGCTGCAGTGGCAGGAGTCTGCCCTCCTCCTTTCTTGGTGCACTCACTAAACCAGTGAGTTTTACTTTTGCAGTATTGGCACCATCTTTTAGATTGGCCTTCTTTCTTCTTTTGGGGAGCCTGACCCCCACCCTCTTTGGGTTGTTGGGGACCTGTCGAAGACTTCTGGTCATTTTGTTCCCCCTTAGAATCTTTACCCTTCTGGTCTGCTTTCTTCTGACCACCTTGATTCTGGCCCTGGTTCTGTTTAACTCTTGTTCTAACCCATCTGTCTGCCTTCTTTCCCAATTCTTGGGGAGAGGTCAGATCTGAGTCAACAAGATGCTGATGCAACAACTGGTTCTGACAATTGTTTAAAATTTGTTCTCTCATCATCAAATTATACAATCCTTTATAATCAGTAACCTTACTGCCCAGCAACCAGCCCTCAAAAGCCCTAGTGGCACAATCTACAAAGTCAGACCAATCTTGAGACTGAGTTTTCTGGGTATCCCTGAACAGCACCCTGTACTGCTCAGTGGTTAGGCCAAACCCTTCAACCAGTGTATTTTTCAAGATTTTGTAATTGTTAGCATCCTCTACCCTTGTGGTGAGGAGCTTGTCTCTACCTTTACCTTCAAAGGAGAGCCACAAGATAGATGCCCACTGACTCTGGGGAACACCTTGCACAGTGCAGGCCCTCTCCAAAGCAGTAATCCATTTGTGGATGTCATCCCCTTGTTTAAAGGGGGGCACTATCTTACCAAGGTGTTTTGTGTCAAAACTCCTTTCCCTATTGCTAGGTACAATGCTGCCACCAGTGGGGACTACCCCACTTAACTGTTGCTTTCTAGCAAAGGCAAGCCTTTCTTTGGCCAGGGCAAGTTCTTCCCTTTCAATCCTTAGATTGGCTGCCCTTTCTTTAGCTTCATACACTCTCCTCTGAGGGGATGTCATCCCTCTTTGAGAAGAGTTGTGAGAGCCATTGGTTTGAAGGGATCTGCCAGAGCCTCTTGATAGAGATCTGGCTCGTCCATTCCCAATGTTAAGCTGACCTGATAGTGGCCCCAGGGGTCCCCCAGGACCACTGTCATGTTTGCTTAAGTTGGACCTGCTTAGTCTAACGACTTCTACCTGTCCCTTATCTGCCTCATCTCCAGAGGGATCCTCATTCTCATCCTCCTCCACATCTTCATTCTCAGCTGAGAGGTGGATGAGGTCAGGGTCTCCTCTGGTTCCCTCAAGGGGAGGCATGCCTCCTTCTGGATTAGAAGAGCTAAGAAGTCTCTCAGCTTTTCTGGCATCATAAGTCTCCAAGAGACCAATCAGAAAGGAGGTGGTGGGGTTAGCCCCTTGCTTAATCTTCCTAGAGGTACATACTTGTCGTAACTCATGGAAGCTAAGCACAGTATATCTTGAAGGGATGACCTGTGGAGGGTCAACTGACACAAGGGGAGATTCAGAGTTTCCTCCTTTGTCCGACATACTGTTTCTAGTGTGGTGTAAGTGATGCACCTACCTACACTATGTGTTTACCTACTGATCCCTTGCTAAGAGTTACAGCCAAGGTGTGCTAAGCCTTGAGGAGCTGCAACAGCTGGTTCAGTAGAACTCAGAGTATTCTAAGCTTAGTTATATGTACTAACAGTACTTATGTGATCTTTCAACAAGATATTCTTAGGATACGTGTGGTAAAACAACAGCAAGCTCAAATCCCACCGCTGCCACCAATGTGAGAAGGTGGCCTGATATGCAGTGGTCACTATTCTAGTGAACACTACGTATCAGTCCAGCAACCCTTATTGATGATTGGTTGTAAGTCAACCTTATAGACCAGCTATCCTAGTAGCGTGGATACGAGCAGTCTAAGGCTAAAGACTCAAGAGGGTGTGTTAAGCCAGCTGTTTACCACACATATACCCCTTGAATACCAAGTGAAAGGACACCACACAAGTGTTATGAAAATAAACAGTTATTTATTAAAGATCACAACAGCCCTGTACTCTTTATGAGGACAGGGTACTAAGCACAAACCAAAACTCTTACAAAAATACTTAAGTTAGCACAGTATATACAAATGCCCGAGGGGCACGGAAAACCATATACTTGAAAAGTGGAATGCGAAATTACTAGCAGATAAGTACAGTACTAATAGGCTTTGGAATCGCTAGGACTTGACTATAGAATCGTTAGATTACTTCTAGGAGACCCAGGGGACTCGGGTGCAGTGTGTGCCCTCTCACGCGAGATGCGGGACAAAGTCTATGGTAGCTAGAAATTGCAAAGTTAGTGTTCTCGGGCAAACCCGACCTGGTAGGGAAAAAACGAAAGTAGATTCTGACCCTTGGATAGTGAGGCTATGCTGGGGCACCGAAATGCCGAAGTTACCTAGCCCAGGGGTTGCAGCTGCATAGGACTCAAAAGACGTTGGGAATCCTCGTTGACGGACCAGGAGCCTGAAAGAAAGAAGTTGCTGGCAGGCGACCAGTGAAGAAAGTTCGGTGGATCCAAGCCTGGATCGATGGAAGATGACACCTGAAAGCAGAGGGGACCAAGTTCGAGACTACTAGCCAGTAGTCAGTGGGCACCAGGAGGGCACCGGATGGTAGCCACCTCGACAAGGTGAGTGGGTGACGCTGTGCTCGGAGATCTCACGGACCAGGAGGCGTTGTTGGCGACCAGGAAGGAGGATCGAGCTGTACCACGAAGATAGAAGCTGTCGGCGTCGCTGGACCCAGGATTGGGCAACAAAGCCTTGGCAAATTCAAGCCCACGCGGTGGACCTAAAATGGCGTCTGGAGTGGACCAGGAGGGTCCGGGGTGCCTCTCTTCAAGAAGGAAGCAAGGGCCAGTCTGGAGCAACCAGACCAGCAGCAGTGATGTCGTCGGGCGTCGTTCAGAAGGCCACAAGCCAGCCGGCTAGTAGCCAAACAACGCGGTGCACAGCAAACAGCAGAATGGCCCCACGCAGATCGTGGAGATGCAGGGAGGCTGACCTTGGGTGCTGGAGCTGCGCAGGGTCGGGGCTTCTCGGACCCCAAAGCACTCACCCGTGGAGGACACGGTGGGCTTGCAGTAAAGATGTCGTGCAGTCTTGGCGATCGTCGGTCCCTCGAGGTCTCGTCGCACTCACGGTTCTCAGCTTAGCTGTAGAGGTGAGTAGAGGTCAGAGGTGCCAGGGAAGCCGGGTCTCGTCGAGCTGGGTCGTCGGATTCGTGATGAAGGACTTGCAGCAGACCGCAGTGTTCTTTAGGATGGTGCCTGCTTGATGCAGGGTGACTACTCCTTAGCCACAAGGGAGAATCTTGATGAAGAAATCGTGAAGTCTTTTCGAAAAAAGTCGTGTCTTGATTCCAAAGATGATCTAATTTGAACAGGGGGCCCGCTCCCATCTTTATACTAAAAAAGGGGGCTGACCCGGTGACTAGGTCCTGCCTATGGGTGGGACTAGGAGGGGGGTGGTTACACCCCTCTGCCATGCCGGACTTCCCCAGGCCAGGGGCTGGTGTGCCCCTGGAACTGGTTCTGACCGGCCTATGCGTAGTGAGCACCGGGGTGCCACTCAGCAGTCACCTTCCTGAAAAGCCCTGCCTACCCAGGATACACAAAACCACGTCTGGGACGGTGCTAGCACCGCCCCTGACAGGAAACCCTTTGTCCAGGCTCCCCTCGCTGGAAGGACTCCCAGCTGCAGGGGGTCAGACTCGTGTCTGTGGTGGCAGCATCCATTTTGTGGAGCTGAGGCTTCAGTTAACTTTAACCGGGGTTCACAGTTACATACATGTCGTGTCCCTCTAGAAGGGTGGAATGCTAACCCCGTCGCCAGAATTGGCGAGGGGTTAGTATTCCAATTCGTATGACACCTTACTCGACATGTTTTGATAAAGCCATACCAAAGATAGCATTTAACCGCGAGGATTATAATGCACTTAAGAGTATATGGTATGCGATATCATGGAACAGCTATTAGGACTTGGTTCCGCAAGCTGCAGACAGGCTCAGCTCATGCCAGAGCACCATCTCACACGATTCCAAGCACTCTGCCTTCAGGATTGTCAAGGCCTGCCATAGGAGTGACTGATAGGAATCTGTGTGTCCATTTTAGGGTTAGGTATAGGTATACTACACCTACAGCAAAGAGTGATTACACGACTTTGCCCCAGCTGTCATGCAGCCAGTTGTGTCAAATTTAGGAGGCCAGCCAGGGGTGGCATAATACATGCTGCAGCCCCTGGCAGCCCTGGGTACACCTATGCCCTGAGTTACAGGGTCTGATAAGGTGGCCCAGTACCAATTGGTAAATGCACCTAGGGTACATGTCGTAATTTAGAAAGAGAACAGCCAGGCTGTGGGTCTGATTGGCAGGCCCACAGCCAGAGAAAGTCGTAAACCAGTGAAACAAAAGCAAAAAATCTGGGTGATCATAGGATTGCAGACCCTACTCTCCTTCATGACCCCCCCCCAAACTTTGGGACAATAAGCTAACCTTGACCAGGTGAGTCTTCTTGTTCTAAGTGGAAATATCTGGAGAGCCCATCGGCATTGCCATGATCAGTACCAGGTCTATGTTCCACTGTAAAGTCCATCCCCTGTAGGGAAATGGACCACCTAAGCAGTTTGGGGTTTTCACCCTTCATCTGATTTAGCCACAAGAGGGGCTTATGGTCGGTCTGAATCTTGAAGTGAGTGCCAAACAAGTATGGCCTCAGCTTCTTCAGGGCCCAAACCACAGCAAAGGCCTCCCTCTCAATAGCTAACCAATTCTTCTCTCTGGGGGTCAGCCTTCTGCTTATAAAAGCAATGGGCTGGTCTTGACCATCAAAATTCAGTTGAGAAAGAACAGCTCCCACACCCAACTCAGAAGCATCTGTTTGGACAATGAATGGTTTGGAGTAGTCTGGACTCTTAAGGATAGGTGCTGTGCACATGGCCTGCTTTAGGTCATCAAATGCTTTTTGACAGCCTGCTGTCCACTGAACCTTTTTTGGCATTTTCTTACTTGTCAGTTCATTTAATGGTGTCACAATGGAACCATAGTTCCTGACAAACTTTCTGTAGTATCCAGTCAGGCCCAAGAAAGCTCGAACCTGAGTCTGGGTGGTTGGAGGAGCCCAGTCCCTGATTGACTGTATTTTGCTCTCCAGTGGCTGAACCTGGCCTCCACCTACAAGGTGGCCCAGGTATACAACCTGTGTCTGCCCTATCTGGCACTTGGTGGCCTTGATAGTGAGGCCTGCTGCTTGCAGAGCCTCTAACACTTTCCTCAGGTGGACCAGGTGATCCTCCCAGGTGGAGCTAAAGACAGCAATATCATCTAGATATGCTGCACAGAAGTCATCCAGCCCAGTAAGGACTTGATTCACCAACCTTTGGAAGGTGGCAGGTGCATTTTTCAGACCAAAGGGCATTACCACAAATTGATAATGCCCACCAGGGGTTCAAAATGCTGTCTTGGGCTTGGCATCCTCAGCTAACCTGATTTGCCAATACCCAGCTGTTAAGTCAAATGTGCTTAAGTAGTTGGCAGAAGCCAATCTATCTATCAGCTCATCTGCCCTTGGTATTGGGTGGGCATCAGTCTTAGTGACTGCATTGAGACCCCTGTAGTCTACGCAAAACCTCATCTCTCTCTTACCACCCTGGGTGTGAGGCTTTGGCACTAGAACTACTGGACTAGCCCAAGGGCTATCTGAGGGTTCAATGACTCCCAACTCCAACATTTTCTGCACTTCAGTTTTTATGCAGTCTCTAACATGATCAGGCTGCCTGTAGATTTTACTCTTAACTGGCAGACTGTCACCAGTGTCAACCTCATGGGTACACCAATTGGTCTGACTGGGTGTCAGAGAAAACATATGTCTGAAAGACTGAAGAACCTGTTTACAGTCTTTCTGTTGATGCTCAGAGAGGCTGCCACAAAAGACAACACCATCTACTGACCCATCATCAGGATTCTGAGTGAGCAGGTCTGGGAGAGGGTCACTCTCTTCCTCCTGTCCCTCATCTATGGCCATGAGCAAGCTCATGTCCTTCCTGTCGACATATGCTTTGAGCCTGTTGACATGGAGCACCCTGTGGGGGCTCCTGGGAGTTCCAAGGTCCACCAGGTAGGTGACCTCTCCCTTTTGCTCAAGAATTGTGTGGGGCCCAGACCATTTGTCTTTGAGTGCTGCTGGGGCCACTGGCTCCAACACCCACACCTTCTGTCCAGGCTGGTAAACAGTCAGGACAGCCTTTTGGTCATGCCAAGCTTTTTGAAGTTCTTGACTGGCCTTAAGGTTTTCAGATGCCTTCTCCATATACTCAGCCATCCTGGAGCGGAGACCAAGTACATAGTCCACTATGCTGGTTGCAGGCTTTTTGAGAGGTCTCTCCCATCCTTCCTTCACCAAACACAGGGGGCCTCTCACAGGATGCCCATACAAAAGTTCAAAAGGGCTGTAGCCAACCCCCTTTTGTGGGACCTCTCTGTAAGCAAACAGAAGGCAGGGAATCAGGACATCCCATCTACGCCTGAGCTTTTCAGGTAGTCCATGAATCATCCCTTTTAGGGTCCTGTTGAACCTTTCAACAAGCCCATTGCATTGTGGATGATAGGGTGTAGTGAATTTTAATTGACACCACATTCCTTCCACATAGCAGTTAAGTAGCTTGACATGAAGTTTGCACCTCTGTCAGAGACAACCTCCTTAGGGAAGCCCACTCTGGAGAACACATGACGACACATGATGACACATGACACCACATGACAAATGACAGTACATGACGACACATGATGATACATGACGACACATGATGACACATGATAATACATGACACAGACAACACATGACACCACAAGACACATGCCGACACATGACAACACATGACACCACATGACACCACATGACACATGATGACACATGACGACAAATGACACATGACACAACACCACATGACACCACAAGATACCTCATGACACATGATAACACATGCCACCACATGACACCACATGACACATGACACCACATGACACCACATGACACATGATGACACATGACGACACATGACACCACATGACACCACATGACACCACATGACACCACATGATGACACATGATGACACATGATGACACATGACACATGATGACACATGACACCACATGACAAATGACACCACATGACGACACATGATGATACATGACGACACATGATGACACATGACGACACATGACGACACATGCCACATGATGACACATGACACCACATGACACATGACAACACATGACGACACATGACAACACATGATGACACGTGACACCACATGACAAATGGCACCACATGACGACACATGATGATACATGACGACACATGATGACACATGACGACACATGACATATGATGACACATGACATATGATGACACATGATACCACATGACACATGATGACACATGACACCACATGACACCACATGACACATGACACCACATGACACCACATGACACCACATGACACCACATGACACATGATGACACATGATGACACATGACACCACATGATGACACATGATGACACATGACACCACATGAAACCACATGACACCACATGATACCACATGACACCACATGATGACACATGATGACACATGACAACACATGACACATGATGACACATGACACCACATGATACCACATGACATCACATGGCACCACATGATGAC